>NC_023758.2:18269983-18569983 GCF_000499845.2 Phaseolus vulgaris | reverse complement strand
TGTCACCAATGTATGCAAAATGACGTGTGAAAATTTTGGTTGCAAAATGAATTGATCTTGGTTAGGTTTTGGCTTAGCCAAGTTGGGTGGATTGGGTTTTTGTGCCTTGCTAGCAAAATTGGTGAAAAAGTGAAGTCATGGTTTTTGAGCAATCTTGGTGGGGAATTGTCACAAATGCATCCAAAATGAGGTGTGAAAAGTCTGGTTGCAAAAGGAATTGATCCTTGTTGGGTTTTGGCTTAGCCATGTTGGGTGGCTTGGCTTTTTGTGGCTTGGTAGCAAAATTGGTGAAAAAGTGTAGTCATGGTTTTTGAGCAATCTTGGTGGGGAAGTGTCACAAATGTATACAAAATGAGGTGTGAAAAGTTTGGTTGCAAAAGGAATTGATCTTGGTTGGGTTTCGGCTTAGCCAAGTTTGGTCGCTTGGCCTAGTTTTTGTGTGTTGGTAGCAAAATTGGTGAAAAAGTGAAGTCATGGTTTTTGAGCAATCTTGGTGGGGATTTGTCACAAATGTTTGCAAAATGAGGTGTCAAAAGTTTGGTTGCAAAAGGAATTGTTCTCTGTTGGGTTTTTTGCTTAGGCAAGTTCGGTGGATTGGCTTTTAGTGCCTTGGTAGCAAAATTGGTGAATAAGTGAGTCATGGTTTTTGAGCAATCTTGGTGGGGAATAGTCACAAATGCATCCAAAATGTGGTTTGAAAAGTTTGGTTGCAAAGTGAATTGATCTTGGTTGGGTTTTGGCCTAGCCAAGTTTGGTCGCTTGGCCTAGTTTTTGTGTCTCGGTAGAAAAATTGGTGAAAAAGTGAAGTCATGGTTTTTGAGCAATCTTGGTTGGGAATTGTCACAAATGCATCCAAAATGAGGTGTGAAAAGTCTGGTTGCAAAAGGAATTGATCTTTGTTGGGTTTTGGCTTAGCAATGTTGGGTGGATTGGCTTTTTGTGGCTTGGTAGTAAAATTGGTGAAAAAGTGTAGTCATGGTTTTTGAGCAATCTTGGTGGGGAAGTGTCACAAACGTATGCAAAATGAGGTGTGAAAAGTATGGTTGCAAAAGGAATTGATCTTGGTTGGGTTTTTGGCTTAGCCAAGTTTGGTCGCTTGGCCTAGTTTTTGTGTCTAGGTAGCCAAATTAGTGAAAAAGTGAACTCATGGTTTTTGAGCAATCTTGGTGGGAATTGTCACAAATGTATGCAAAAGGAGATGTGAAGAGTTTGGTTACAAATGAATTGATCTTGGTTAGTATTTGGCTTAGTCAAGTTGGGTGGATTGGGTTTTTGTGCCTTGCTAGCAAAATTGGTGAAAAAGTGAAGTCATGGTTTTTGTGCAATCTTGGTGGGGAATTGTCACAAATGCATCCAAAATGAGGTGTGAAAAGTTTGTGATCCTGCCGGCAACTCGAACGTGGAGGAATCGCTTTGTAGCACTCTCTGTCCCGTCTACGCGACTGCGTTCTCTGCAGGGTCACCCTCAGAACCTTCTCTCAGATGTCTTCAAACGTGACCTGCAAAACACACAGACGGCGCCTCTAGCGGCCGTTTGCACTCCGACGATCAAGTTAGTCCACAGAACCACCAAAATGAGAAACTAGTAGTGTGTGTGAAAAACTCTTGCTCTCTGTTCTTCGTCTCCCCCTCAATCTCACCCTGATTCTCTTTTTATGTCTCTCTCTCTGTTTCTGGGCATAACAGAATTCTGTTATGCTTTTCTGGCATGTGTCAGAACCCTGTTGTGCTTTTCAGAGATAGTGTACCTGCAGAATCAGTAGTGAGAGCGTGAGAGTCTGTGCATGTCTGCGCGTCTCTGCGCTTGGCTGCGCCTGTCTGTACCCTTAATGGTACGGAGTGCACCTTTGTCTGGACCGCATCCCTCTCAGATGATGACACGTGGAGGCCTGCAACTCACATCTAACCACACACGTGTCACTTACTGGAAGGGCTCTAGCGCTTCTCTTTGTGTGCCTAAGTTACGCCCTTGCGGAGTAACCTAGGATATTTCTCACCTCTGGGTAAGTCGCGTATTCTTAGGAGAACGTCAGGTGTGGCTGGTCTAGGCACACTCACCAAACGCTGCTCTCTGCGTAGACGACTTACCCTTCACGCACGTAATGGGTTGGGGGAGTCACCAATCACTGATCGGTTTACTAGCTCCCTCAGGCCACTCTCGTGCGCGATTCCCTAAGATGTGCTCATGCGAGGTCCATGTATAACGCTCTCGCTGGGAATCTCAATCCCAGTTTAACTGCGTGTAACACGAAACCCCCGATGACTGATCAGTGTTTATTTGCTTCTCGCATTCTGCCCCCCGGCGTTAGTCTGAGAACTGGTCTGTTGATGGCCACTTGGCTACTGACCACCGATCACCGTTCTGGAAGATCTGTCCCCCGACCTCTCTGCCGCCTGATTTGTCGGTGGTCACTTGGTTACTGGCCACCGATCACCGTTCTTTGGCGATCGTCTCCCTGACCTCTCTGCCACCTGGTCCACGTGTCACCCTGCGAGCGGTCCACGTGGTCCTCTACTGCTGACGTCATCTACGATCGATGACCGATCGGATCAGTTTGGTTGCAAAATCAATTGATCTTGTTTGGGTTTTGGCTGAGCCAAGTTGAGTGGATTGGTTTTTCTTCCTTGGTAGCAAGATGGGTGAATAAGTGAAGTCATGGTTTATGAGTAATCTTGGTGGGGAATTGTCACAAATGCATCCAAAATGAGGTGTCAAAAGTTTTTTGCAAAAGGAATTGATCTTGGTTAGGTTTTGGCTGAACCAAGTTGGGTGGATTGGCTTTTTATGCCTTGCTAGCAAAATTGGTGAATAAGTGAAGTTATGGTTTTTGACAAATCTTGGTGGGGAATTGTCACAAATGCATAAATGAGGTGTGAAAGGTTTGGTTGCAAAAGGAATTGATCTTGGTTGGGTTTTGGTTTAGACATGTTGGGTGGATTTGCTTTTTGTGGCTTGGTAGTAAAATTGGTGAAAAAGTGAAGTCATGGTTTTTGAGTAATCTTGGTGGGGAGGTGTCACAAATGTATGCAAAATGAGGTGTGTAAAGTTTGGTTGCAAAAGGAATTTATCTTGGTTGGGTTTTGGGTTTTGGCTTGGCCAAGTTGGGTGGATTGGCTTTTTGTGCCTTGCTAGTAAAATTGGTGAATAAGGGAAGTCATGGTTTTTGAGCAATCATGGGGGGGGGGGGAATTGTCACAAATGTATGCAAAATGAGGTGTGAAAACTTTGGTTGCAAAAGGAATTGATCTTGGTTGGGTTTTGGCTTAGCCAAGTTTGGTCGCTTGGCCTAGTTTTTGTGTCGTGCTAGCAAAATTGGTAAAAAAGTGAAGTCATGGTTTTTGAGCAATCTTGGTGGGGAATTGTCACAAATGCATCCAAAATGATGTGTGAAAAGTTTGGTTGCAAAAGGAATAGATCTTGATTCGGTTTTGGCTGGGCCAAGTTGGGTGGATTGGATTTTGTGCCTTGGTAGATAAATTGGTGAATAAGTGAAGTCATGGTTTTTGAGCAATCTTGGTGGAGAAGTGTCACAAATGTATGCAAAATGAGGTGTGAAAAGTTTGGTTGCAAAAGGAATTTATCTTGGTTGGGTTTTGGCTTAGCCAAGTTGGGTGGATTGGCTTTTTGTTGCTTGGTAGCAAAATTGGTGAATAAGTGAAGTCATGGTTTTTGAGTAATCTTGGTGGGGAATTGATGATAATCAAATAAATGAGGCTTTTATTAATGGAGGAAGAGGACATCCACCATCACATTTGAAGTTCTTCCTTCTAATATTCTCAAAATTAAAAGAAGACATAAAATAAAGATGAGGCCCAAGCCCAAAAGCCCAAGCCCAAGCCCAAGAAGCCTAAAGCCCAAACAGCCCAAGTCCATCCCATGAGGGGCAAGGCCAAGCTTTGAAATACTCTTGTATTGTTTTAGGAGGTGTGGTTATTAAATAAAGGAGTGTGAAAATGTAAAGTAAAGTCACATTTTCCATGTGACTTAGGAGAGTGGTGTAGGTGTAGTTTTTAGGAGGTGTCATAGTAGAAAGAGGTCACACCTCCCATGTGACTTGTTTTTGGTGGGAATTTCAAATGAGTTTTATTTGAAATTTCCCACCTATTTTTCAGCACCTCTAGGCTATAAATAAAGGTGCTTAGCTTGTACAATTCAGATTTGAATTTTAGAGAAAAGAAACTATACTCAATTTTTGAGAGAGCATTGGAGAGCTTTGAGCCTTCTTCTCTAGTCTCATCTTGATGATTCCATGGTTACCTCGAGTGGCGGCTTGCACACTCATCTACGAGCATCCATCCTTCTAGTGGCGTGATCATCCAACCATACATCCATCTTCATGACCTTTCTCCTTTCCTTCCTTTGTTCTCTTTTGTTGTTCATGTTTTGAGTTTGTGTTCTTGTGTTTTTGGTTCGACGTTTAGCTTTTCCAGCAACTGTTCTTCTCCTTCTTTATGTTTGGTTTGGTGCATTTTATTTTCCAGCACTCTTATTCAGTTTTCTTGCCTTTTAATTCATTTTGTTCGGTTCATAATTGTTCTTATTCAATTCTATTCGGTACTTTTGATTTTTACCTCTTTTTGTTGGTTCAATTTGACAATATGAGGAACTTCCATATGAGTTTGGATTTGGTGCTAGTTTTGGTGAGTTCTTGACTTAGAACATTGATCCAATTCTAAGAAAAAGTGCCTAACTATTGTCCAACTCAAGTTGATTCCTAAGAATGTCAAGAATCATTCTCTTATTTGCTATTGGAATCACATCATGTGGTATCAAGAGTTTAGGTGTGTTCTTGTTTAATTGTTGAGTTGTGTAGCACTTTATTTCAAGAGGTCTTTTAATTTCTTGCAATTTAAGTTTCTGTTTTAGGCTTATTTGAGTATTGCTTGCTGTTTTAATTCTTTTGCCTATCATATGTTTGAGTATTTTCCTTTTTGAATCCATACAAGTTTTGTCTTAGTCTTGTTTTTTTTCCATAATTGTCATCACTTCTAGTAGTACTTTTGTTGATTTTATTGTTTCTTGCTTTAGTGTCATATAATTTTTCTGGATTTGATATGGATCCTTTGTGCATTTTCTGTTTTAGAATTGAGTTCATGCTTGTCTTCTAGACCTATACAAGTTCCTATACATCATTTTCCATTATGTCTTTGCTAGTTCATAATTCTGTTTTTCATTCCTATTAGGATTCCTCTATTTCTGAAAACGTGCTTACTGTTTTTCCTTATTGCAATTGATTTACTCACTGGAAAATTCTGAAATTCTTGATTTGTGTTATTCAAAGTGTTAGAAAAGAGTAGAAAAAATAATTATTCAAAAATTCAAAGTACACAAAAAATGATAAATAAAATACAAAAAGTGTACAATTCTGCCGAAAAATATACGGTAATCTGGCAGCGATTTTGAAACATTTATCTCAATTAATTGGCTTACTGTTTTCAAGTGATTCCAGTGCCATTATTGAGTTAACATCTTGAAGTTTCTGTGGTTTAAATTTTATAATCCAGTTCGCTCTATATCATCCCAGTTAAATCAGTGAAAATCAAGCACAGTTTGCATAAAAAAAAAAATTCCAGTAGCTAATTTTTGTTTTCTTCATCTACTCTAGTGCTTTTCTTTAAGTATTCTTTTGTGTGCCTACTTTCTCATTGAGTTCTTTAATTTTCTTGCTTGTCTTTTGTTCATTAATCTTTGAGTTTGTCAAACATCTAGTATTCCTTTTGTTCTAGCCTTTCTTTGCTTATACTTTTTTTTGTTTGTCTTTATTGCTTCATTGGTTTTGTGGTGGTTGACTTTGAGATTGGTGTGCCTTGCTTTGACATATTTCATTTGAGGATTCCAAGACCTCAAGATCAGATTGGTGCAGGGATATTATTTCTTTGAGAGTGACCTCTTTTTTTCTGGCCAAATTCACTTCGGCAATTTGGTTGCCAAACTCACTGTTTTTGCTAATTTTGTTTCTTAACTTGTTTGCTGTTTTTGGTGTGTTTGCTTTTTTTTTTATTTGCAAATGGCTGGATTTTCAAGTGATGCATCCTACAAGCAGCATTCTCCTTCCAAAGCTTCGGTCCTTGGTGAATTGCATGAAGCTCAACGCACCATTAGGCGTTTGGAAGAGAAATTGCAAAAGATGGAGGTGCAACAAGCTAGGCCATCTCCTTCTATCCATGATGGGCATCATTCTCATAGACCTTATTCAAGAGGTTCTTCAAATGATTTTGGCCGTGAAGAGGACCATAGGAGAAGGCGAACTCCACCCCAATACCATGGACATAGACATCACAACCAAGGGGAGAGACATCACCATGGAAATGGCTACTACCAAGATGCAAAGGCTAGGCTACCTTCGGTCAAGCTTCCTTGTTTCAAGGGCTCTAGTGATCCTAATGTGTATCTAGATTGGGAGGCTAAATGTGAACAGATTTTTGACCTCCATGAGATCCTAGATGAGCACAAATATAAGCTAGCCACTTTAGAGTTTTTAGATTTTGCCAAAGAATGGTGGCATAAAATTGTAATGGACATTATATATCGCAAGAGACCTCCCGTGGTTTCTTGGAATGATTTGAAAGAGTGTATGCGCGCGAGGTTTGTTCCTCCTTCTAGGAAGGAACACTTGTTGAAGTTCCAAAGGCTTCCTCAAGGACATAGGATAGTAGATGAATACTTTAAAGATTTTGAAACAACTTTGACTAAAATGAATATGCATGCTAATGAAGAGTCAAAGATTAAATGATTTGTACGTGGTTTGAGAAGAGATATTAGAGACTTTGTAGAATTAAAAGAATATTCTTCTTTAAAGAGAGTGTTTCACAAAGCCATCAAGGTGGAATCATATCTTTTGAAAAAAACTTTCAAAAATCCTCATGATGGTGATTTCTACAACTCTTCTCGGAAGGATGCAAACAACATTTCTACTCAAATTTCTCCTTCCAATTTTTCCAAACAAACCATGTTTCCAAAGAAAGTTTCTACTGCAAATCCTTCTACTCCTAAGTCACCTACCAAAACTTCAAATATCAAATGTTTTAAATGTTTGGGTTTTGGGCACATAGCTCTTCATTGTCCACAAAAGCAAATCTTAAAGATCAACAAGGTACAACAAGACTTAATTCACCCACCTACCACAAGTAAAAATGAAAAAGACAAAGAAGGCCAAATTGAAATGGGTCTTATCCTTTCACCTCCAAAGTGTTTTCCTTCCTTATCTTTTTCATTCCCCAAGGTTCCTATTTCACCACCATCTTGGTTAAAAAATGTTAGGGATGATTTGTTCATACCTCCTAATGGTTGTCACCATTTAAGAGGTCTTTTTCCAAAACATCACATCATTCCCAAACAAATTTTTCCAACTTGGTCGATTTATAGAACCTCCTTTTCTGAAATCCCATTGTTTACAAATACTAAGTCATGTTTACATTTTTCTTCCACTTTTAATTGTAAATCTAAACTGACTTTGTTATATGCAGGGAATCAGAATTCGTGGACGAATTCTCTCCAACTCGAGGAGTATGATGAGAATCAAATATAGGAGGCTTTTATTAATGGAGGAAGAGGACACCCACCATCACATTTGAAGTTCTTCCTTCTAGTCTTCTCAAAATTAAAAGAAGACATAAAATAAAGATGAGGCCCAAGCCCAAGAAGGCCAAAGCCCAAAGAGCCCAAGTCCATCCCATGAGGGGCAAGGCCAAGCTTTGAAATACTCTTGTATAGTTTTAGGAGGTGTGGTTATTAAATAAAGGAGTGTGAAAATGTAAAATAAAGTCACATTTTCCATGTGACTTAGGAGAGTGGTGTAGGTGTAGTTTTTAGGAGGTGTCATAGTAGAAAGAGGTCACACCTCCCATGTGACTTGTTTTTGGTGGGAATTTCAAATGAGTTTTATTTGAAATTTCCCACCTATTTTTCAGCACCTCTAGGCTATAAATAAAGGTGCTTAGCTTGTACAATTTAGATTTGAATTTTAGAGAAAAGAAACTATACTTAATTTTTGAGAGAGCATTGGAGAGCTTTGAGCCTTCTTCTCTAGTCTCATCTTGATGGTTCCATGGTTACCTCAAGTGGCGGCTTGCACACTCATCTACCAGCAGCTGTTCTTCTCCTTCTTTGTGTTTCGTTCGGTGCATTTTATTTTCCAGCACTCTTATTCAGTTTTCTTGCCTTTTAATTCATTTTGTTCGGTTCACAGTTTTTCTTATTCAATTCTATTCGGTGCTTTTGATTTTTACCTCTTTTTGTTGGTTCAATTTGACAATATGAGGAACTTCCATAAGAGTTTGGATTTGGTGCTAGTTTTGGTGAGTTCTTGACTTAGAACATTGATCCAATTCTAAGAAAAAGTGCCTAACTATTATCCAACTCAAGTTGATTCCTAAGAATGTCAAGAATCATTCTCTTCTTTGCTATTGGAATCACATCAGGAATTGTCACAAATGTATCCAAAATGAGGTGTGAAAAGTTTGGTTGCAAAAGGAATTGATCTTGGTTGGGTTTTGGCTTAGCCAAGTTGGGTGGATTGGCTTTTTGTGCCTTGCTAGTAAAATTGGTGAATAAGTGAAGTCATGGTTTTTTAGCAATCTTAGGGGGGAGTTGTCACAAATGTATGCAAAATGAGGTGTGAAAACTTTGGTTGCAAAAGGAATTGATCTTGGTTGGGTTTTGGCTTAGCCAAGTTGGGTGGATTGGTTTTTTGTGCCTTGCTAGCAAAATTGGTGAATAAATGAAGTCTTGGTTTTTTAGCAAGCTTGGTTGGGAATTGTCAAAAATGCATCGAAAATGACGTGTCAAAAGTTTGGTTGCAAAAGGAATTGATCTTGTGATGGATTTCCCTATGAGCTCTTCTTGGATGTTTGTTTGAATATGGTGCGGAAGCTGATGGATGAGATGGACAATGTCCTCCTAGGAGGTGTGGTGACCTTGAAGGTGCATGAAGAGTGTGGACATGGGAGGATCGGCCAGCCCCTTTGTAGGTAGTGAAAGGAAGATTAAAACCTAAAATGTAGGCAAGGAGTAAAGTATGGCACTAAATGGGCAGCATAACATTACTCAATTTAATCTTCAAAAAATACAAGGTGTAGACTCCTCCTTTTATAGGCTAAGGAGGACCAGATTTGATGACCTAAATGCTACACAAATGTAAGCCAAATGAAATGTAATGAAGGGGCACATGGAGGCACATGGAGCACATGGCACATGGGTACACATGGCCCTCTAACTTACACATGGCCGAACTTGATTAGTGAAGGCTTCTAGAAACCTTTACAAGGTTAACTCCTCCTTAATTCTAATGTGCAGAAAAATAAACATTTGTCCACATGGCTATGCTATTTACACCCCAATTAAAACTAGGCTACACTTGATGTGCCTTTACGGAACGTGTACTAATATGTCATTCTCCCATTCATAGCTTGATCCAAGTCTTCTTGTCCTAGACGCTCCTAGCTTGGTCTTAGACGCTCCTAGCTTGATCTTAGACACTCCTAGCTTGGTCTTAGACGCTCCTAGCTTGGTCTTAGACGCTCCTAGCTTGATCTTAGACGCTCCTAGCTTGATCTTAGACACTCCTAGCTTGGTCTTAGACGCTCTTGACTTGGGTCTATCCTTTCATGGGAGGTTGTGCTTGGCCCTCCTCCATCATCCCCAACCTCTTGAAAAGGATTTGTCCTCAAATCCAGTGCTTTTTCTTCAACTAGGGGGATGGCTGTGGCTGGATGGTGTCCATCATCTCCTCCTTCTTGAGAAGATCTATCCTCAGATCTACAAACTTGATCTCGAATAGCAGCCTCTTGCTTTGTCAAGGTGTGTCCTCCCGGATCAAATGTCAATCTATGGGAATCTTGAAACAAAGCAAAGGAGTTAGTGTGAGCATTTGGAGAAAACTTAATTGTGTGAAGTTGCCATTTTTGTTTTTCTTTTGTTATTGGCAACTTCTCACAATATTTCCCTTTTGATGGTTGTATGTGTCCTCTAATCCTCTTATGTTTTCTAAAATTTCCAATAGTAGTTACTTTTCCCTTAGGCATAATTCCTTTAGGAGGTGGTAACAACTTTAAAAGGGCAAGAGGACTATGTTCACATACAACTTCAAATGTAGAAATATGAGTAATCTTGTGGACTACTCCATTGTATGCATGCTCAATAGGAAAAGGATTCTTATCCCAAGAATTGTGGGTGTCCCACATGATTTCGTGAAGCATAGAAGGAAGAGCTATGTTTTCAAATTTTGGAGCTCTATCCATCACTATTTTTGAAGATAAATCATGGAGACTTGTCACTTTTCTTAGGAAGATTTTATCCACATCCATGAAGAAGGAATCAAAACCTTTTGTTGTCCTAGGAAGCTCTAATATGAAATTTGTGTCTTCCCAAGGATCATTTACAAAAGGTGAAGGAGTATGGAGTTCTTGAGACTTTGCCTTAGGTGTACCTAAAGTAATGTCTTTGAACCTCTTTTCTCATGGGTGATAAAAGTTTTCCTTTTAAAAGCTCTAGAGTTTTATCAACTCTAATTTGGCCCATGAGTTCTCCTTAATGTAGACTTTTTCTCTTATGTGTAAAGATAGTCTCGTTGTTACAACCATTGTTTATGGAAATTTGTACACTTTGCAATGGTTGTCTCAATAAGACATGACAAGTTGCTCTAGGCACTACTTCACACAAAAATTTGTTTTTGTAGATGCTTATAGATAACTTGACATTCTCTTGGTGATATCCTAGCACATATGAGAAATAGTCTTTATCTATGTAAGCTTCTTTTAAAGACTCTTCTCTTTTGCTTATGCTTGCAAGTGTTCCTTTACATGAGGTAAGACTAGGTTGTTCAACAAGAAGCATGTTTTCAAGGGTATTTTCAATGTTCTTGTCTTGTTGAATGAACTTGTGGGAAGGAACACTCTTCTCCCACGCCTTTTGTTTCCCAAAAGTTTTCTCTTTTTCTATTTTCTCTTCATCCCTCTTATGTTACATTTGTATTTGGTCTTTTACCCCTTGGGAATGTGGTAAAGAGCTAAGTACAAACTTTTTGTGCTTGTAGATGAAGGAAATCTCGTTAGTTAGACCATCATGCAAGGTTTTCTTATCAAATTGCCATGGTCTACATAATAAGATGTGGCAAGCTTCCATAGGCACTACATCACATAAAACATTGTCTTTGTAGTTACCTATAGAAAACTTGATTTCCACTTGTTTGTCTACACGTAGTTCCCCATTCTCATTGATCCATTGTAAATTGTAAGGTTTTGGATGAGGAACTACTTGTAGATTTAGTTTCTCAATTAATCTAGTGCTACAGCAATTGCAGCATGATCCACCATCCACAATAAGAGAGCATATATTTTCTAAAACATTGCATCTAGTATGAAAGATGTTCTCTCGTTGTGTCTCGATGGATGCACTAGGTTGATTGTGAAGGATTCTTTGAATCATCAATAAGTCCTCCAAAGGATTTATCCTGTCTCCTTCCCCCTTTTCTTGTGTACTAGGTTCATCCTCACCACTAGTGTACTCATCTTTTCCTTTTAAGAACAAAGCCCTTTGGTTTGCACATTGCGCTTGCACATGCCCTCTTCCAAAACACTTAATACACTTGGTTTCCCTAGCACGGATGGATGGGGTGGAGGCATCTTTCACTAAAGGTTTGGTAGTTTCCTTGGGTTCGTCTCTAGATGTGCTACCTTCCCTTTTAAAGTCTTTCTTAGGATAAAAGTTGGAGTAAGAACCCACCCTTTGACTTGAAGTTTTGCGCAAATTTTGTTGTTTAACTTTAAAGCAAAGTTGAACCAAGTCATTCAAGTCTTGGTAGGGTAGAAGTTCTCCTCTATCCCTTATCTCAAGGTTGAGCCCACTTAGAAACCTAGATATGGTGGTGATCTCTTCCTCTCTAATGGATGCTCTCATCATGTACAACTCCATTTTCTGCCTATACTCTTCCACACTCATGTTTTTTTGTTGGAGTCTTTGGAGCTTGTCCATCAACTCCCTATGGTAATAGGAAGGTATGTGGCGACGTCTTAGGGCTCCCCTAAGGTCATTCCAATATGCAATGGGAGGTTCCCTATGAAGACGTCGGTCTCTCTCTAGAGAGGTCCACCAATACATGGCATTACTTTGGAAACTAAGGGTTGCTAAGTGATGGCAAATTCACGAAGCTCTTCTTAGAATCATGTGAAAGATGGAGCGGAAGCCATGAATGTAAATGTGCAAGATCCTCCTAGGAGCTATGGTGATCTTTTAGGTGCATGATATGTATGGAAGTAGGGAGGTTGGGCCAGCCCTATGGTAAGTGAGGAAGATGAAGATTAGAGCCTAGAAACTAGGTAGAAGCAAAGCATGGCACAATGTTGGCAGCATAACTTTACTCTCATTAATCTTGAAAAATACAAGAGATGGCCTTCCCTTTTATAGGCTAATGGGCCGTGAAAGCTAAGCTAGTTACACATGAAATGGGAGCAAAATGAAATGCAAATGACAAGGCACATGGCACATGGCCGGTCATGTGTGCTAAGGTTCTAGAAAGTGCACAAATCTAGGGTAAATCACATATAAGACAAATTTGTGCTTTCTAACACTACACTGATTACTTAGCCATCCCTAATGGGCCTCCATGTAACATATACAAGGTCTTCTCTCTTCCATCTATGGCTAGGTCCATTTGGGCGTGAATATGCTTAGCCATTGACCTTGTAATAGGGCCTAGACGGTCTAGGCCTCCTCCTAGAAGCTCCATGTGTAGCCTTCCCTCATCACGTCCTAGACGCTCTCTCCTTGAGTCTAGACGCTCATCACGGTCTAGTCTTGGGTCTTAGCCTCCATGGTGAGGTGTGCTTGGCCCTCCTCCATCATCCCCTCCCCCTTGGAAAGGATTTGTCCTCAAATCCAACTCGTCATTGTCATTGGTACCTACAAATGGAGAAAGATCAATTACATTAAAAGTGTCATGTACTCCATATTCAAGAGGTATGTCCAATTTATATGCATTGTTATTGACTCGCTTGAGGACTTGAAAGGGTCCATCACCTCGGGGACTTAGTTTGGACTTCTTTTGAGTTGGAAATCTATCTTTGCGAAGGTGAAGCCAAACCAAGTCTCCTTCCTCAAAAATTATTTCTTTCTTCCCTTTATTGTTATATTTTGTGTACTTCTCATTTTGTTGTTGTATTTGGAGTTTAATCTTCTCATGCATTTTTTTCACAAAGTCGGCTTTGATTACTCCTTCCTTACGCACAAATTCTTGTGGATTAGGAAGAGGTAACAAATCCATGGGTGTGAGAGGATTAAAACCATATACTACTTCAAAAGGAGAAGCATTAGTAGTCTTGTGAACTACTCGATTGTAAGCAAATTCAATGTGGGGAAGATACTCATCCCAACATTTATGGTTGCCCTTCATGATAGCCCTAAGCATAGTCCCAAGAGATCTATTGACTACTTCTGTTTGGCCATCCGTTTGAGGATGACAAGAAGTTGAAAATTGTAGTCCTGTTCCAAGTTTGCCCCAAAGAGTTTTCCAAAAGTGGTTGATAAACTTGGGATCTCTATCGGATACTATACTTCTAGGGAGACCATAAAGTCTCACCACTTCTCTAAAGAAGAGTCTAGAAATATTTTGAGCATCATCTACCTTGTGGCAAGGAATAAAATGGGACATTTTACTAAAATGATCCACTACCACAAAGATAGAGTCATGGCCTCTTGCAGTCCTAGGAAGTCCTAAAATGAAATCCATACTAATGTCTTCCCAAGGAGCATTTGCAATCAGCAAAGGGGTGTAGAGTCCATGAGGCATTGTTCTAGACTTTGCTTTTAAACATGATATGCATGTAGAACAATGTCTTTGGACGTCTTTCCTCATGTGTGGCCAACAAAATTTTTCTTTTAAAAGGTCTAGAGTCTTATCAACTCCAAAATGGCCCATGAGTCCCCCCTCATGTGATTCCTTGACAAGGAGTTTCCTATGTGTGTCTTGGGGAATGCAAAGTTTTCCTTCTTTAAAAAGATATCCCTCGGACACATAGTATCCTCCTTGCGCTCTATGTTGACATTGGGCATAGATGGATGAGAGTTCTTGATCTTCTTGATAAAGCTCTCTTATGTGATCAAATCCAAGAATTTGGGCACCCAATTTTGAAAAGAGTGTATGCCGCCTTGATAGAGCATCGGCCACTATATTGGTGCTTCCTTTCTTGTATTTGATTACATAAGGAAATTGTTCAAGAAATTCCATCCATTTAGCATGTCTCTTGTTGAGCTTGTGTTGGCCCTTTAAATATTTTAAAGACTCGTGATCACTATGGATGACAAATTCTTTGGACACAAGATAGTGTTCCCAAGTCTTTAGGGCTCGCACAAGTGCATAGAGCTCTTTGTCATAGGTGGGATAGTTGAGGGTGGCACCATAGAGTTTTTCACTAAAATATGCGATGGGGTGTCCACCTTGCAACAATACCGCACCTATGCCTACCCCCGATGCATCACATTCTATCTCAAAAGTTTTGGAAAAATTTGGGAGAGATAGAATTGGTGCATTGGTGAGTTGAGCTTTTAGCCTTTGGAAGGCTTGCTCATGCTTTTCATTCCAACAAAATGAAACATCTTTTTTAACAAGTTCATTCAAAGGAGAATCTAGACTAGAAAAATTAGGCACAAACCTTCTATAGAAGCTAGGTAACCCATGAAAACTTCTTACATCACTTACATTTTGTGGAGTGGGCCACTATCAGATGGCTTTGATTTTCTCGGGGTCTACATGCACCCCCCTTTTGTTGACAATGAAACCTAAGAAAACTACACTATCTACACAAAAGGTACACTTATCCTTATTGGCAAAAAGACTATTTTTCCTAAGCACTAGAAGAACTTCCCTAAGGTGACTTAGATGGTCTTCTAGGGTTTTACTATACAGTAGGATATCATCAAAATAAACTACTACATATTTACCTATGCAATCTCTCAAGGTGTGATTCATAAGCTTCATGAATGTACTTGGGGCATTAGTAAGCCCAAAGGGCATCACCAACCACTCATATAATCCAAATTTGGTCTTAAAAGGGGTTTTCCTCTCATCACCTTCTTTGATTTGAATTTGGTGATATCCACTTTTAAGGTCAATTTTGGAGAATATGGTTGACCCATGTAATTCATCAAGGATATCATCAAGCCTTGGGATTGGATGCCTATACTTGATGGTGATGTTGTTGATTGCTCGACAATCACAATGAGAATCAAATAAAGGAGGCTTTTATTAATGGAGGAAGAGGACATCCACCCTCACATTTGAAGTTCTTCCTTCTAGTCTTCTCAAAATTAAAAGAAGAAATAAAATAAAGATGAGGCCCAAGCCCAAAGCCCAAGCCCAAGCCCAAGAAGGCCAAAGCCCAAAGAGCCCAAGTCCATCCCATGAGGGGCAAGGCCAAGCTTTGAAATACTCTTGTATAGTTTTAGGAGGTTTGGTTATTAAATAAAGGTGTGTGAAAATGTAAAATAAAGTCACATTGTCCATGTGACTTAGGAGAGTGGTGTAGGTGTAGTTTTTGGGAGGTGTCATAGTAGAAAAAGGTCACACCTCCCATGTGACTTGTTTTTGGTGGGAATTTCAAATGAGTTTATTTGAAATTTCCCACCTATTTTTCAGCACCTTAGGCTATAAATAGAGGTGCTTCCTTTGTAAAATTCAGATTTGAATTCATCTAAAGAAACTATACTCAAAATTGGAGTGAGCATTTGGAGAGCTTTTGAGCTTCTACTCTAGTCTTATCTTGAAGGACCATGGTTTCCTCAAGTGGCGGCTTCCACACTCATCTAGGAGCATCCATACTTCTAGTGGCGTGATCATCCAACCTATCTTCCATCTTCATGAGCATTCTCTTCTCCTTCCTTTCTTCTCTTTCAATTACTCTTGTTGTCTTGTGTTCTTGAGCATTTTTTGGTTCGGCTGTCCTTAATTTTCCAGCACCTATGTTTTGGTTTTCTAAATTCTGTTCGGTACATTTGTTTGTGTTTTAATTCTGTTCGGTCTTCTCTTTTATAATTCCTTTGTTGATTCAATTTGACAATATTTGGTTCATCCAAATGAGTTTGGGAATTGGTACTTGTTTTGGTGAGTTCTTGACTTAGAACCATGATCCAACTTCTAAGAAAGTGCCTCTTTATTTTCCAGCTCAAGGTGATTCCTCAAAGTGTCAAGAATCTTGTTCTATGTGGCTATTGGAATCACATCATGTGGTATCATGAGTCTTAGGTTCATTCTTGTTAATTGTTGAGTTGTGTGCACTTTAATTTCAAGAGCTCTTTAATTTCTTGCAATTTAAGTTTCTGTTTTAGAATTTTAATTGAGTTTTCTTGCTGTTTTTCTTTTGCTCCAAGTGTTTGTGGAAAGGTTTATGGCACTCATAATTCTTATGAGTATGGTTGCTCTTTTGGAATGGCATTATCCTTCCTAGAGTTTACCTTAAGCTTCCTTTCACTTGTTACAATTTGTGTTGTGTCTTTTAATTTTTGAATCATGTCAAGTTTTGTCTTAAGTCATGTTATTCCATATATGTCATTACTTCTAGTAGTACTTTTATTGTTTTGATTGTTTCTTGCTTTAGTGTCATATAATTTTCTGAATTGATGTTGATCCTTTGTGCATTTTCTTTTTAGAATTGAGTTCATACTTGTATTCTAGACCTATACAAGTTCCAATACATCTTTTTCTATTATGTCTTTGCTAGTTCATCATCCTGTTTTTTATTCCTATTAGGATTCCTCTGTTTCTGAAAAAAGTGCTTACTGTTTTTCCTTATTGCAATTGATTTACGTACTGTAAAATTCTGAAATTCTGGATTTGAGATATTCAAAGTGTTAGAAAAGAATAGAAAAAAGAATCATTCAAAAATATGAAGTACACAAAAAATGATAAATAAAATAAAAAAAGTGTACATTTCTGCCGAAAAAAATACGGTAATCTGGCAGCGATTTTGAAAAATTTATTTCTCTCAATTGGCTTACTGTTTTTAATTGATTCCAGTGCCATTTTTGAGTTAACATCTTGAAGTTTCTGTGGTATAAATTTCATAATCCAGTTCGCTCTACAACGTTCCAGTTAAATCAGTGAATATCAAACACAGTTTGCATTAAAAAAAAATTTCCAGTAGCTAATATTTTTTGTTTTCCTCATCTACTCTAGTGCTTTTCCTTAGGTATTCTTTTGTGTGCCTACTTTTCTCATTGAGTTCTTTATTTTCTTGATTGTCTTTCATTCTTATTCTTTGAGTTTGTCTTACATATAGTATTCCTTTTGCAATTACCTTTCCTTGCTTATACCTTTTCTTGTTTGTCTTTATTGTTTCTTTGGTTTTGTGGTGGTTTGCTCTTAAGATTGGTGTGCTTGCTTTGACATATTTCATTTGAGGATTCCAAGGCCTCAAGATCAGATTGGTGCAAGAACATTATTTCTTTGAGAGTGATCTCTTTTTTCAGCCTCATTTCACTTCGGCAGTTTCATTGCCAAGCTCACTGTTTTTGCTAATTTTGTTTCTTAACTTGTTTGCTGTTTTTGTGTGTTTGCTGTTTTTTATTTGCAAAATGGCTGGCTATTCAAGTGGTGCATCTTACAAACAGCATTCTCCTTCCAAAGCTTCAGTCCTTGGTGAAGAAGAACATAGAAGAAGGAGGCATCACCATCATTCTCATGAAGAGAGCTATAACCGTGACCAAAGATATCACCAAGTGTTCAACATTGCTTGTAAAAAAGTCCCTAGTTTTAATGGTGATAGTGATCCTAATGTGTATTTAGAATGGGAGACTAAGGTTGACCATTATTTTCATGTGTATAAGGTCCAAGATGACCAAAAACTTAGAATAGTTTCTTTATCCTTTTTGGGCTATGCCAAAGAATGGTGGCATAAAATTGTAATGGACATTATATATCGCAAGAAACCTCCCGTGGTTTCTTGGAATGCTTTGAAAGAGTGTATGCGCGCGAGGTTTGTTCCTCCTTCTAGGAAGGAACACTTGTTGAAGTTCCAAAGGCTTCCTCAAGGACATAGGATGGTAGAAGAATACATTAAAGATTTTGAAACAACTTTGACTAAAATGAATATGCATGCTAATGAAGAGTCAAAGCTAAAATGGTTTGTACGTGGTTTGAGAAGAGATATTAGAGAAATTGTAGAATTAAATGAGTACTCTTCTTTAAAGAAAGTGTTTCGCCAAGCCATCAAGGTAGAATCCTATCTTTTGAAAACAACTTTCAAAAATACTCATGATTATAATTTCTACAACTCTTCTAGGAAGGATGCCAACAAAATGTCTACTCAAAATTGTCCTTCCAATTTTTCCAAACAAACCATGTTTCCAAACAAAGTTTCTACTACAAATCTTTCTACTCCTAAGTCACCTACCAAAACTTCAAATATCAAATGTTTTAAATGTTTAGGTTTTGGGCACATAGCTCTTCATTGTCCACAAAAGCAAATCTTAAAGATAAACAAGGTAACACAAGACCTAACTCACCCACTTCCCACAAGTCAAAATAAAAAAGACAAAGAAGAACAAGTTGACATGAGTCTTCTCCTTTCACCTCCAAGGTGTTTTCCTTCCTTATCTTTTTCATTACCCAAGGTTTCTATTTCAACACCATCTTGGTTAAAAAGTGTTAGGGATGATTTCATACCTCCTAATGGTTTTCACCATTTAAGATGCCTTTTCCCAAAAGATATCATCATTCCCAAACAAATTTTTCCAACTTGGTCGATTTATAGAACCTCCTTTTCTGAAATCCCATTGTTTACAAAAGATAAGTCATGTTTACATTTTTCTTCCACTTTTAATTGTAAAACTAAACTGACTTTGTTATATGCAGGGATTCAGAATTCGTGGACGAATTCTCTCCAACTCGAGGAGTATGATGAGAATCAAATAAAGGAGGCTTTTATTAATGGAGGAAGAGGACATCCACCCTCACATTTGAAGTTCTTCCTTCTAGTCTTCTCAAAATTAAAAGAAGAAATAAAATAAAGATGAGGCCCAAGCCCAAAGCCCAAGCCCAAGCCCAAGAAGGCCAAAGCCCAAAGAGCCCAAGTCCATCCCATGAGGGGCAAGGCCAAGCTTTGAAATACTCTTGTATAGTTTTAGGAGGTTTGGTTATTAAATAAAGGTGTGTGAAAATGTAAAATAAAGTCACATTGTCCATGTGACTTAGGAGAGTGGTGTAGGTGTAGTTTTTGGGAGGTGTCATAGTAGAAAAAGGTCACACCTCCCATGTGACTTGTTTTTGGTGGGAATTTCAAATGAGTTTATTTGAAATTTCCCACCTATTTTTCAGCACCTTAGGCTATAAATAGAGGTGCTTCCTTTGTAAAATTCAGATTTGAATTCATCTAAAGAAACTATACTCAAAATTGGAGTGAGCATTTGGAGAGCTTTTGAGCTTCTACTCTAGTCTTATCTTGAAGGACCATGGTTTCCTCAAGTGGCGGCTTCCACACTCATCTAGGAGCATCCATACTTCTAGTGGCGTGATCATCCAACCTATCTTCCATCTTCATGAGCATTCTCTTCTCCTTCCTTTCTTCTCTTTCAATTACTCTTGTTGTCTTGTGTTCTTGAGCATTTTTTGGTTCGGCTGTCCTTAATTTTCCAGCACCTATGTTTTGGTTTTCTAAATTCTGTTCGGTACATTTGTTTGTGTTTTAATTCTGTTCGGTCTTCTCTTTTATAATTCCTTTGTTGATTCAATTTGACAATATTTGGTTCATCCAAATGAGTTTGGGAATTGGTACTTGTTTTGGTGAGTTCTTGACTTAGAACCATGATCCAACTTCTAAGAAAGTGCCTCTTTATTTTCCAGCTCAAGGTGATTCCTCAAAGTGTCAAGAATCTTGTTCTATGTGGCTATTGGAATCACATCATGCGCCATTTTCCATCCTTTTTGGGCACCAACAAGACAGGTACAGCACAAGGGCTTAGGCTCTTTTGAACCCAACCCTTCTCCAACAAGTCTTGAACTTGTGATTCTATCTCCTTGATTTCCTCGGGGTTTGTTCTATAAGCAGGCCTATTTGGTAGGCTTGCCCCAAGAATGAAGTCAATTTGATGTTCTATACCTCTAATGGGAGCAAAATGAAATGCAAATGACAAGGCACATGGCACATGGCCGGTCATGTGTGCTAAGGTTCAAGAAAGTGCACAAATCTAGGGTAAATCACATATAAGACAAATTTGTGCTTTCTAACACTACACTAATTACTTAGCCACCCCTAATGGGCCTCCATGTAACATATACAAGGTCTTCTCTCTTCCATCCGTGGCTAGGTCCATTTGGGCGTGAATATGCTTAGCCATTGACCTTGTAATAGGGCCTAGACAGTTTAGGCCTCCTCCTAGACGCTCCATGTGTAGCCTTCCCTCATCACGTCCTAGACACTCTCTCCTTGAGTCTAGACGCTCATCACGGTCTAGTCTTGGGTCTTGGCCTCCATGGTGAGGTGTGCTTGGCCCTCCTCCATCACTAAGGGTACCTTCCTTTCTTCACTCACCCTATGGCAAGCAAAGAGTTGCTCTACTTTCATCTCCCAATCTAGGTATACCTCTACATCTTCCTTACTATAGAAATGGGGTAGGTCTACCCTTACTTCCCTTGGGCTCTCTTCCTCTCTTCTTCCATTTCTCCTAGGGGGTGGTTGGTAGTAATCATGGATTCTAAGGCTTCCCTCCCTTAGAGATTCTTGGATTTGTGAAAGAGATGCATGGTTATTGGATTTTTTTTGAACTTTGGGATTTCTCTTCCTTTGCTCTAGCTAACTCATTGATTTTACACTCATTTTCCAATTGTCTATATGAAATGAGTTGTACGTCCTTTGCAAGTTGTTTTCAAATAGATTTCATGGACTTTACATCACTTTCAATAGACTTTTCCGAATGAGAAGACATGACTAGAGTTTTGTGTATAGAAGTATTTTACTTTGAGAAAAATTAGGGAAGTTAAAGAAGGTAGTTTTCCAGGTAAGAGAGGTGAGTCACAATGGACTACTTAAATACCAAGTCTTGCCTTAGCAAAAAACTATCCCTCCAAATCTTCACACAAATCTTTCTCTTAGTAAACCACTTAAAACACAATCAAATTAGAGAAATCAAATTTTTTTAATGCAAGAAATAATGCAAACTATCTAATCACCCAAGCAAAATTAACAAAGCTTTAAACAATACAAAACAGTTTGATAAGCGTAGCTAATTAAAGGTAAAAAGATGCAATTAAAACAATTAACAATTGCTAAACTAGATAGTTCTAAACTAGTCGGCCCTAGGTGAGGCTTCTTTGACACTTGGAGCCCCTGAAGACACACTCACCGTCTAATTACGTAATTAAACAATTAATTAACAAAAGTTAAGTTGCAAAGAAGTTAGATGGAACTCCCTTTGTTGATTTTCTATTAGCACTTATTTTGTTGTCTTTTCTTTGTTGGGGCCTCCAATGTATGTGGTGTATTTAGAAGGTGTTTGTTTCTGCCCCTTGCCTTTGTTCCTCTTGGAATTAGGTAATTAATTCTTCAATCCAGCACCTATTAAGCACACTAGACTACCCTCAAGTCAAATCCCACTCAATCAAGTACCAATTGATAATTAATCCACCACCAAGCTTAGAGGTCAAAGAATTAAACCAAGAAACAAATTAATTTGAAAAACAGTACCACACAAAAGGAATTAAATGTGACAACTAGAAAGAGTTCCAATGAAATTAGACAAGCAAATAAAAGGTACTCAAAGAAAGATGGCACACAAAATGGAACCTAAATAATAGCACTAGATTTGATTTCAAATTCAAAAACAGCACCACTAAAATAATTGTTGTGGTCCAGAGAGCGTGATTTTCATTGATTTATGCTGAGCTGGCCTTTTAATATTTGCTTCTGAAAATTTATTTGCAAACAAATCAAGATCTTATCAAAATTTTGGCGTTGGTTTCACTCCAAACGCATGCACCATTTTTTTTTAATAAATTTTCTAAAATCAGTGCTTGTTCCGGCCGGTTGACCTGGGTACGTCTTTCTTTGCGACCTTGCCCGTCAGCTAGGGACACCTTCCTTCTGGTAACCTGTGAGCACCTGCAAAGAAGTGGACAAATGGGCGCCCTAGCGGCCGTTTGCACTCCGATGCTCAAGTCAGCTAACAAGGAACACCAAAACTCTACACCTCCGTATCGGAGCACCGTGGATGGCACTCTGAAGGTGGTAAAATGGACTGTGTATTGTGTGCTGTTTCTGGTTCTGGCAAACGATCCTTCTCTAGTCCCTTGTGCGTAACCTCAAGGTTCGAACAAACAACTAGAGTGTGTTATGTGGAATATTTGCCAAAAATTCGATCCCCTGCTTCGAACGCTCCAAAACCCTTTTAACGCCACCCTGCATTAGATACATCTTAAAGCGCATTTAAGGCGCTTTAAGGCGCATTTAACACGTTTCCTTAAAACCTTTAATGGGGGCATTTAAAGCGCTTTAAAGCATTTAAAGCGTTAACTGAAAAACATATCTGATGAGGAAACATTTAACGTTTCCTCATTTACTTTCTCTGCTAACTTCTCGTTGACTTACGATCTTTCTCTGACTTGATTACTACCACGCGTGGAGGGACCTCGTGGCGCCGTATCCAATCTTAGGGACATTACGTCGCACGAGTTCCCTTTTTCTCGAAGTGCCGCTAGCGCAGGGGGTGACATTCTGGGTGCCAACTCATGCTCCCCAGGTTTCAGTCACTTACCCTGGGAGTGTATCTACCTTCCTCTCGCACCATGCCCTTGGTTCGTCCCTGGGCATCACCTTCTCTTGGGTCGTATCTATCCCAGGGAGCACCCTAATGGCGCTAGTACCATGGCCTTGAAGCCACCTGTCTCTTCACTTTATTACCGTTTCTGAGCTAGGCGGGCCCGAAGCCCCGTGGCGTCACTCCCTCCATGGTCTTTCCTACCCGTGGGTATCGGGGAGTAACACTGCTGGTGGCTTGCTTGGCGACACCTTATCTTGACGACGCCTTGTTTAGGCGACGCCCTTCCTTAGCGACGCCTTATGTAGTTACTCTGTTGACCTCCTTTCCTTGGGCCCCTTCGTGTGGTCCCACCATATGTTGACCTTGGCCTCGACGTTTACTTTGACTTTGGTCAACGCCCGGGGACGGGACGGTACACAAGCCCCCCAGTCTTGAGCTGATGACTTGTCTTCAGCGAAAAGACTAAGGCCTCGCCCACGCCATCCACGTGGCACCTTGGCGACGTGTCATTCTTGCTGACGCGACATTCCCCGAACCATTGACGTGACATTCCCTGAGCAGTTGAAATGTTCTTAATGGCTGATGGGACATCCCCTGAATCGGGAAAAGTAACGCTTTTTGGGTCACGCTTAATCGCTCGCCACGTGGCCCATCATGCGGTCATCATCCAAAGCCTCTTGCGCTACCAGCGAGCGCCTAATACACGTGGCGTCATCAAACGGTCACCATCTGTTGCCTCTTGCGCTCCTGGTAACGTTTAAGTTACCCAAAACCCCGCGCTCGAAGCCACTGTTTCATCCACACTCTTCGCATTCTCGCATTGTTCACCTTCTTCGAGCTCTCTCTCTGCGATCTCCGTTCTCTCCTTCGCACTTCCGCTCCTCACCTACTCCGATACTCAAAGGTACGGTTTTTTCCACCCCTACTGACTCTCCCTCTTTACTGCATTACTGTGATGTATGGATGAACTGCCTGGGACTGTTTACTTTCTTGTATTCTCGTGTTGTTCTTGTGCCTCTTTGTTTCCCCCCATTCTTCTTTTTCTCGCATGGGTAGGGTTTGCCTAGGGTTTCTCTTTTTTCCCCTTTTCCTTCCTCGAACCCCCTTTCGCTGAACCCTTTCTTTTTCCTCATTCTTCAGCTCTTGATCTGATGGTGCGAAACAAAGCTACTACTACTCCACCACCCAGGTCCAACTACAAGGAGGAGTACCGATGGGCCTCCGACGAACTCTTTGCGGAGTGCTCTACATTAACCTCCGTGCAAGACGTTGAGGCCCACAGGGGGGACCCCACGCTCTACAATTTCAACGCCTTCCACAAAACCCACGACTCCCACATCTTCGTATGTCGTGTAAAGCCGAGGGAACCCGTTTGTGTGGACGAAAGGGCTACTGGGGGAAGTCCTTTCTTCTTTTTCTACCAAATGGTATTCAAGCGAGTGGGCCTGCGTCTCCCCTTTACTCCCTTCGAACGGGAGTTGCTTACTAAAATCAACACCGCCCCTGCCCAACTTCACCCCAACAGCTGGGCCTTCGTGAGGGGTTTTCAAATTCTTTGTGGGTATCTGGGCATCCCTTCCTCTGTGGATGTCTTTCTTCACTTTTTCGAGGTGAAGAAACAAGGCAAAAGCCTCTGGATGAGATTCTCTAGAGTTGTCGGTCACATCATCCTCACCCTCTTCCAAAACTCATTCAAGGGGTGGAAGGGGAAGTTCTTCAAGGTGCGTGCAACTAAATTCGATCCCACTGCACTGCAGGGCTTCCCCTTGTACTGGTCGGAGAAACCCATATCGACCAAGCCCCTGGCCTTGGATGAACTCGCCCCCGCCGACAGGGAGGTGTGCAAGGCCTTGGCTGGGCTCGGGGTGGTCTTCGACACCGCCAAGCTCATCGCCAACGAGTTCAATGCTCACGGCCTCTCCACCTATTTTGGTACTTGCTTTTGATTTCACCCCCTAGAACTTGTTTGTACTTTGCTTGGTCTCATTTGAATGTACTTGTATCGTATGAACCGTCGTGGTTATATGAACTTAGTTGCATCGCTTGAATCACTGTGGTTGCCTGCATGTGCTTAACTGCTGCTCCCATTCTGCCTCATCTGAATTAGTCTTTGCTTGGTTATTTTGACTGTCGCAGGTTTGGTAATGGCTTCTTCAAGGCGCCTCGCACTTGCCAAGTTTTTGAAGAAAGCAAAGTCCAACAAAGAAGGTGGGGACTCCGTCGCCCTCGACGTGCCGCCCACTACTCCCCCAGCTCCTGTCACCTACCTACCGACTCCACCATCTTCTCCCCAAACATGCCAAACACCTGCCTCTCCTCCTCCCATTGCTGCGATCCCACTGGCTGCGGCATCAACACATGCTCCAGCACGACCAGACAAAGGAAAAAGGGTGTTGGAGATAAACTCTGATAGTGAAGACTCAGGTTGCGCCCTGGTCTTCAAAAAGAGGAGACCTGTAAGGGTCCCTACTCTGCCCACTGCGTCTCCCGGTGGCGGGAACTCTCTGAGGGACGACCCTCCGAGCGCTACGTCGCCTTCGCCCCAAGTAGTCCAAGAAGAATAAGATGAAGGGGCCGAGTCGGTTCCCCCGCCGCTACCCCTGCCTGAAGCGGTTGTGGCTTCGGGTTCTGCACAATATCATCCACGTACGCTTGCACATTCCTTCCCAGCATTGGTGCAAGTACCCTATCCATCAACCTTTGGTACGTGGCCCCCGCGATCTTCAGCCCAAAGGGCATCACCTTGTAGCTGTAGCACGATCTCTCGGTCATGAAGGCGGTCTTCTCTTCATCCATAGGATGCATTTTTATCTGGTTGTACCCCGAGAAGGTGTCCAGAAAACTCAGCAACATACGCCCTGCAGCACTGTCGACCAGGGCGTCTATGCTTGGCAAAGGATACGAGTCCTTTGGGCAAGCCTTGTTCAGGTTAGTGAAGTCGACGCACATGCGCCACTTCCCATTGCTTTTCTTCACCAACACGACATTAGCCAACCCCTCAGGGTACTGGACTTCCCTGATATGGCCTGCGGCGAGGAGCTTCTATGTTTCATCCCTGATCGCCTCCCTCCTCTCCTCGTTAAACTTCCTTCTTCTCTACCGCACTGGTCTAACCTGGTTGTCCATTGCTAGGTGATGGCACAAGAAGTCGGGGTCGATTCCCGGCATGTCTGAAGCAGACCATGCAAAAGCATCCAGATGCCGTTCTATCACCTTGGCGATCTGGTCTTGGAGTTCAGCCTCCAAAGATCTTCCCAGCTTGAAGACCTTTCCCCCGATCTCCCTTTCGAGCCACTCCTCGACGGGTTTGGGTCGGGTTTCCCTGGCGATCACCGCCCTGGCGATTCCCAGTTCCCTCGCTTCCTCTGGGCGGTTCCTCACCTCTTCTTCCCGATCGGCGTTCTCCTCCCTTGCTTCGGCATCTACCATGACGACATCGCTACCGGCGGTCGCCTCCACCGACGTCGACCTGGGCTTCACACCGGGAGGCAGGGTGGTCGTGATGTAACTTACTGACCTCTTATTCTTCAGGCTATTCTCATAGCACTTCTTCGCTTCCTTCTGGTCAGATTTGATGGTGATCACCACCCCCTCCATAGACGGCAGCTTCACCTTCATGTGCCTGGTCGAGGGCACAGCTCCTATTCTGTTGAGTGTTGGTCTTCCCAACAGAATGTTATATGCTGAGGGAGCATTCACAACGAGGTACTTGATTTTCTCCGTCCTTGAGCCCGCCTCATCCGTGAATGTAGTTCTTAACTCGATGTACCCCCTAACCTCCACCTGATCGCCAGCGAACCCATACAAGCACCCTCCATAGGGCCTCAGTTGGTTAAGGGGTAGTTGCAGCTGTGTGAAAGTCGGTCAGAACATCACATCTGCCGAGCTTCCTTGGTCCACCAGTACCCTGTGGACCTTCCTCCCCGCTGTGACAAGCGAGATAACTATGGGATCGTTGTCATGAGGCACAACGTCCCTGAGATCTTCTCTTATGAACGTAATGTCCACATCTGGCGAGTGGTCCTCGAACATGTCCACCGTCATCACAGACCTTGCATACTTCTTCCTCTGTGATGTGGTGCATCCACCACCCGAGAAAGCTCCTGCGATGGTGTGGATCTCTCCATGAGTGGGCATTTCATGTTGCTGAGCCTTACCACCCGCCGACTGGGAGCTCGACCCGCCCCCCGTCCTCCTGTCTAGCAGGTAATCATTCAAGAAACCACTCTTGACCAGGTCGTCGAGCTGGTATCCCAGTGCCAAACACGAATCGACGATGTGACCAAAACTCTGGTGGAACTCGCACCAGGCGTCTGGTTTTGGTCCTAACACCTTGTCGCTCACTTTCTCAGGTGCCTTGAGCCTGGCTGCTATGTTGGGGATGGCGATCAGATCCGCCAACCCCATGACAAACTTATGCTTTGGCGGGCAGTTGTACTCCCTGGGGCGCCCTGGGCCCCTGCCCTTGTTTTTCCTTGGATCATAAGGATGGCGAGTCCTTTGATCCCTCTTGGCCGCCGCTGTCTCCAGCACCCTTTGCGGCTGGATCCTGGTCTGGGCACGCGGCCTAGCAGGGGCCACGCTCCCCCTCTTCTCGGCGACTTCACTCTCGGCGATGTAGGCCATCGCAAGTCGCCTAACCTCAGCAAACGTGGCGGGGTGTGCCCTGATCAGCGCCTCACAGAAAGGTCCCGGCAGCACGCCCTTTTTGAAGGCGTACACCAACATCTCCTCGTCTTTCGCAGGCGAGCGGACCATCTGTGCTCCAAAACGATTCAGATAGTCCCTGAGGGACTCTCCCTGGTATTGCCTTATGTCGAACAGGTCGTAAGACACCCTAGGTGGCGCCTTGTTCACGATGTACTGCTCGACGAAAAGCTTCGAAAACTGCTGGAAATTGGTTATGTGACCCGTAGGCAAGCTCATAAACCATTCCAGCGCTGTTCCCTGGAGCGTCCTCACAAACATTTTGCAATATACAGCATCCGAGCCTCCAGACAGCATCATCTGCGTGTGGAACGTGGTGAGATGTGCCTCAGGGTCCTCCACGCCGGTGAAAGTAGCCTTCACGGGTACCACGCTCGCAGGGATAGGCGTGTCTGTGATCGCCTGAGCAAATGGCATAGGGAAAACGCGAGGTGGCGACGACGGTGCGACCTCTTCAGCGACCGGGCGGCCTCTCTGCTCCTGAAGAGCTTGGCGCAACTCCTCAGTCACTTTGCTGAGCTCTTCATTCCTGGCCTGAGAGGCGACTAGGTCCTCATGCATCTTTGCCTGCCTCTATGCGCGAGGCCTCCACATTCGCCTACAGTGCACGCATGATCTCCATGGCGCCTTCAGCAGCAACTGGCACAACTGGACTTGAACGGTTGCTTCTCATCTTTCTCATGAAAACTCAGCAAACCAAAGTTCGACGAACAAAACCTCCTCCAGTGAACGATCGATCCAACAATCAACCGGTTAGAAATCCTCAAACTCCCTAAGGCCTCCGCAAACGCAACTGCAACAGCACGCCGATAGATTCGGACGTCGAAACCTTCACAGAAACTTGCAACTTCACCACAAAACCACCACTTCTCCAGCAAGCCCCCAATTCCCTAACCAGAAACGCAATCGAACAGAAACACACCGACGACCGATTGAAAACCGCGCGAACAGCAAGAAACTCCAAGAAAACCGATCGAAAGCTTGAACGAACGGTGGAAAACCTCGCTCCGCCGATTAAGACTCAAACAAACGGTAGAAACCTCGAATTCACCGAACAAAACTCGAACGAACGGTGGAAAACACGAATTTACCGAACAAAAGCTTGAATGAACGGCGGAAAATGGTTGCACCAGCACACAACCACACAGAAACTACCAAAAGTCCAAGAACTCACGCTGTGGATGGGGACAGGTTTTATACGGCCCCACGGTGGGCGCCTGATGATCCTGCTTGTTGACCAGAACGCAAGAGCCTTGCCTCGTCAAATCTGGATCGACTTTGCACCGTGCTAGCTTCCGTCCTTCACCTTGATTCACCTCAAGAACCTGCAAAAGACAGAACGGCGCCGCTGCGGCCGATCGCGCTCCGACGCTCAAGTCAGCGGCTGAACCACCAAAATACTAAGAGAAAACTAAGAACTTCAGGAACCGTGCAATGTTCTCTCTTAGCGTACTCAAGTTCTCGCAAGCGTAAAAGAAGTATTCTAAAACGCGCGTACCTCAGAAGTTCGTTAGGATCCCTTATATACCCGTGCGCTTTCTCTCTCCTGACAGTTACACATCTGGACACGTGGCTCGCATCCAGCTGTACACGTGTCACCATCTGGAGCATCCTTGACTTGAGCGTCACCTCTTACTCTTCAGGCTGTTCAACTGAGTTACTTATGCAGGAAGCAACTCAGCGTGTAGCTGCCTTGGAGCGCGATCTCTTCTGTGTGGCGAGTACGGGTGTCTTCATACACACCTTCCCTGTGGTCTCGCCGGTCGCCATTATATTCTACTTTACTTACTTCACCGGGCATGCTCGGGTAAGCTGCTCCCCGACCTCAACCTCTGGCCAGCTAGGGAATGAGCATCTGACGACTTCATCCTTTGCTTCGAAAGCCTGGAACAAGCTTTCCTGATCCTTCGGCGATGTCCTCCTCTCGGCGATCTCCGATCGCCTTGTCGCCTGGGTTCACATCCGGCGACTACGACATAGACTTGGTGACCGCCGGTTTAGGTACGCTAGAGATCGGGGCACGCCAACTTAACGACTGACGACTACACGATCCCCCGACTTCCTTCCCTTCTACCAGCCAGGTGTCCCGTTCAACACGCCTACATTATAGCTTGCTGCCACGTCATCTATTCCGACTACCTGGGCGGTACACTTGGCGACGCCTTATCTCAGCGACGCCTTGTTTAGGTGACGCCCTTCCTTGGCGACGCCTTGTCTTGGCGACTTCTTATGTAGTCACTCTGTTGACTTCCTTTCTTTGGGGCCCTTCGTGTGGTCCCACCATATGTTGACCTTGGCCCCAACGTTGACTTTGAATTTGGTCAACGCCCGGGGACGGGACGGTACACAAATCAATCTGCAGAGCGTCTATACTCGGGTAGTCGTTCTTACGCCGAGTTAGGGCATCCTACCTTGCCAGATACTTCCTTTACATCAATTTTATGCACATGGCGTCTATACTCGGTAGTCGTATTGACACCGAGCTAGGTCATCTTACCTGACACTAAATAACCAATTTACGCACAGGGGGCCTATACTCGGGTAGTTGTACTAACACCGAGCTAGGTCGTCTTATATGACACTTCGATCAATGGAATCACCAGACAAACTAGTCTCACAGGGCCCCAATGCTCGGATAGTCGTATTGACACTAAGCTAGGTCATCTTATCTGACACTTAGATTAAGGGAATCACTAGACAAACTAGTCTCACTAGGTGCCTATGCTCAGATAGTGGTACTGAAACTGAGTTAGGTCGACTTATCGTGTGCTAACTCAAATAAATCAACAAAACTAATGCACCATCTTTCAATAACAAATTTATCACTAGATGACCTCGTTAAAAAACCTCTTAAAGGGAAAAAGAGCATCACCTTAGTCATCACATTGTTAAAAAAGAAAGCATTAAAACAAAATATCTTAACTGAAGTAAAACTTGAGGTTTGCCACGTTCCACGTTTGAGGAATGGCTTCCCCCTCCAAGGTTTTCATATTATACGCTCCTTTCCCGAGCACCTCGACTACGTGAAATGGACAAGTCCACATTGGAGATAACTTGTTTTCTAACTTGTAGGGATGGGCCTTTCGCATCACCAAGTCGACAACCTTGAATTGTCGAGGTCCCGTCTTGGTCTTTTGCCTCAGTTCCACCCTTCTCTTTAAAGCCTCCAAGTTAATACAGGCATGTTCACGCACCTCATCTAACTAGTCCAGGTTCACCTTCCTTCCTTCATTAGATTCCGCAACAACGAAGCTTTGGAGCCAATGAGAGTTCTCTTGTATTTCTACTGGTATCATGGTGTCTGACCCATATACCAAACTAAAGGGCGTCTCTTTAGTTGTTGACTAAGGAGTGGTGTGATAGGCCCACAAAATTCTGGGAACTTCTTCTAACCAAGTTCCCTTTGCCTTTTCTAGCCTCCACTTCAACCCTCTCAATAGGACTCTGTTAGTTGATTCAACCTGACCATTCGTCTGACAATGTTCTACCGAGGCGAATATTTACTTTATCTTTAGCTCCGAACATATCTTACCCAACTGTTGACTAGCAAATTGGGTTCCATTGTCGAACACTAGGTGCCTCGAAATCCCAAACCGACACACAATGTTCTTCCACACAAAGTGTTGCACCTTGTGAACAGTTATCTGTGCCTTTGGCTCAGCTACAACCCACTTGGTGAAGTATTCAATGGCCACAATGAGATATTTCTTCTGACATATCACCAAAGGGAAATGACCTACAATGTCTATTCCCCATGTATGGAAGGGCCATGGGCTATAAATGGACCGCAGTTCCTCGGTTTACGTGTGGCACCAATCAATGTGCTTCTGACATTCCTCACAGCGTTGTACATATTTCGTGCAATCCTCCTTCATGATCAGCCAATAATACCCAGCTCGAATGACCTTCAACGAGAGAACTCGTCTTTGTATGTGACTACCGCAAATGCCTTCATGGAACTCAGTCATTATGCGGATGCACTGATCTCCACTTACACATGTGAGGATTGGGTGGGAATAACCGTGATGGAAAAGATTGCCATCTATCAGGGTATACCACCCTGCATTCCTTTTAACCATCTTGGCCTCCACAGGCTCGACAAGAAGTAGCCCATCAACTAGGTAACGCTTGTAAGGTATCAGCCAAGTCTCTATGGTGTCAACATGCAAAACTTCAAGAGACTCATCCCCCAATGACCCATAGGTGGTTATTCTTAGGACTTTCAAGATTTCTTGAATCATTGACCTCGACATTTTTCCCTTTCCTGAGCTGACCCATAAGACCTCCACGTGGCTGACCTCGGTCAATCCCTCTTTAGTTATCTTAGGTGAGTTTAATGTCTCATGGATTAATAACTTCTGGTAACCTCCCTTCCTTGAACTAGCCAATTTAGAAAACATGTTTGCTCGAGAGTTCTGCTCTCTGGGAACGTGAATGAGGTTGAAGGTAGAGAAGGTTGCTTTCAAGATCGTTACATACGTAAGATATGAGGCTAGTTGCGGATCCTTGGCCTGATACTCACCTGTGACTTGCCCAGTTACAAGCAACGAGTCACTCTTCACCAACAAACTCTAAGTTCCCAATTTCTTGGCTAGAAACATCCCTTCTATCAAGTCCTCGTACTCAGCTTGATTGTTGATTGTCTTAAACGTGAGCCTCAGGGCTTGCTCGATTAACAGTCTGATTGGTCCCTCTAAAATGACCCCGGTCCCACTCCCCTGTTGGTTGGAGGATCCATCGACCAAAAGAACCCACTAGAAGTCATTAAGATCGGGCTAGGTGTCCTTAGATGAAAGTTCTACCATGAAATCAATGTATACCTGACCCTTAATAGACCCTCGTGGTTCATACTGTATGTCAAAGTCGGATAACTCCATAGCCCAACGGACTAACCGATTTGCTACATCGAGCTTTTGAAGGACCTTGTGAATGGGAAAATCGGTCATCACGATCATGGTGAAGCTCTGAAACTAGTAGCGAAGTCGTCGAACTGTAAACGACACGACTAAGGTGGCTTTCTTGATAGCCTGATATTGAGTTTTCGGTCCCTGTAGTACATTAATCACAAAGTAGATTGGCTTCTAGAGCTTATCTTGATCTTGCAAAATGATCGAGTTGATCATCTGATTTGTAATCGCAAAATAAAGATGAATAGGGTACTTGGGACTAACTTACCAAGAACAGGGGGACTGGCCAAGTATTCTTTCAACATGGTGAAGGCTTCCTCGCATTCATTGGTCCATACAAAACGATTGTTCTTCTTGAGGTATTGGAAATAAGGATACCCTTTATCACCACTTGATAACAAGAAACGAGACAGGGCGACCATACGCCTAGTTAATTTCTGAACCTTTTTCACATAGGTTGCGCTCCTCATTCCAATGATTGCAGCGCATTTGTCGGGGTTCTCCTTTATTCCCTCTTCAGTTAGCAAGAAACCAAGGAACTTCCCTGCTTCTACCCCAAACACACTTATCTGGATTAAGCTTCAAATTGTACTTTGCTATTGTTGTGAATAGCTCTTCCAGGTCGATAATATATTAGTCCTTCTTTTCTGACGTGATGACCATGTCGTCTACATACGCCTGTACGTTTCGCCCGATCATTGGGGCGAGGATCTGATACATCAGCCTTTGATAGGTGGCGCCAGCATTCTTAAGGCCAAAGGGCATGAACTTATAGCAGTAGCTGGCGAACTCAGCCATAAAGCTTGTCTTGCTTTCATCCTTCGGGTGCATACGAATTTCGTTATACACCGAGAACGCATCCAGAAAGCTTAATAACCAACAACTTGAGGCATTGTCTCCCAAGGAGTCTATGCTCAGTAGGGGGTAGGAATCCTTGGGACAAACCTTGTTTAGATAAGTGAAGTCGACACACATTCTCCACTTCCCGTTGGTCTTCTTCACCAACACAACATTTTCCAGCCACTAAGGATATTAAATATCCCTTACATGGCCAGGAACCAACAACTTCCGAGTCTCTTCTTGGATGACAAGGCACTTATCCTCGTTGAATTTTCTCCTTCTCTGGACCACGGGCTTAACCCTTTCATCCATGGTAAGCCGATGACATGGAAAGTCTAGGTTTATCCTGGGCATGTTCGCGGATGACCATGCGAAAGCATCCATGTTCTCCAATATCACATCGACTATCTTATCTTCCAGCTCTTTGCCCAATGAGATGCTGAGCTTAAACTTCTTCCCTTTTATATCCCTTTCCTGAACCTCTCTAGCAGGTCCAGGTCCCCTGTCATTGACGATTTCCGCCTCCACAATCCATTATGACTCTCCTACTTAAACAGTGATTGCGTAAGTCCTTATTCTATTCTTCAAGCTACTCTCGTAGAATTTTCGCATTGTCTTCTGGTTGGAATTTATGGTAATCATTCCTTCCTCAAGAGAAGGCAACTTCATCTTCATATGGGCCGTTGAGGCTATCACACTTAACCTATTCAGGGAAGGTCGCCCCAAAAGCAAACTATAAGCGGAGGACGCGTTAACAACGATGTACCTGATGGTAATCGTCCTAACTGCGATGCTATCAGAGAAGGTCGTCCTCAGCTAAACGTACCCTCATACTTCTACCTGATCTCCCGTCAAGTTGACAAAACACCCATCATATGGCCTCAACTGGTCAGGGGATAACTCCAAACTGGTGAACGTTCCCCGGAACATTACATCAGCTAAGCTCCCTTGATGGATCAAGACTCTATGCACCTTCCTTCAAATAGTGACGATGGATATTGTACCGTCCCGTACCCGAGCGTTGACGAAGTCACGGTCAAAGTCAACGTAAAGGTCAAAGTCAACATAAAGCGTCGCCAAGGTAAGGCTTCGCCCGGGTAAGGCGTCGCCTAGCAGGGCATCGCTGAGATAGGGCGCCACCTAACTGGGTGTCGCCAAGATGGAGTGGCACAAGGGCAAGGTAACCACAGCGCTGCTCCCCGATACCCATGGGTAGGAAAGACCATGGAGGGGGCGACGCCGTGGGAAGGCCCCAAACCCTGGATAACCAGGGAACAGTAATAAAGAGGAGAGAAAGGTGGCTTCAAGGCCATAGTAACGACACCAGTGTAGGGCAGCCTGACTCGTGAAGTACCCCTGCCGCCCCAGAGACGCCTTTGGGACAGATACGACTCAAGAGGAAGGTCACGCCCGGGGTAGCCGGGTGCAGGGTACAAGAGAAAGGCAGATACCCTCTCAAAGTGAGTGACTGGATGATTGGGGGCATGAGTTGGCACCCAAAAAGTCACCCCTAGCGCAGTAGCACTCCCAGGCAGGAGGACTCACACGTAGAAACGTCCCCAGATGGGCAGAAACACCCCCAGTTGGGGTCATGGCGTCGTGAGGCCCTCCACGTGTACGACAGCCAGGTCAGAATAGAAACACCCTTTAGTCAGGTGCCAGGTAATTAAAGTCATTCAATACAGTTTCCGTTTCGAGCGTTCAGGTACTATAATGGCTCCCAAGCGTTTCAACGTCTTAAATGCGCTACGTTTTCTAATTATACATGCTGATTGAGTGCGTTACATTTGTGATTAAAGGCGCTTTAAGGCGCTTTAATTGCTTGGGTAGTGTAAATAGCGCTGAGAATGTTGGGAACGGGGTTGGAACCTTTGGCAAATTTACCAGAACTCTCTAGTTGCTTGCTCGTGCCTTCAGGTTACGTACAAGGGACTGGGGAAAGATCTTTGCCTGAGGGAGAGAACACACACACAATACACAGTTCTTTTTACCACCTTCAGAGTGCCATACACGGTGCTCAGAGACGGAGGTGCACAGTTTTGGTGTTTCTTGCTGGCTGACTTGAGCGTTGGAGTGCAAACGGCCGCTAGGGCGCCCCTTTGTCCTCTTTTTTGTAGGAATCCACAGGTAACCAGTGGGAAGGAGTCCCTAGTAGACGGTTGAGGTCGCGCACGAAGACGTCCCAGTCAACCGGACGGAACATTTGGCGCCCACCGTGGGGCCGATATAAAACATCAGTCCCATCACAAGTTCGAGAAAATCTACGAAGTTGCAGTAACGTTGGAGGAGGTTGGAGTGACAATGGCCCCCACCAGACGAAGTACAGCACGCGCAGCCCCAGCAGAACTATCCATGCAACAGGTCCTGGAGATAATGAGGGGGCTGCAGCAGGATATGGCGAAGTCGAAGCTGGAACAGGAATGCATGCAGGCAGATCTCGATGCCTCGCATGAGAGGAATGAGGAGCTCCACCGCGTGAATGAGGAGTTGCGCCGGGGCCTGAGAAATGATCGGGGGCGACATGGACATGACGAGATGGAGAACCATTCCCCACCAAGGGAGTTTTCCACTCCCTTCTCGCAGGAGATTCTAGATGCAGTGATCCCGAACACGTTCGCGGGGCCCAAGGTGATTTTCACCGGGATGGAGGACCCGGAGACGCACCTTGCTGCATTTCACACACAGATGGTCCTGGTAGGCGGTTCTGACACTGCCAAGTGCAAGCTCTTTATGAGCACCTTGACTGGGATGGCTATGGACTGGTTCATCAGCCTCCCGGACGGTCATATCACATCTTTCCGCCAATTGTCACGATTGTTCACGGAACAATACTTAGCAAACAAGGCCCCGCCGCCGGTCTCCTACGATCTGTTTGATGTGAAGCAGTATCAAGGGGAGACCCTAAAGGAATACATCAATCGCTTCGGGGCCCAGGTCGTGAAGGTTGGTACGACAGAGGAGCCTATGATCGTGTACGCGTTCGTGAAAGGCGTATGCCCCGGTCCTTTTGGAGAATCCATCATTCGCAACCGCCCTAGGACTTTCGCTGAGCTACGGCGTAGGGCGGTAGAGCATATTGCTTCTGAGGGGGAGGTGTGCGTGAAGCGCACCAGCGTGAGGGGACCGGCGCGAGCTCAACCCGTCAGGGTCAATGAGACCACGACGGGAAGAAAGAAGCCAGATGCGAGACGCCCCTACGAGGCCAGAAAGCCCCAGCCCCGGGGTCCAGCGGGAGGCGATCGCCCGGCCAGAGAAAGAGCAAGACCGGCGAGGTACAATTTTGTGGTGGAGCTGAAGGACCTGATCGTCGTGCCTAATATAGCCGAGAGGCTGAGGCGACCGGCGAAGACTGACAAGGTGTTAGGGCCTCGCAAAGACTCTTGGTGCGAGTTCCACGAGGCTTTCGGGCACCACATTGATAACTGCTTGTCGTTGGGTTACCAGCTAGATGAGCTGGTGAGAACTGGGTTTTTGAAGGATTATGTCGCGGAGCCCACAACGACCGCCACCTTGCCGCCGCCGGCGGAAGAACCAGCACACGAGATGCCTGTGCTTGGCGAGGTCCACACCATTGCCGGAGGTTTTTCCGGCGGGGGACCCACCACCTCCCAGCGGAAGAAATACGCGATGGGGGTCAATTCAATCGAAGAGAGACTCTCGGGTGAGCCATGGGAGTCGGATCTCGTGTTCACGAGAGGAGATCTCCGAGATGTGGTACCCCACGACAACGACCCCGTTGTCATCTCAGTCGTCACAGCCGGAAGAAAGGTGCACAGAGTGCTTGTCGACCAAGGAAGTTCGGCAGACGTCATGTTCTTGTCGACATTTAATAAGTTACGGTTGTCCCCCGACCTGTTGAGGCCCTACACGGGGTGCCTGTATGGGTTTGCGGATAACCAGGTGGAAGTCCAAGGTTACCTGGAGTTGAAGACTACGTTCACGGATGGAGAGGCCTGCCGTACCGAAAGCATCCGGTACCTGGTCGTGAACGCCAACTCCGCCTACAATATTTTGCTGGGCAGGCCGGCGTTAAACCGTTTGAACGCGATGTCCTCCACACGCCACATGAAGATGAAGCTGCCGGACCTCAGTGGCAAGGTGATAGTCATTAAGTCAGACCAGGAGGAGGCAAGGAAATGCTATGAGAACAGCCTGAAAACGAAGAGAGGCGTGTTCATGGTATATGAACGTCCGCCGAGCGCGGACACGACGATGATTGAGGCGACGCCCGCTGGGTCGACGCCTAATGAGGCCATACCGGCGAGGGCGATGCCTGAAGCAGATGCACCTATGGAGGAAGGCCCTGACGACGTGGCGCCCGTGGAAGAGGCGGCGCCCGTCGAGGATGATAGCAGGGAACAGCCAGCGGCTAACGCCGTAGAAAGGGAGATTGACGGCAAGACATTCAAGTTAGGAAGTTTGCTGAGCCCAGAAGAACAGGAAGGGGTGGCAGAAGTGATTTCGCGCCACCTGGATGCCTTCGCATGGTCCGCCTCGGATATGCCCGGCATCGACCCCGATTTCCTGTGTCACCACCTCAGCATGGACGCCACGGTCCGCCCCGTGCACCAGAGAAGGAGAAAGTTCAATGAGGAGCGACAGCAGGTGGTGAAGGACGAAACGCAGAAGTTGTTGAGGGCTGGCCACATCAGGGAGATTCAATACCCTGAGTGGCTTGCCAATGTCGTCTTGGTGAAAAAGGCGAATGGAAAGTGGAGGATGTGCATGGACTTCACGGACTTGAATAAGGCGTGCCCAAAGGACTCGTACCCGTTGCCCAGCATCGACGCCTTGGTAGACAGTGCGTCCGGTAGCAAGGTGCTGAGTTTCCTAGACGCCTTCTCAGGGTACAACCAGATCAAGATGCACCCAAGAGACGAGAACAAAACTGCATTCATGACTGAGACCTGCAGTTACTGCTATAAGGTGATGCCTTTTGGGCTGAAAAACGCGGGCGCCACATACCAGAGGTTAATGGATAAGGTCCTGGCACCCATGCTCGGGAGGAATGTGTACGCCTATGTAGACGACATGGTGGTGGCGTCGCAGGATAGGGCGCAGCACATGGCGGATCTGGAGGAGTTGTTCGTCACAATATCCAAGTACCGCCTCAAGTTAAACCCTGAGAAGTGTGTTTTCGGGGTAGAGGCCGGTAAGTTCTTGGGTTTTATGCTCACAGAGAGGGGGATAGAGGCGAACCCCGACAAATGCGCAGCGATTATCGCCATGCGAAGCCCGACGTCGGTAAAGGAGGTGCAACAGCTGACAGGGCGGATGGCGGCGCTCTCGAGGTTTGTTTTCGCCGGGGGAGAGAAGGGGCATCCATATTTCCAGTGCCTCAAGAGAAACAGTCGCTTTGCATGGACTGATGAATGCGAAGCGGCTTTCATTAAGCTAAAGGAGTACCTGGCGACGCCACCGGTCCTCTGCAAACCGGTGATGGGAGTGCCCCTCCGGTTACATTTTACTGTAACGGAGCGGGCTATCAGTTCTGTGTTAGTCCAGGAGCAGGACCAGAATCAGAAGCCCATCTATTTTGTAAGCAAGGCATTACAAGGAGCTGAGACGAGATACCAAGCGCTGGAGAAGGCAGCGCTAGCGGTAGTGTTTTCTACCAGGAGGCTCCGTCATTACTTCCACAGCTTCACGGTGGTGGTGATGACAAACCTCCCTATACAGAAGGTGCTGCAGAAGCCTGATGTGGTGGGAAGAATGGTGCGCTGGGCGGTAGAACTGTCAGAATTCGACATCCAGTATGAGCCTAGAGGATCCATCAAAGGGCAGGTGTACGCAGATTTTATAGCGGAACTTTCGCCCGGAGGTGAGCAAGAGGTGGAAGTGGGTTCGCAGTGGCTGCTCTCGGTTGATGGCTCTTCCAACCAACAAGGGAGCGGTGCGGGAATAGTCTTGGAGGGACCCAACGGCATACTGATTGAGCAAGCTCTGCGTTTCGCCTTTAAGGCAAGTAACAATCAGGCGGAGTATGAAGCCCTGATAGCAGGAATGCTCCTGGCCGAGGAGATGGGCGCGCAAAACCTCCTGGTGAAAAGCGACTCCCAGCTGATTACGGGGCAGGTGTCGGGTGAGTTCCAGGCAAAGGACCCACAGATGGCGGCGTATCTGAAATACGTCCAGTTGTTAAAGGGAGCATTCAACGCTCTTGAGCTGATACATGTCCCGAGGGAGCAGAATGCCAGAGCTGACCTGCTTGCAAAGCTGGCCAGCTCAGGCAAGGGGGGTAGACAGAGGACAGTGATCCAAGAGACTCTCAAAGCTCCGCGTAGATTCGTGGAAGACAACAGGGTGGATGTCCTCCAGATTTATACAACAAGGGGAAGGCCGAGGAGTCATTGCTCTTTGACCCAAGATACGCAGAGGGTGCCCCGCATCAGCACGTACGCTGATGTGCCCGAGGGAGAGCAAATGCAGGTATGCGTTTTGACCGAGGGAGACACCTGGATGACGCCCTACAAGCGATACCTGGCGGATGGGGCTCTCCGAGTGGAGCCTGAAGAGGGTAAAAAGGTCAAAAGAAATGCCGCAAGATATACTCTAGTGGATGGGGTGTTGTTCAGGCACGGCTTCACTCACCCTATCCTAACGTGCGTAAGTGGCGACGAGTGCACCAGGATAATGGCGGAGCTACACGAAGGCATCTGCGGGAGCCATGTAGGGGGAAGGTCCCTAGCCTCTAAGGTAATACGCGCAGGTTTCTTCTGGCCAACAGTAAAAGAGGACTGTGCACGACACGCCCAGCGGTGCAGGCAATGCCAAAAGCACGCCGACTGGCACAAGGCGCCGCCAGAAGAATTGCGATCCATATACAGCCCGTGGCCTTTCCACACATGGGGAATCGACATCCTGGGCCCGTTCCCACTGGCAATCAGGCAGATGAAGTATTTGATCATCGCCACCGAATACTTCACCAAGTGGATAGAGGCAGAGCCCGTAGCACAGATCACTGCGCACAAGGTACAGCATTTTGTGTGGAAGAACATTGTGTGCCGCTTTGGCGTACCTAGGCGCTTGATATCCGATAACGGGACCCAGTTTGCCAGTCAGCAGTTGAGAAATCTGTGCGCTGAGGTAGGAATCAAACAAGTGTTCGCATCGGTTGAACACCCCCAGACCAACGGACAAGTGGAGTCAGCAAACAGAGTTCTGCTGAGGGGGTTAAAGAGAAGGTTAGAGAAAGCCAAAGGGGCGTGGGCGGAAGAGGTACCAAGGGTCGTATGGGCATACCACACCACGCCCCAATCCTCTACTATGGAGACGCCTTTCAGTTTGGTGTACGGGTCGGACGAGATGATTCCGGTAGAAATACATGAAAGCTCACCACGTTTTCAAAACTTTGTGGTGGAGGAATCCAATGAAGAAAGGCGGGTAAACCTGGATCTACTAGACGAGGCCAGGGAAGAAGCCAGAATAAAAGCTGAAGCAGTGAAGAGAAGAGTAGAATGACAATACAGCTCTAAGGTAAAGCCGCGGCAGTTTCAAATTGGCGACCTGGTTATGAGGAAGGCTCACCCATACGAGTTGGAGAATAAGCTGTCTCCCAAGTGGACCGGACCCTTCAGAGTTATCGAGGCTAAGGGCAACGGGTCGTATAACTTAGAGACCTTGGAGGGGGGTCCCATCCCACGCAGCTGGAATGCAGCCAACTTAAAATTTTATTTTAGTTGACTTATGTAAACAGCCATGTAACAATTTAGTTGAAGGGGACACTCTTTTTCCCTCTCGGGGGTTTTTTAATGAGGTCACCCAAATAAAAGAAAAAAACCAGTTGGAGAAAAAGAAGTGCCTTGGTTTTCAGCCTTTATCTTTCTCCGTTTAAAGTGATGTGAAAGGCGTATGGCCCGCCGGTAACGCAAGAGTCGAGCGATGGGAGCGAACGCTGGAAGAACCCTTCGTGAGAAGAGAAAGGGTGCAAGAAGAAAGGGTGCAAGAAGAGAGAGTGTAAGTAGGGTACGAAGAGTGCAGAAAGGATGAGAACAGCTTCAGAGTTTGAAGAGTTAAATAAAGCGGTTAGAGCGCCAAACGACGCAAGCAGAAGTATGGCAGTTAGAGCATTGAACGACGCGAATGGATGCACAGCACGATCGAGCCACGTGGCAGCAGATGGAAGGATGACCCTGGCATCCCTGGTTAAACTCAGAACACGTCATATCGACGGAATGCCCAGTGGTACGATGCGCCGTCGAAAGTGGATCAGGGGCACAGTGGGAGTCAGGATCAAATCGAATGACTGAACGTCCCATCAGCCATACAAGGAGCGCCACGTGGATCAAGTCGAATGACTGAACGTCCCATCAGCCATACAAGAAGCGCCATGTGGATGGCACGGGGAGAACCTTGAGCTCTTCGCTGTCCCCAGGCGTCGACCAAGTTCAAGGTCAAAGTCAATGTCAAGGAAAGGACGACGCCAGCATGAGACGCTCGAGGCGTCGCCTGGGAAGACATAAAGGGCGACGCCGGCGTGAGACGTCGCGGGCGTCACCCACCAAAATATCAGCGAGGTTGCCTCCCCGATACCCACAGGTAGGAAAGACTGTGGAGGGAGACGAAGTCGAAGAGGGCAAAGTTAGTTACTGGCGTCGCCTCCCCGATACCCACAGGTAGGAAAGACTGTGGAGGGAGACGAAGTCGAAGAGGGCAAAGTTAGTTACTGGCGTCACCTCCCCGATACCCACAGCTAGGGAAGACTGTGGAGGGAGATGAGACCGCCAAAACGCCAGCGAATCACTGACAGGGCGTTCCCCGATACCTATGGGAAGGAAAGACCATGGAGGGAACGACCCCCCTCCCCTCCAAAACACTCGGCATTTCAGACACCCGAGGGCGTCACGGCGCTGCTGTAGCGGGCCTCTCCTTAGGCGTGGGCGTTGGGCGTTAAGAGTTAAGGAAAGGACCGTTTGGGTGTTAGAGATACCCCGTGGACGATACGGCTCCACTAGGTGAGCCACTCCATGGGCGTGGGCACTGGCGCGTGACCTTTCCCGAGCATACAAGTGAAAGAAGCGGGTATAATACGAGTAAGACAACCGAAGCACGCGGAGGCAAAGAATGAGAATAAAATCACACAGGCAGAATTCTATGTCGCGAGGACACGAAAATAATCATACAAAAACCCAGAGTTGTAACAAGCGTGCGGACAGTTTAAAAAATTACAAGTTTAACAGAGAGAGAGTCAAAAACAAAGATAAAGTGTAAAAGGAGTAAAAGCTTGAAAGGTAAAAGTGGCTGGTGAGAGACAGCGATTCAGTCATCCAAGTCCATAGGCACGACCTTCCCGTCGACGACATGGTGTGTGGGGTCGCAGTTTGAAATGTTGATGCCAGGGTTCTCGCGGGACGCCTGAGTCAGAGCCTCTTGGAAGCCCTATTCAAACGCGCCCGCCATCTCCCCAGTCAATTCTTGGACCTCCCCCTCTAGTTCCGCAACCCTAGAGTCCTTGGATATCAGTTGCTTCTCCAGAAATTCCTTCTCCACGCGGAGCTTGTTAGCCTCAGCTTGGAGAAGGCTCAAGGCTTCAACCTTCGCAGCCAAGGCGTCCTCTCTCTCACCTAGCTTCTGCCTCCAAGCAGCATCCAGCTCTTCAAGTTTTCTTCGCTGCACGTCGGAAGCAAGAGCCGCCTCTTGGAGGCCAATGTTTTGGATTTGATAGGAGGTGAGCTGGGATAGTTGATCGGCATGCGCCTGTTCCAGTTCTCGCGCGTACGCCTTAGCCCCCCTACCCTCGTGGGCCAGTTTTAGCAAAGATTGGGAAGCTTCCTCCTTGAGCCCCCAGTTTTGTTTCTCCTCCTTCAACGCCCCCACCTCTTGTCTCAGCTTGCGGAGAGCCTCCCTCCCTTTGATAGCGTTTCGAGCCTGGGTGCGCCACTTGAGTGCCACCGCCAGAAATGCCCCCATATAATAAGGCATGCCTCCCCCCTTTTGAGGATCAGTTGGCGACATTCCTTCGGTGAAACCCTGCGTCAACTCCCTATGGACGGGGCGAGGAATTCGGGGTTTGCGGGAAGTCGAAGCAGGGACTGGTGCAGGAGGAGCGGAGCCCGAGGCCTCAACTGCGTCACGATGCAACGGCGAGAGCGCGGGAACTGAGTCAATCCTTTCTTCTCGTTCCTCGTGGGCTAGTGGAGGTGGAGGTGATGTAGCACTAGGAGGGTCGTCCCTGAGAGAGCTCCCACCACCAAGAGACACGGCTGAGGGGGCAGGAAGGCCCGTAGCCCTCCTCTTATGGGAAACCAGGGCAGTACCCGAGTCTTCGCTGTCAGAATCTACTATCAGCACCCTTTTCCCTTTGTTGGGGCGTGCTGGGGCAGGGGTCGACGCCATGGCTAATGGAACCGCGGCAATGGGAGGAGGAGAAGTAGACGGTGGAGGAATCGGCAGGGAAGCGACGGTGGGCACATCAGAGGCGGCGGCGTCCCCACCCTCTTTGGCAGATTTTGCCTTCTTCAAAAATTTGGCAAGAGCAAGCCGCCTCGAAGAAGTCATCACTGAACTTGCAACAGCGAAGCATAGTAGAGCAAAGATTAATTCAGATAAAGCAGAAGGGGAGTGTTATAACCAGACACGCGCACATAACCACAAGGGTTCAAGCAAGCAAATGAATCCGTATAACCACAACAGCTAATGCAGTGTAAATAATCAAGGGCAGATACCAAAGTAGGTAGAGAGCCCATGGGCGTTGAATTCGTTTGCGATGAGTTTGGCGGTATCGAAGACTACCCCCAGCCCCGCCAAGGCTTTGCACACGTCCCGATCGGCTGGGGTAAGCTCATCCAAAGCCAGGGCCTTCATGGTTATGGGCTTATCCGTCCAGTATAGGGGAAAGCCCTCTAGGACGGTAGGATCGCGCTTGGTCGCACGTACTTTGAAGAACTTCCCTTTCCATCCTTTGAACGAATTTTGGAAGAGCGTAAGGATGATGCGCCCGGCGATGCCAGAAAAGCTCATCCATAGGCTCTTCCCCTGTTTCTTTACCTCGAAAAAGTGAAGAAAAACGTCTACGGAAGAGGGGACACCTATATATCCGCAGAGAATCTGAAACCCCCTTACGAAAGCCCAGCTGTTGGGGTGGAGCTGGGCTGGGGCGGTGTTTATCTCTGTAAGCAGTTCCTTCTCGAAGGAAGTAAGAGGCAGACGCAGACCCACTCTCTTGAGTACCATTTGATAAAGGAAGAAGAAGGGGCTTCCCCCAGTGTCTCTTGAGTCCACACAAACGGGTATCCCAGGTCTCACCCGGCATACCAGGACGTAGGAGTCGTGATTTTTATGGAAGGCGTTGAAATTATAAAGCGCATGATCCCCCCCTGTGGGCCTCCACGTCCTCAACAGAGTTTAGGGTGGAGTATTCGTCGAGGAGATCGTCGGGGGCCCTGTCGTATTCACCTTTATAGTAAAACTCAGGGAGCGGGGGAGGCGCGGCGGTCTTAGTTTTCGCCATTGATGCCAGAGCTGAAGATCAAAAGAGAAAGAAAGGGTTCAGAGAAAAAGGGTTGGGAGAAGAAAAGGGGAAAAAATGGAAGAATCCTAGGAGAACCCTACCCACACGAGAGAAAAGAGGAACGAGAGGAACGAAGAAGCATACAAACGATATCCAAAGAAATGCAGTAACATGGACAGTCCCAGGCAGTTCATGTAGTAAAGGGAATCATCAAGGAGAGGAAAAACCGTACCTTTAGGGGTTGAAGGGCGTGGAGAGCGGAAGCACGAAAGAGCAGGGGTCGCGAGAGAAGGGATTCAAAGAAGATGAACAGTGAGGAAAGGCAGAGAAAGTGGATGTAACAGTGGTTCCAAGCGCGGGGTTTGGGTAACTTCAACGTTACGAGGAGCGCGAGGGACAACAAATGGTGACCGTGCGATGATGCCACGTGTTGCAGGATTAAGCGCTTAAGGGGAGCACAAGAGGTTCTTAAGGATGACCGCGTGATGAACCACGTGGCACGCGATTAAGCGTGACCCCAAAAAGCGTTGCTTTCCCCGTTCCAGAGGATGTCCAATTAACCATTAAGAGCACCCCAAGGGTTCGGAGAGCGTCACGTCAATGGTTTCAAGGTTGCTACGTCAGCTAGAATGACACGTTGCTGGGTGCCAGGTGGATGGCGTGGGCGAAGCCTTAGTCTTTTCGCTGAAGACAAGTCATCAGCTTAAGACTGGGGGGCTTGTGTACCGTCCCGTACCCGGGCGTTGACGAAATCAAGGTCAAAGTCAACGTAAAGCGTCGCCAAGGTAAGGCGTCGCCCGGGTAAGGCGTCGCCTAGCAGGGCATCGCCGAGATAGGGCGCCGCCTAACTGGGTGTCGCCAAGATGGAGTGGCACAAGGGCAAGGTAACCACAGCGCTGCTCCCCGATACCCATGGGTAGGAAAGACCATGGAGGGGGCGACGCCGTGGGAAGGCCCCAAACCCTGGATAACCAGGGAACAGTGCTGAATGACTGAAACTGTGTGACTAGAACTGTGTTGCCCTAATTGCCTTGTGCTCACTGTGAGTGCGTCGTCAAGACAACTAGGGTTTTCTCTGTGTATCTGTGTGTATTAGGCTAAAATTCTCCTCCTCTTCAAATGCTCCCAAGGTCCCTTTTTATACACCTCTCATCTTTAAAGCGCGTTAAAGCGTATTGAAAGCGTATAAAAACATTCCTTGGAACATTCGAATCTTAACTGAATTAACGCGTACCTTGGCAAACTTTCACTGAAACCTTTAATGAGCATGTGTGCCTTGCCACGTGCCCTTCTGACTTGATCGTTATTCTGTGTAGAGGGTCCCACAGCGCCGCAACCCAACTTGATTTGATTCCACTAGCACAATTAGAATGATTCTTGACATTCTTAGGAATCATCTTGAGTTGGTTAAGAGCTAGGCACTTTATCATAGAAATGGATCAAGGTTCTATGAACAAGAACTCACCAAAACTAGTGCCAAAACACAAACTCATATAGAAGATCCAATTATTGTCAAATTGAACCGAACAAAAAGGCACAAAAGCTAAGCAAACTGAATTTGAAAGCTGGAAATTAAATTGAACCGAACAAAACTTGGAAAAAGAAGAGAATAAGATGAAGAACAGCAAGGAACATAAAAGAACCGAAGCTACACAAATTAAATATGAAAAAGACGAACCAAAAACAACAAAGAAACAAGCTAAGACAAGGAATTAACAAAGAAGAAAGGAAGGAGAAAAGAATTGCTCATGAAGATGGATGTATGATGAATGATCACGCCACTAGAAGTGTGGTTGCTCCTAGATGAGTGTGCTGCCGCCACTTAAGGACACCATGGATCCTTCAAGATAAGACTAGAGAAGAAGGCTCAAAAGCTCTCCAATGCTCACTCCAATTTTGAGTATAGTTTCTTTAGATAAATTCCAATCTGAATTTTACAAAGGGAGCACCTCTATTTATAGCCTAAGGTGCTGAAATGCAAGCTACACAAATTCAAAAAGTCCCTCCTAAAAAGCTTCTAGAATTGGCACCTAAAACAATGTATGAGGAAGGTGTGACCTCTTCCTTCACTTTGGCACCTCCTTTTCTACTCCTACACCTATCTACTAACACACCCACCCTAAGACTCCTAAATAAAGACTAAAAGATGCTTTAACAATAGAGGTTTCTAATGTTTACCTCTAAGCACCTCCAACAATATTCTTTATTATTTAATACTTGGCCTTGCCCTTCATAGGATGGACTTGGGTTTGGGCTTGGGCCTCTCTTTATTTTATGTCTTCTTTTAATTTTGAGAAGACTAGAAGGAAGAACTTCAAGTGTGATGGTGAATTTCCTCTTCCTTCATTAATAAAAACCTCCTTTACTTGACTCTCATCACAACTTAAGGTTATTCCATCGTGTGAGCCCTCTTTCCTGCGAAGTGCTTCTGTCACGTGGGTTGACTTTTTGGGTGCCAACTCATGCGCCCCAATCACTAATCACTTGCCCTGGGGGTGTATCTTCCTTTCTCTCGTACCATGCACGTGGTTCTCCCCTGGTTATGGCCCTCTCATGGGTCGTATCTGTTCCAGGGTCTCCCAGCGGTGGCGTGGGTACTGCTAACGGAGATCAATGCTGCCCCAGCCCAGCTGTACCCTAACAGTTGGGCCTTTCTTAAAGCCTTCGACATACTGTTCGGTTTCTTGGGGTGTGCACCTTCTGTTGACATCCTTCTTCACTTCTGGGTGACTCTCAGCAATGTTCCCGGTAGGGTCCTCTTAACCCCCTTCCAGCAATCCTTCACGGAGTGGAAAGGCAAGTTCTTCAAGGTTTGCTATTCCGACCTTGTACCCTCCGCCCTCGACGACTTTCCCCTGTATTGGGTGAAGGAGGCCAGGGCCCTGAAGTCCAAGCCCCTCAAGAGGTTGCCTTCGAGCGACCGGGAGGCTTGCCGGATCTTGGCGGGTGCAGGGGGTTTTGACGCTGCTGCTTTGATAAGCCTGGAATACAATGCTGAGGCCCTGGAAAAATACATATGTATGTGAAACTCCCCTTAGGACCTTCCTATTGTTCGCTTTTGCTGGGTTCTTGCATGATTTTATTTTGGAGTGCCTTAGTTTGTGCCCGTCTTTTACCATGCTTATCCCCTTTTTGCACAGGTTCGAAGATAAACAGGCAACAAAGGTCGCTGCTGGCCCAGGCGTTGAGGTCCGAGGATGGGGCTTCATCATCACCTTGCTCAAACTCTGGGGGCCACTGAAGAGTGTCCTTATTTTGCTTTTCATATGAACATTGAACGTGTACATGATTGCCTTTTTGTCTAGTTTGCGACTATCGTGAACTTTATCTGTAATCATAACTCTCGATTTACGCTTCGTTTTATGTTAAACGCTACCCGCTTTATCTTTGCATGTTTTCTTTGTTATGCTGCGTGTGTTACCTTCAGCATTCCCCTTCATTGTGTTTGACCTTACTTTTTAGGTAGCACGTGCTCTTCTCTTCTGTTCTCCATTCTTTCCTTTCGAGTGGCGATGCACATTCTTCTCCTCATCCTTTCACTCATAGCCTCTCTTGCCCTTTGCCTTTGTGAGGGATGTTCATACGCTTGAGCTTCCTCGCCTGAACCTCCAACTGCTTCAATCCGAGTTTACTAGGAAAATAGGCGACGTACTTTTTTGGGCGATGTCTTTCTTGGGCGACGCCTCACTTAGGCCACGTCTCGGCGGGGCGATGACTCGAGCGGTCAACTTGTTGACTTCCATTCCCTGGGTCCCTTGAGGGGCCCCACCATGCGTTGACTCTGGCCTTTGGTCAGCGAAAGGGCTAAGGCCTCGCCTCATTATCCACGTGGGATTTCTTGTTGACGTGACATTCCTTTGTTCAGTTTGACTTGACACTTTTTGAACATTTGACGCGACGTTCTCTGTCTTGACGTTTCAAGTTATGCTCTAACCTCTTGACATGTGGCTTGATCACACGGCTATTATTTAACGCTTCTCGCACTTCTCAAGTTAACGTTGGATCTTTTAAAAACGCGCCCTCCAAGCCACTGTTTCATTCACTCTTCGTATTCTCTCCACTGTTCATCTTCTTAAGCGCTCTCTGCAACCCTTGCTTTCTCTCTCGTATTTTCAGTCTTCGAATCCCCGATACTAAAAAAGGTATGACCTTTCTCTTTCACTGGCTCCTTCTTTAACTTTCGTATTGCTACCACTGCCTGGGACTGTTTATTTTCGATGTATTTCTGGTATTCCCTTTCTCAATTCCCCGTCTCCCCCCTTTTGAACTTCTCGAGTGGGTAGGGGTTTTCGTAGGGTTTTTCTCCTTTTTCTTCTTGACCTTGCTTGCTGAACCCTTGTCTCTTCTTCACTCTTCAGCTTCGCCAATGGCACGTACAAAAATGACGGCCAATCCCCCTCCCCTCTACGTTAACTATAGAGACCTATACTCATGGGCTCCGGTCGAACTGCTCGATGAGTGTTCGAGCCTAGTGTCCACCAAAGCTTGGAGGGACCACATAGGGGAGCCAAGTACTTACGACCATCGTGCCTTCGGGAAGAGGCACGATGACGATATCGCAGTGCTCCCCTGCACTCTAGGGGAGCCCGTATGTGGGGACGAGAGGGCCAATAACGGGATCCCTTTCTTCTACTTCTACCAAGTCGTCTTCAAGCGCATTGGGATGCGCCCCGGCCCAATTGCACCCCAACGGCTGGGCCTTCGTCAAGGCCTTCGGTGACTTGTGCGGGTTCTGATGGAGATCAAGCTCAAGAGGACATGGAGGCCAATCAACAAGATCAAGAAGAGGTGGAGGCACAAATGGAGGACGCCCATGGAGGTCAAAGTCTACCTCAAAGGATTACAAGAAGCATGTTCAAAGCTTTGGGAGCTAGAGGACATTTATTTTCTCTTTTTGTAATTTCTTTAGTTGAAGGTGCTTAGAGGGAAACATTAGAAACCTCTTTTGTTTTAGTATCTTTTAGGCTTTAGTTAGGAGCTTTAGGAGGGGGGGTGTATTAGTAGATAGGTGTAGGAGTAGAATAGGAGGTGCCAAAGTGAAGGAAAGAGTCACACCTTCCTCATGCATGGTTTAGGCGCCGGTTTTAGCTAGTTTTAGGAGGGAATTTTTGAAATGTTTGGCTTGCATTTTCAGCACCTTAGGCTATAAATAGAGGTGCTCTCTTTGTAAAATTCAGATTGGAATTAATCTAAGAAAACTCTACTCAAATTTTGAGTGAACTTTGGAGAGCTTTGAGCCTTCTTCTCTAGTCTTATCTTGATGGATCATTGGAGTCCTCAAGTGGCGGCATCACTCTCATCTAGGAGCATTCCACACTTCTAGTGGCGAGATCATCCAACATTCATCCATCTTCATGAGCATTCTCTTCTCCTTCCTTTCTTCTCTTTCTATTGTTTTTGTTAGCTTGTGTTCTTGAGTTTTGGTTTGGTGTTCTTGCTGTTTTTTATGAGTTTTGGTTCGGCAGTTTTATATTTCAGTCCATTCATCTTGTTCCTTTGCTTTTCTTGCTCATTTGTTCGGTTCAATTTGACTACAATTGGTTCATCCAAATGAGTTTGGGATTTGGTACTAGTTTTTGGTGAGTTCTTGTCTTAGAACAATGATCCAACTCTAAGAAAAGTGCCTCTATAATGTCCAACTCAAGGTGATTCCTAAGAAGATCAAGAACCTTTCTCTATATGGCTAGTGGAATCACATCAGGTTCTTTGGATGCACGCCCTCTGTTGGTATTTTCGTGCACTTTTTTGAAGTGAAGAAGCAGGGGAAGAGCCTCTGGGTGAGCCTCAGCAACATCCCTGGAAGGGTCCTCCTATCCCTCTTCCAACAATCTTTCAAGGGGTGGAAGGGCAGATTCTTTAAGGTTTGCTGCTCTGACTACGACCCCTCTGCTCTCGATGGTTTTCCCCTATACTGGGTGAAAGAGGTTAAGACCATGAAGCCTAAATCAATGGACGAACTGCCCTTGAACGATCGAGAGGCTTATCAGATCTTGACCAACGTGGGGGGCTTCGAAACCGCCACTCTGATAAGTCTAGAGTTCAATGCCGATGCTCTAGCAAGATATATAAGTATGAATGTCCCTCCTTATAACTTTCTGGCCTTTGTTTTTGTTGGACTCTTGCTTGATGCATGATTGGTCTGCTCCTTTGTACTTTAACTTTAGCTTGTGCCTAACCTCTGCTATATTTGTCTTCTTGGTGTAGACTCTAAGATGGATAGGCAACGACGGTTGCAACTGGCCCAGGTGCTGAAGTCCAAAGATCGGGCTTTGGCGTCTCCGCCCTCAACCTCTTTCGTACCTCCATCTCCTCCTAACTCCCAACCTCAACCTGCAACGACACCAATAACTCCAACAACCCAAGCTTCCCCCCATCCACTTCCAAGTTCACCACCTCCTATCGCGGTCGTGCCTCTCGCGCTGGTCGAGGTGGGTGCTTCCTCAGCCCCTCTTGACAAGGGTAAGAGGGTGGTGGAGGTTGTTTCTGATGAAGAGGACCCTGCTGAGGGGCAGGTCTTCAAGCGATAGAGAACCCAGCATGCCCCTCAGATGGTTGCCTCCGCTACTTCCTCTTCTCATGGGACTGAGTCCTTAAAGGAGGATCCACCGAGCGCCACTTCCCCTCCTAAATCAGTGCATCAGGAGGGAGGGTTTGAATCTGAACCTGTAGGCGTTCTCCCACCCGCCCCTGAACTTCCCCTTCCCATGCAAGAGTCCTTAAGGGGATTTTTGAGCACGAGGTCTCCTGGTAACCAAACTGAAGAGCCCCAGAGGGAGAGCATGTACTATTACATGGGCCTCTTCATGTCTTGCGCCTACACCTGGCACAAACAATCCAGGGCCAAAACCGCCCAAGCTTCTGCCTTCCAAGCTCTGGAGAAGGAAGTTGCTTCTCTGAAAGAGGAGAAGGAGAGGTTGGCTGCCCATTGGGGGCGTCAAGAGGGTGCAAACAAAGAATCACTGAGGGTGGCGCAGAAGGCGAGGGAGGAGGCCAACAAACGGCTGCACGAGGTAGCTCAAGCCCAGGAAGGGCTTCTAAATGAAGTGGTTCCTCTTCGCACAAAGATTGTTGATCTTGAGGCGGCTGCAGAAACCTCTAAGGTATATCCGAAGAAACTCGAGGACCAGTGCGTGGACCGGGAGCTGAAGCTGGGGAAGATGGAGGTCACTCTTGCGAACAAAACTGATGAGTGTTCCCAGTTGACCACTGAGAAGGCCTCCCTCCAAGCCAAAGTCCAAGAGTTAACTTCTGCCCTGGCCTCCAAGGACCAAGAGATGACCGCTCAAGCTGCCAACTTCAAAGTTGCGGAGGAGAAGGTGATAGGGGAGGCTGCCACCGGTTTCGCCGATGGGTTCGCAGAGGCCCTTGTCCAAGCTGCCTGTGCAAATCCCGGCATCGACGTCTCTGGGTGCAGCCCCTTCAACGAGGTGGGTGACGGCAAGCTTGTTCCTTTGGAGGCCTCCGAGGAATAACCTTCCTTGTTTTAACAAAAACATCTGATGTGTACATTGTTACCCTTTGTTTAACTCGCAATCGTTATAAACCTTGACTTGTAATTATAACCTTTGATTTACTTTAATGCCTATTTAGACTTTATCTTCACATTCTTGTCTAACCTCTCTTGCACCTTATCTGTCTCTGCCTTCTTTTCTATACCAAAGGCCCAACTGGTACTTACCTTTAATGCATTTCTTGGTTGCTTCACCTTTACTCTTCAGGTAGCGCGTGTCTCTCCCTCTTATCCTTTCTTGTTAATCTTCGAATTTCTTTTTTCCTCTGAACTTGTGAAATCTTCAACCTGCTTCCTGCTTACCTTTCTTGGCCCCAAGGCACTCGTAGCCGAAGGCAGTACTGACTTTTTAATCAATTTAGGATGAAAAGGGGAGTCTCTTCTTTTTTGGCCCCGACATCGCTCAAGGGCGAGGAGGACTTATCTGTTCTTCTGTGGCCTCGACATCGCCCGAAGGCGTGGTTGACTTATCTACCTGTGCTGGGTGTCTACGCTCGAGGTGAGACCTGCTCTGGGTGTCCTCAGCGTGCCTAGATACTTTGGGACAAAAATTGCGCCCTGGTGCCCACGCCCATGGGGAGGTCTAAACAGGAGTATCGTATCGTCCATGGAGTGTCTAAAACACCACGGTGTAACGTTCCAAACATCGGACGCTGGGGCTAGCTGTTCATACTTAAGGAGGGGGCGTCCCGAAGGAATCCCTTAATCCCCTGCTCAAGGACTAAGCGCCCGGACTTTAACTCGTACTGATACCTGACACTGGGTTAGCTCTTCATACTTGAGGAGGGGGTGTCCCGAAGGAATCCCTTAACCCCTGATCAAGGACTAAGCCCCCGGATTTTAACTCGTACTGATATCTAATACCGGGGCTAGTTGTTCATACTTGAGCAGGGGCATCCCGAAGGAATCCCTTAACCCCTGCTCAAGGACTAAGCACCCGTATTTTAACTCGTACTGATATCTAATACCGGGGCTAGCTATTCATACTCGAGGAGGGGGCGTCCCGAAGGAATCCCTTAACCCTTGCTCAAGGACTAAGAGCCCGAATTTTAACTCGTACTGATATCTGATACCGGGGCTAGCTATTCATACTTGAAGAGGGGGCATCCCGAAGGAATCCCTTAACCCCTGCTGAAGGACTAAGCGCCCGAATTTTAACTCGTACTGATATCTGATACCGTGGGTAGCTGTTCATACTTGAGGAGGGGCGTCCCGAAGGAATCCCTTAACCCCTGCTCAAGGACTAAGCGCCCAGATTTTAACTCGTACTGATATCTGATACCGGGGCAAGCTGTTCATACTAGAGGAAGGGGCGTCCCGAAGGAATCCCTTAACCCCTGCTCAAGGACTAAGCGCCCGGATTTTAACTCGTACTGATATCTGATACCGGGGCTAGCTGTTCATACTCGAGGAGGGGGCGTCCCGAAGGAATCCCTTAACCCCTGCTCAAGGACTAAGCGCCCAGATTTTAACTCGTATTGACGTACCAGGTATCTTGAGTTTCGTTTGATTATTTGGTGGCGACGCTTCATCTCGGTGGTGCTCCGTCTTTGACGACGCCTCCTTTTGGCGACGCCTTATCTTGGCGACGCCTTATCTTGGCGACGCCTCATCTTGGCGACGCCTCATCTTGGCGATGCCTCATCTTGGCGATGCCTTATCTTGGCGACGCCTTACCTTGGCGACGCCTTGTCTTTGTCTTTGTTTCTTTAATCTTTGATCTTACATGAAAGGGAAAAACTAAGGAAGGAATATCTTAAACTTTTCTTTTCTTTATTTAGGTGACCTCGTTAAAAAACACCCGGGAGGGAAAAAGAGTGTCCCCTTTACAAACTTCGACTGGAAAAACATCAACTGAAATAAAATTTTAAATTTGCCGCATTCCAACTATGTGGGATGGGGCTCCCTTCCAAAGTTTCTAGTTTATACGAACCATTCCCTTTGGCTTTGGTTATTCTGAACGGTCCGGTCCTCTTGGGAGGCAATTTATTTTCTAGCTCTTAAGGATGAGCCTTTCTCATGACCAAATCACCAACCTGAAATTGTCGCAGCTTCACTTTGGAGCTATACTGCCGCTCTACTCTTCTCTTCACAGCCTCTGCCTTGATTTTCGCCTCTTCTCTGGCTTCGTCTATTAGGTCCAGGTTCACCCTCTTTTCCTCGTTGGATTCTTCTACTACGAAGCCTAGGAAGCGGGGAAAGCTCTCATGGATTTCCACCGGGATCATGGCGTCCGATCCATATACTAAGCTGAAAGGTGTCTCCATGGTGGAGGATTGAGGCGTGGTGTGGTAAGCCCATACGATCCTTGGCACCTCTTCAGCCCACGCCCCTTTAGCCTTCTCTAATCTGCACTTCAAACCTCTCAACAAAACTCTGTTTGCTGACTCGACCTGCCCATTCGTCTGGGGGTGTTCGACTAACGCAAACACCTGCTTGATTCCTACTTTCGTGCATAGCTTCCCCAATTGTTGGCTTGCAAACTGGGTGCCATTGTCTGAAATAAGACGCCTCGGTACCCCAAAACAATACACGATGCTCTTCCAAACAAAGTGTTGTACCTTGTGCGCGGTGATCTGTGCTACTGGTTCGGCCTCTATCCACTTGGTGAAGTATTCGATGGCAACGATCAAGTACTTTATCTGTCTTATCGCCAATGGGAATGGACCTAGGATGTCAATCCCCACGTATGGAAAGGCCATGGGCTGTATATGGATCTCAGTTCCTCGGGAGGCGCCTTGTGCCAATCAGCGTGTATCTGACACTGCTTGCAATGCTGTGCGTATCGCACAAAGTCCTCTCTTACTGTTGGCCAGAAGAAACCCGCACGTATGATCTTAGACGCCAAGGACCTTCCTCCCACGTGGCTCCCACAAATACCTTGTGAAGTTCCGCCATTATCCTGGTGCACTTGTCGCCGCTTACGCACGTCAGGATAGGGTGCGTAAACCCATGCCTAAACAATATCCCATCCACTAAGGTGTACCTGGCGGTGTTCCTCTTGATCCTCTTGCCCTCCTACGGCTCTGCTGGGAGAATTCCGTCCGATAGGTATCACCTGTAAGGGGTCATCCAAGTGTCGCCTTCCTCCAAAGTGCATACATGTACACCCCTTTCCTCATCTGGCGAGGCTGCATAAGTACTGATGCAGGGTGCCCTCGCCGTGTCTTGACTCAGGGAGCGATGGTTACGTGGAATTCCCCTTGCCGTGCTAACATGGAGGACATCTACCCTGTTGTCTGCAACAAACTTTCGCGGCGTTTTGAGGGTCTCTTTGATTATAGTCCTCTGCCTTCCCCCTTTGCCTGAGTTGGCCAGCCTGGCAAGCAGGTCAGCTCTGGCATTTTTCTCCCCGGGGACGTGGACTAGCTCAAACGCAGCAAAGGCTCTTTTCAACATTTCGACGTACCTCAAGTACGCGGCCATCTGTGGATCCTTCGCTTGATATTCTCCCGTTACTTGCCCTGTGACCAGTTGTGAGTCACTCTTTGCCAAGAGGCTCTGAGCACCCATTTCTTTAGCCAAGAGCATCCTAGCAAGCAACGCTTCGTACTCCGCCTGGTTGTTGCTTGCTTTGAAGGCGAAGCGTAAAGCCTGCTCGATCAACACTCCATTAGGCCCTTCCAAGATAATTCCAGCACCGCTCCCTTGCTGGTTGGAAGACCCATCCACTGAGAGCACCCACTGTGCTCCTAACTCCACCCCTTCAGGGTCTCCTCCTGGTGAAAGTTCTGCTACGAAGTCGGCATAGACTTGCCCTTTGATGGACCCCCTGGGCTCATATTGGATATCGAACTCTGACAATTCGACCGCCCCTCGAACCATCCTCCCTGCCACATCTGGCTTCTGAAGTACCTTTTGGATAGGGAGGTCTGTCATTACCACCACTGTAAAACTGTGGAAATAGTGGTGAAGCCTCTGTGCTGAGAATACTATTGCTAGTGCTGCTTTCTGTAGTGATTGGTACCTTAATTCCGGGCCTTGTAAGGCCTTGCTCACGAAGTAGATGGGCTTTTGCACCTGGTCTTGTTCCTGGACAAGTACAGAACTGATGGCCCACTCGGTCACCGCAAAGTACAAGCGGAGGGGGACGCCTACTTGTGGCTTACAAAGCACAGGCGGCGTCACCAAATACTCCTTCAACTTGAGAAACGCTGCTTCACACTCGTCTATCTACACAAAACGACTATTCCTTTTGAGGCATTGGAAGTAAGGGTGGCCCTTCTCTGCTCCAGCTGATACGAATCTCGATAATGCTGCCATTCGCCCTGTCAGTTGTTGAACTTCTTTCACTGAGGTTGTGCTTCTCATGGCGATGATGGTTGCACACTTGTCAGGGTTCGCCTCAATCCCCCTCTCTGTGAGCATGAACCCTAAGAACTTTGCTGCCTCCACGCCAAAGGCGCACTTTTCTGGGTTCAACTTGAGGTGGTACTTTGATATGGTAGCGAACAACTCTTCTAGATCAGCTGCGTCTCGCCCTCTCTCGTGCGAAGTTACCACCATGTCGTCCATGTAGGCCTGTACGTTTCTTCCCAGCATGGGTGCGAGGACCTTGTCCATCAGCCTCTGGTAGGTGGCACCTGCATTTTTCAAACCAAACGGCATTACCTTATAACACTAGCTGCATGTCTCCGTCATGAACGCCGTTTTGCTTTCGTCCCTGGGATGCATCTTGATCTGATTGTAGCCTGAGAACGCATCCAAGAAACTCAGCATCTTGCAGCCCGAGGCGCTGTCCACTAATGCGTCGATGTTGGGTAATGGGTATTAGTCCTTGGGGCATGCTTTGTTCAGATCTGTGAAGTCAACGCACATCCTCCACTTCCCATTCGCCTTCTTCACTAGGACTACGTTGGCTAGCCACTCAGGGTATTGTATCTCCCTGATGTGTTCGGCGCTGAGCAGCTTCTGTGTTTCCTCCTTCACAACAAGGCATCGCTCTTCGCTGAACTTCCTCCTTCTTTGTCTCACAAGGCGAACCTTTGCGTCCATGGTGAGATGGTAGCACAAAAAATCTGGGTCAATACTTGGTATATCCACCGCAGACCACGCGAAAGGATCTAGGTGACGTGAGATTACTGCAGCTACCTCTTCTTTTTCTTCTTGGCTCAGCAAACGTCCTAATTTGAACACCTTACCCCCTCTTTGTCTTTCTACTATGTTATCTTCTGGGCGGGGTCGCTCATTCTGTACATTCTTTGTAAGAGACCCGTTCGTGGAGTCTTCTCCCATAGGCGTCACCCCTACGGATGCATCGGGCATCGCCTCCTCTGGCCCTCCTCCTGTGGGCGAGGCCTCTTCGTGTACTCCTTCCATCGGCGAGGCATCGCCGTTTCTTCCTTCCGTATGTGCCTCTTCTATAGGCGTCGCCCCTGCGGATGCATCGGGCATCGCCTCCTCTAACGGGTCTAACTCCAAATGCGAATTTGAAACGAATGGTTGCTCAATCACCATGACCACGCCCCTCTTTGTCTTTAGGCTATTTACGTAGCACTTACGGGCTTCTTCTTGATCCGACTTGATCACAATTACCTTACGACTAAGATCTGGCAACTTCATCTTCATGTGGCGCGTGGAGGACACCGCTCTCAATTTGTTCAAAGCAGGTGTTCCTAACAAAATGTTGTAGGCTGAGTTGGCGTGACCACCAAGTACTGGATGTTCTCGGTGCGTGATGCTGGTCCATCAGTGAACGTTGTCCTCAGCTCCAAGTAGCCTCGTACCTCTACTGGATTATCTACAAATCCATACAAGCATCCAGTATAGGGTCTCAAAAGGTCGGGGGACAACTATAGTTTGTTGAAGGTTGACCAGAACATGACATCTGCGGAACTGCCCTGGTCGACGAGAACCCTATGCACCTTCCTTCCTGCCGTGACTACTGAAATGACCACTGGGTCATTGTCATGTGGGACCACATCCCGCAGGTCAGCCCTTGTGAAAACGAGGTCTGACTCCCATGGGTCGTTTGGAAATTCCTCTGCAACCGTACTCACTGACCTCACATATTTCTTCCATTGAGAGGCGGTGGCCCTCCTCTAGAAAAGCCGCCAGAGATGGTGTGTACTTCTCCGTGAGTTGGGACTTCATGCGCTTGACCTTCCTCTGGCGTCGCCGAGACTGTGGTCGTGGTAGACCCAGCGAGATAATCTTTCAAGAAACCATTCTTCACAAGCTCGTCCAACTGATAGCCTAGCGCCAAGCAGTTGTTAATATGGTGCCCAAACGCCTCGTGGAATTCGCACCATGATTCCTTGCGAGGCCCCAAAATTTTGTCAGACTTTACTGGTGGCCTCAACCTGTCAGCTATGTTGGGCACAACGATGAGGTCTTTGAGTTCCACCACAAAGTTGTGCCTTAGTGGTCTACTTCCTTCTCTCCTTCCTTCGGCTCGACCCCTTGGCAGGGCCCTCCTTGTCTCATAAGTGCGCTTCCTGTCTGAGTTCCTTTTCTCTATGGCAGCTTCATGGACCCTAGCAGGTTGTGTGCGTATCTGCGCCCTTGGTCGCGCTAGTGCAGCAATCGGGCACTTCTCGTATGCCTCGCCCTCCGAGCAATGTGCTCTACCTCTCGACGCCTTACTTCAGCGAAAGTTTTGGGGCGGTTGCGGTTGAGCGATTTGCTAAAAGATCCAGGACACATCCCCTTCCTAAATGCGTACACGATCATGGGCTCTTTTGTGGTACCTACCTTTACTACCTGCGCTTCGAAGCGACTTATGTATTCCTTCAGGGTCTCCCCTTGGAATTGTTTCACGTCAAAAAGGTCGTACGAGACTGGGGCTGGGGCACTGTTGGCTAGATACTGCTCTCTAAATAGTTGTGAGAGTTGTGCGAAGGACGTGATGTGACCCTCTGGGAGGCTGATGAACCAATCCAGGGCCATCCCAATCAAAGTGCTCATAAAGAGCTTGCATTTCACGGCATCAGAGCCGCCAACCAACATCATTTGTGTGTGGATCGCCGTGAGGTGCGCCTCGAGATCCTCCATCCCTGTGAAGGTTACCTTGGGCCCTGTGAACGTGTTGGCGATTTCTGTCTCTAAGATCGCCTGTGAGAACGGCGTTGTGAATTCCCTAGGTGGGGAGGCAATCTCAAGCTCGTCTACATCGCGCCATCCACAACGTAACTCCTCATTGGCTCGGTGGAGTTCATCGTTTCTCGCCTGAGAAGCTGCAAGATCCACCTGCATGCGCTCTTGTTTCGCTTTCGAGGCTGCCATTGCGTCCTGCAGCCCTTGCATCATGGCCATGAGTTGCTGCATGGTCATCTCTTCACTCCTAGCGCGTGTTGGTCACATGGTCATGGCTTTCTGGGAACTTTCTCAACTTATCTGGGTTTTAAGAACTGGACCTGGGAAACTTGCGTGGTGAGGTTGATGTTTTAGATCGGCCCCACGGTGGGCACCAAATGTTCCAGCCGGTTGACCGGGATCGTCATTGCGCGTGGCTTGTCCTACGAGCTAGGGCACCTTCGTCTTGCTTCGTCTTATGAGTACCTGAAAGAAGTGAACAAAGGGGCGCCCTTGCGGCCGTTTGCACTCCGACGATCAAGTCAGCTAGCGAGAAACATCAAAAGGGGACACACCCTTGAGAGGTGGTCGAAAGAACTGTGCTGAATGACTGAAACTGTGTGACTAGAACTGTGTTGCCCTAATTGCCTTGTGTCACTGTGAGTGCGTCGTCAAGACAACTAGGGTTTTCTCTGTGTATCTGTGTGTATTAGGCTAAAATTCTCCTCCTCTTCAAATGCTCCCAAGGTCCCTTTTTATACACCTCTCATCTTTAAAGCGCGTTAAAGCGTATTGAAAGGTATAAAAACATTCCTTGGAACATTCGAATCTTAACTGAATTAACGCGTACCTTGGCAAACTTTCACTGAAACCTTTAATGAGCACGTGTGCCTTGCCACGTGCCCTTCTGACTGATCGTTATTCTGTGTAGAGGGTCCCACAGCGCCGCAACCCAACTTAAGGTTATTCCATCGTGTGAGCCCTCTTTCCTGCGAAGTCCTTCTGTCACGTGGGTTGACTTTTTGGGTGCCAACTCATGCGCCCCAATCACATATCACTTGCCCTGGGGGTGTATCTTCCTTTCTCTCGTACCATGCACATGGTTCTCCCCTGGTTATGGCCCTCTCATGGGTCTTATCTGTTCTAGGGTCTCCCAGCGGTGGCGTGGGTACTTCTCGAGTCAGGATATCCCCTACTGATCCTAGAACTTGCTACTGTTTTGGACTGTCGAGGCCCGACGCCTCTCTTGGGCGATGCCTCTCTTAAGCGACGCCTCAGCGAGGCAATGACTCGAGCGGTCAACCTGTTGACTTCTCTTTCTTGGGTCCCTTGAGGCTCCCCACCATGCGATGACTCTAACCTTTGGTCAACGCCCGAGGACGGGACGGTACACCAACGTTTCAAAATGCTAAGTCCAGTTTACCTATCTCTTCTTGCATTCTCTTATCTAATTGCAAACTGACTTTGTTTTATGCAGGAGTACTGAATTCGTGGGCGAATTCTCTCCAACTTGGGGCGCATGATGAGAATAAAAAATACATGAAGATGACCAAGGATGCTACACTTTAAGGGTCATCTCAACAAGCAAATAAAGACCTCATTAATAGGAGGAATGGACAAGGGCCAAAACATCTAAAGTTCTTCTTATCAGTCTTTTCAAAAGATGAGCCCCAAGCCCAACCCATGAGCAGCAAGGCCAAGGCTTTAGGAGATGAGCATCATTGAATGTCTCTAATTGTAATTTCTTTTTGGTATTTGTAGTAGAACATAAAAAGGAAGGTGAAGATATAGATATAAGAGGTGCAATGTACAAAGATAAGTCACACCTTCCATGTGACATAAAAAGAAGGTGCAAGTGTAGTTTTAGGAGGTGCCAAAGAAAGAAACCAAGTCACACCTCCCATCTCTCACCTTCCATTTGACTTGTTTTTGGTGGCAATTTCAAATGAGTTTCATTTGAATTTTCCCACCTAAATTTCAGCACCCTCGCACTATAAATAGAGGTGTCATGCTCATGTAATTCAGAATTTGAATTTTAAGAAAGGTTACTATACACAAATTTGTGTGTGAGTTGTGAGAATTGTTCCTCCTTCTTTTTGTCTCGTCTTGTGAGTGATTGGGAAGCTCCAAGTGGCGGCATTCAGCACTTATCTAGGATCATCACCTCCAAGTGGCGTGTTCATCCTCCTATGGACTACAACCACATAAGTCTTTCTCATTCCATCTCCATTTCCATTTCCTAATCACGTCTTTGTAATTTCAATCGATAGTTTGTGTTCTTATGTTGTGTTCTTCATTTCTTTTGGTTGTTCATGTTCATCTTGTGTTTTCCTTTTCAATTTTGCATTTGTAGTTCATTTTCAATCGGTAATTGTGTTTCAATTCCTTATGTTGTTTTCGGTTCAATGTGGAATGGCACTAATCTTGAGTTTGGTTCATCTTTTGGAAGGCTTTGTTCTCTAATGACGTTTCCTTAAGTTCCTCCACTTGTACCGATTTGTTGTCTTTGATTATAACTCCTAAGTGTCATCATTCATCACATATATTGTTGTTTTAATATGCTGAAAAGTGTCTATGCTTGATTCAACTCACATCATATGGTGTTCATCTTTCCATGGACTGGTGTCTGTGTGCTTAGTCCTTGACAACAATCTCTCATTTTGGCTCTTCTTGTTAGCCTTGACATACTCCTTCAGGAACCCTTCCTTCACCAGGCTAGCCAGTTGGTGACCCAAGGTTATGCATCGTTCAACGTTGTGACCAAATGCTTTGTGGAACTCGCACAAGGCATCTCTCCGCGATCCCAGTTTCGATCCGTCTTCTAGGGAACTTGGTTGAACCTTGTGGTATTCAAGTTTTGAAGAATCCAAATCTTTTGAAGGATGTTGAAGCCTCTGCTATGCTTGATGTTGTTGTGCTGGTTTAAGCTTTGTTCTGGGGTACTTTATATATTGTAATCATCCTGTGATTAAATCTAAAGCTTTAGCATTCTCATCTTTGTGAAAGTAAAATGTTTTCAAACTAAGTTAAAACAACCGATTGTTTTTTCGAAACAACAGATTGTTTTACTTAATGTTTTGAGAAAAAGATTGAATTTTTTTTGAATGGTTGAACTGTTAAGTACCAAAACAACCGATTGATTCGAGGAAACAACCGATTGCTTGTTTTGGGACCATAACAGAAAAACTGTTTTCTCTTTTACTGAGCTTTAAATGTTTTAACTGCTTACGCTCCAGTCATTAAATGCTTTGACCAATCTTTTAATGCAATTTAGAGTTGTTAAGATTTGATAACAAACTACATCTTTAAATAAATCAGAAAACAGATTTGACATTAAGATCTTGACAAAGTTTTTCCAAAAAGTTTTTCAAAGTGCTGAGATTGCTAAGGTTTGTGATTGATCAAAGTGTTGGAATAGGATTCTGCTGTATTGATTTCAGATATCTTCTGTAACAAGTGTATCCTTGTACTCTGTTGAACAATTCGTTTTTGTGTTTGCTGAGATTGGTTGTGTGTTCTGAGGTGTTCAAGATCAGCAATCTTAGTGTTGGCCCAAGGAAAGTGTGTTTCTTGAGGTGTTCAAGGTCATTCTCTTGGTTGTGGTGTAAGTGATCAGTGTTCAAGATCAGCTCCGATTGTTTTTCCAATATGTGCTTTTGCTTTATGTTTTGAAAAACTGAATTCTTAATCAAGATTTTTGATCCTGCCGGTTGACTCGAGTGCAAGAGTCTTGTCACGTCAAAGGTATCTCCCTCTGGATCGGCTTTGCACCACGCTAGCTTCCGTCCTTCACACCTCGATTCTCCACAAGAACCTGAAAAAGACAGAGTGGCGCCGCTGCGGCCGATCGCGCTCCGACGCTCAAGTCAGTGACGGAATCACCAAAAATCTAAGAGAGAAAAGCTAAAACTCAAGGAACCGTGCAAAATCTCTCTCAGCGTACTCAAGTGTTCTCAAAAGCGTAAAGAAGTGTTCTAAACGCGCGTACCACAGAATCTGTTAAGAGTTCCTTATATACCTGAGCATTTTCTCTCTCCTGACGATTACACCTCCAAACACGTGGCTCGCATCTAGTTGTACACGTGTCACCATCTGGAGCGTCCTCTACTTGAGCGTCACTTCTACTCTTCAGGCTGTTCGACTAAGTTACCCATGCAGGGAGTAACTCGGTGCATAGCTGCCTTGGAGCGCGATCTCTTCTAGTGGCGAGCACGGGGTGTCACCATGCACACCTTCTCTGTGGTCTCGCCTGCCGCTATCACGATCTGCTTTACTTGCTCATCGTGCATGTTCTGGTAAACTATTCCCTTGCCTCAACCTCTGGCTAGGGAATGATCATCTGATAACTTCGTCCTTCGTACTCGTACCCTTTGAAGGCCCTAAGCAAGCCTTCCTGATCCTTCGGCGATCTCTAACCACTTGGTCGCCTAAACCCACATACGGCGACAATGACACAACCCTGGTGACCGCCGGTTAGATATGCTAGAGATCGGAGAACACCAACTTAACGATTGGCGATTACACAGACTTCCCGATGTACTTCCCTTCTGTCAGCCAGGTGTTCCGCTCAACACGCCTATATTATCGCTTGCTGCCACGTCATCACTCCCGACTACCTGGTCGGTACAGTTTTCTTGAAGTATTTTTCATTCTAAGCTTAAAAGTTTACTAAAATCTTTCTTAAACAATTCATCCCCCCTCTCGTTTAAGGCCATAAATTCTAACAATTGGCATCAAGAGCTTGGTTCTTGAAAGTTATTCAAGTTGATCAAAAATATTTTTTCTGGCTGGAAAACTATCTTTTGAGGAAGGTGCTTCAATCTACAAACCACCTTTATTCTGTGGATTGAACTATAAGTTTTGGGAAGCAAGAATGAAAATCTTTATTGAATCTATTGATCAAGGAATTTGGGATTCAATTGAAAATGGTCCTTACATTCCAAAGTTCAAAAAGGATAATTCTTTCATTGCAAAACCTTTGTCCAAATGGACAAATGATGAATGTAAGATGGCCCAGCTTGATCGGTCTGCTCAAAACATTATAGCTTCTGCACTAGATACTAATGAATTTTTCAGGATATCAAAGTGCAAAACTGCTAAGGAAATGTGGGAGATGTGGGAGACACTCAAGGCTGCTCATGAACCAAAGGAAGTTGATCCTGCCGGCAACTCGAACGTGGAGGAATCGCTTCGTAGCACTCTCTGCCCTGTCTACGCGACTGCGTCTTCTGCAGAATCACCCTCAGAACCTTCTCTTGCTTCTCCAAACGTGGCCTGCAAAACACACAGACGGCGCCTCTAGCGGTCGTTTGCACTCCGACGATCAAGTTAGTCCACAGAACCACCAAAGACTAGAAAACTAGTAGTGTGTGTGAAAAACTCTGCCTCTGTTTTTCTCTCCCCCTCACTCTCACCCTGATTCTCTCTTTTATCTCTCTTCCCTGCTTCTGGGCATAACAGAATTCTGTTATGCTTTTCTGGCCTGTGTCAGAACCCTGTTATGCTTTTCAGAGAAAGCGTACCTCAGAATCAGCATGGGAGCGTGAGAGTCTGTGCATGTCTGCGCGTCTCTGCGCTTGGCTGCGCCTGTCTGTACCTTTAGTGGTACGGAGTGCTCTTTTGTCTGGACCGCACCCCTCTCAGAAGATGACACGTGGAGGCCTGCAACTCACATCTAACCACCCACGTGTCATTTACTGTAAGGGCTCTAGCGCTTCTCTTTGTGTGCCTAAGTTACGCCCTTGCGGAGTAACTTAGGATGTTTCTCTTATCTGGGCAGATCACATACTCTGGGGAGAACGTCGGGTGTGGCTGGTCTAGGCACACTCACCAAACGTTGCTCTCTGAGTAGGCGACTCACCCTTCACGATGCCACGCACGTAATGGGTTGAGGGAATAACCAATCACTGACTGGTTTACTAGTTCCCTCAGGCCATTCTCGTGCATGATTCCCTGAGGTGTGCTCATGCGAGATCCATGCGTAACGCTCTCGCTGGGAACCTCAGTCCCAGTTTAACTGCGTGTAACACGAGACCCCGATGACAATACACCCGATGACTGATCAGTGTTTATTTGCTTCTCGCGTTCTGCCTTCAGGCGTTAGTCTGAGAACTGGTCTGTTGGTGGCATTGGCTACTGACCACCGATCACCATTCTGGGTGATCTTCCCCCGACCTCTGCCGCCTGATCTGTCGGTGGTCACTTGGTTACTGACCACCGATACCTCTCTGGCGATCGTCCCCCGACCTCTCTGCCACCTGGTCCACGTGTCACCCTCGAGTGGTCCACGTGGTTTTCTGCTGCTGACGTCATCGACTACCGATGACCGATCGGATCACAAGCCCCCTAGTCTCGAGTCGGAACTCGTTCTCAGCGAAGAGACTAAGTGGTCGTGCCCCCAGTCCACGTGGCAAGTGGGGCCGCCTCCAGTGCCACCTCACGTGTTGCTTCTTTAACGTTTGGGCTTCTTCTCTTAATCTCGCGACACGTGGCCCCATCAACGGCTAGCGCTGCGCGTCGCTAGCGCTTCTCTTATTCAAATTGGCGCGCCCTTCCACTGTTCCTTCATCTTCTTCATTAAACTCCCAGACTCTCTGCGAACTTCTCTTCTGCGCACCCATCTTTCTTCAAATTCTCTGCTTCCCAATCTCTTGCGATCATTCAAAGGTATGGTTTTTCTTTCCTGGCCCCTTTTTGGTCATCTTTACCGATTGCATTTATCATTCTAGTTATCATGCATTCATCTTCCCCATTCCCTCTCTCGAACCCGCGCTAGGGTTTTTTTCAGGCTCTTACTCTGGCTTCTGCTTCTTCTTCTTCTTCTTTTCATCTGGGCATCTCCTTTTCCTTTCCCTTTTCTGTTTTCACCGAAACATTCATCATTCCTCCTTCTCCCATTTATTCTGACTTTTCGTTTTTTCCCCATTTGCAGCTATCTCACGATGGCTCGCTTGAAACAAACCGCGCGCGTCATTGCTTCTTTTTCTGGTGCACAGCCTTCCGCGAGTGCGCCAGCTCCACCACCGCCTGTGGCTACCTCCTACCACGACAATGCCAGGGTCTACAAATGGGCTCCCCTGGCATTGCTCGCCGAAACCTCCACTCTACTGCCTGAGGGCCATCTCCAGTCCTTGCTAAGTCGCAACCCCGATGAGCCTTCCTGCTCCATCGACAGGGAGAACGACTTCAACATCCAAATCCGCATCCTCCTCGAGGGATGCCCATCTGCGTAGATGACAGGGCCACCAATGGGGTGCCCTTTGTCTTCATCTACTCCGCCATTTTCAAAAGACTAAAGCTGCGCCTCCCTTTCACTTTCTTCGAGAAGGAGCTGCTGATGGAGTTAAACGTCGCGCCCTGCCAACTCCATCCAACGCCTGGGCCTTCATCCGGGCGTTTCAAATCCTCTGCAGTCATTTCGGGCACAACGCCTCCGTGGACGTGTTCCTTTACTTCTTCGAAGCGAAGAACCCTGGGGACAGGTCCTGGGTGAGCCTGAACGGGGTTGCTGGACGGGTGCTCCTGGGCCTGTACCAGCAATCCTTCAAAGATTGGAAAGGCAGATTCTACATGATATCTGCTACCCCTCAAAGTCCAAGCCTGCTCGAGGGGTACCCCCTCTACTGGGTTCCTGGAGTCGAGTTCAAGAAATCCAGGGACCTCGAAGCTATGGCCCCCTATGAGCGCGAGCTGTGTGGGCTGCTCCTGGGGGCCAAGTACAACTCCGCCCGCCTTATCAAAGATGAATTTGATGTGGTGGCTCTGAAAAAATATATAGGTAGCCTTCCTTGCACTTCTTCGGATACCTGCACTTTTTCATGCATACTTTTACGTGCTTTTTGGTTTACTTGCATAACTTGGCTAACTAACCCCTCCCTTCTCGTCTATGCAGACTCAATGACAGGGAAAGACAGGAGGCTGGCCCTGCTGGAGCTTGCCAAACGTAGGGGAGCCAAGGGCACTGGCTCCTCTTCTTCCACAACAGAGCCCATCGCAACCCCTCCACTCTCGGTCGCGCCAGCTGAAGGCCCCGAGCCCGGGAAGAAAAGGAAGAGGCTGGTGAAGGCTTCCGCTTCAACCGCTGCTGCTACTGCTGCTTCCACTGAAGAGGAGAGCTCAGGCTCTCCTCTGGTGCACCGCCAAAGGAAAAGGTCAGCAGTTGAGGGGGCCTCATCTCTCCAGCCTGGAGAGATTGAGGTGGTGGAAGTAGAGGAAGGGTCTTCCCCTCCTCCCTGCGCTCAAACTGCCACAGATCCCATCAACCTTCCCTCTCCAGTCCACCAGCTGCCTCCAACTGCCCTACAGCTACCTTCCCCCTTAGCAGGCCAATCACCTGGTCCATCCGCTCATCCTGCTGGGGGCGCTTCTGCCCAGGCTGGGGGCGCTCCACCACCACTGCTGCCAATCCCTAACACCGCTGCTGAATGTGGTGGGTCTAGCTCGCGCCCAAGCGCTTCTGGGGCCACCCACGAGAACTTCAGCAGGGTCATCACCCTGGTTCGACAGCTCATAAGCAACCGGGAGCTTGTCGAGTGGAGTGGTGATGAGGTGGATATGCACCTGGCCAAGCAGGTGGTGCTCTCTCTGGAGTTTTCCACCCAGCATCGCAAGCAACTAGCCCTGGAGAAGAGGGTGAAGGATCTTGAGCATGACAAGGAGTCACTGCGAAGTGACTTTGAAGCTGCCCAAGGATCTGTGGAGTTGATGCGGGGCATGGTGGAGAAAGCTAGGAGGGAGTACCTAGCGCAGGTCCAAGAGACCATCAAGACAGAGATCTTGATGGGGGAAGCTGTTAGCTCCTTGGACTGCACGGTGGTGGAGCTTAAGGCTGAGACCTCCTCCTGCGCCAACAGAACACTCAGCTATTGGGGGAGCTCGAGTCCGCCAAAGAAACAGCTGCAGCTGGAGAGAAGAGACTCGAGGAGGTGGTGGGCAAACTGTCCGAAACTGCCTCCTCCCTTGCTGCCATTACCACCGAGAGGGATGCTGCGGAGGCCTCAAAGCAGAAACTGGAAGCGGAGAATGCTGATTTGATGAATGTGGGTGCTGATGCCCTTACCGATGGATTCGAACTAGCACTCGAGCAAATCAGATGCGTTCTCCCGGACCTAGACCTCTCGCAGTTCAGCATCTATCATGAAGTGGCAGACGGAAAGCTCATCCCTCCTCCCCCTTAATACCTTTTTCTTCTCTGTAAATTTATCTTCTGCACCATTTTCTTATTACTCTGAAATTTGTATAAGACTTGACCGTGAATACAAACTCTCAATTTGTATGAGCCCCTTTTTGTTGCATAAGTTTTCTTCCCTTGTATTTTCTTTGAACTTCACTTATCTTTATGTGCGCGACTAACTGTTAGCTAGCTTAGGTTCAACGCGATCTTAGGCTTTACCTTTCCTTTCGCACACGACTAAGTGTTGACCAGCTTAGGCTTAGCGCGATCTGCTTCTCTTACTCTTTGCGCACGACTAAGTGTTAACCAGCTTGGGCTTAGCGCGATCTTGAGCTTCGTCTTTCACCTTGCGCACGACTAAGTGTTAACCAGCTTAGGCTTAGCGCGATCTGCTTCTCTTACTCTTTTGCTTCTACTTGATCACGACTGGCTATTCCCTCAGCTTGGTGTTTAACAGTCCTCGTGCGCTGCTTTGCACCACTAGCCAATTACTGACGACTCATCAGTGATCGCTCTTTAGTCTTTACTTCTGCCGCTCTAGCGCTAAGTGCATAAAGGACTTTGACATCGATCGCTCAAGGTGATGCCTCGTCTTGGGGAAGGAAAAGTGTTTCTCGCTAACCCCTTTTACTTTCCCCAAGGTCATCACCCCTTTTGCGGGTTGAGTCGCTCATTCCCTGTCTCACTCCTGGGGTGAGAAGGGTTTCTGACTAAGAGTCTTACTGGGCCAATATTGGTGTATGCCAAGTGGGTAAGGACGTTTTGTCAAAACCTTTCCTTTCTCCCCCTGGGTCTTACTAGCACCCCTGGCTTTTCAAACCTTTAACTGCTTGCGCTCACACCTGGGGTGAGGAAGACTTAGATCGGTGCCAGTACTTGCGCCTAGGGCAAGTAGGGCCTAACCAATCACCTGCACTTGCACCTGGGGCAAGGAGGATTTTAACTTTAATACTTGAGCACGCTTTATATGCTGGAATTTTTTCTTTAATCAGGTGGCCTCGTTAAAAACCCTCCTTAGGGAAAAGAGTGCCCCCTTGTCTGTTCAACTGTTTCCACCACATACAAACACGCATCTTTTAGCTCGAGAATGCCTATTACTGTACAATTTTAACTGAAATAAATTTTAAATGGGTGGCGTTCCATGTTCTGGGAATTGCTCCTCCTTCCAAAGTCTCTAGGCGATAGGCTCCATTCTCTAATGTCTCCACCACTCTGTATGGGCCTGTCCACTTTGGGGATAACTTATTCTGCATGTCATTCTGATGCGCCTTTCTCATCACCAGATCACCTTCCTGGAAACGCCTGGGCCTCACTTTAGAGTTGTGCCTCCGCTCTACTCTTCTCTTCACAGCTTCGGCACTGACTCTGGCCTCTTCCCGCACTTCGTCTAGCAGATCCAGATTCACTTTACGCTCTTCATTGGACTCTTCAGCAACGAAGTTCAAGAATATGGGGGAGCTCTCCTGTATTTCCACAGGAATCATGGCGTCTGTCCCATAGACAAGGCTGAAGGGTGTCTCATGGGTGCTGGACTGTGGGGTGGTGTGATAAGACCATACAATTCTGGGGACCTCCTCTGCCCAGCCTCCTTTAGCCTTGTCTAGTCTTCGCTTCAGCCCCCTGAGCAGCACTCGATTTGCTGACTCCACCTGCCCATTTGTTTGTGGGTGCTCCACTGAAGCGAAAACCTGTTGTATCTTTAACTCTTCACACATCTTCCTCAGCTGATGACTTGTGAACTGGGTGCCATTGTCGGAAACCAGCCTCTTGGGTATTCCGAAGCGGCAGACAATGTTCTTCCAGACGAAGTGTTCGACTTTCTGCGCGGTGATGTGTGCAACTGGCTCTGCCTCCACCCACTTGGTGAAATATTCGATGGCCACAATGAGGAACTTCATCTGCCTTGTCGCCAGGGGAAAAGGTCCTAGGATGTCAATCCCCCATGTATGGAATGGCCACGGGCTATGGATGGACCTCAACTCCTCAGGGGGTGCCTTGTGCCAATCTGCATGCAGCTGACATTGTTTGCATCGCCGAGCAAACCTTATGCAATCTTCCTTCAGCTTTGGCCAGTAGTACCCCGCGCGGAGTACTCTACTTGCCAAAGCACGACCACCTACATGGCTTCCGCACACCCCCTCGTGCAGCTCAGACATGAGTCTGGTGCATTGCTCGCCGTGCACACAGATCTGCACAGGATGAGAAAATCCAAATCTAAAGAGGTTTCCATCTATAAGAGTGAACTTACTTGAACTCCTCTTTATCCTTTTTGCCTCTGCCAGATCGAGCGGGAGTACACCATCTTCTAGGTATAGCTGGTATGGCGTCATCCAGGTGTCGGGTTCCTTCTCCGCATGGACCTCCATCGACTCATCGGTCTTTGAGGGTCGCGATCTCACCCTCGGTGCTCTTAGCGTTTCTTGAGTCAACGACCGATGACCGATCGTTAGACGCTCCGTTGACTTGTATACATGAAGCACCTGGTTGTCTGATGCGAACGCGCGCGGCACCTTCAGGGTCTCCTGAATGACAGTCCTCTGCTTCCCCCCCTTGCCTGAGCTGGCCAGCTTGGCAAGCAGGTCTGCTCGGGCATTTTGCTCTCTTGGCACATGCACTAACTCAAACTCAGTGAAGGACGTCTTCAGGAGCTGCACATACTCTAGGTAGGCTGCCATCTGGGGATCCTTTGCTTGGAACTCCCCCGTAACCTGCCCAGTGACCAGTAACGAATCGCTTTTGGCCAGCAGATTTCTTGCTCCCATTTCTCTTGCTAGCAACATTCCTGCGATCAGGGCCTCATATTCCGCCTGATTGTTGCTAGCTTTGAAGGCGAAGCGGAGGGACTGCTCGATCAGTACCCCATTTGGTCCTTTCAGGATGACTCCCGCGCCGCTTCCCTGCTGATTAGAGGAGCCATCCACCGATAGCACCCATCGGAAATTTAGCCCTTCTATAGGTGCCGCGATGGATGATAGCTCGAGTACGAAGTCCGCGAACACCTGCCCCTTGATCGGTCCTCGGGGCTCGTACTGAATATCAAATTCTGACAATTCTACTGCCCATTTGACCATCCTGCCCGCTACATCAGGTTTCTTCAATACGTTCTGGATAGGCAGATCAGTCATCACGACCACCGTGAAGCTGTGGAAGTAATGCCTGAGTCTTCTGGCTGAAAACACCACCGCCAGAGCAGCCTTCTCGAGGGCCTGGTACCTTGTTTCAGGGCCTTGCAGCACCTTGCTCACGAAGTAAACAGGCCTCTGGGCCTGGTCCTGCTCTTGCACTAGGACTGAACTGACTGCCCTCTCCGTAACAGCAAAGTATAGACGAAGAGGGATGCCTACCTGGGGCTTTCGCAGGACTGGTGGGCTCGCCAGGTACCCCTTTAGCTTGACGAAAGCCTCCTCGCACTCCTGTGTCCAAAGAAATCTGCTGTTGCGTTTGAGACACTGGAAGTATGGGTGACCTTTCTCCCCACCAGCGGACATAAATCGGGACAGTGCTGCCAAACGACCGGTGAGCTGCTGCACCTCCTTCACCGTCGTTGGGCTCCTCATTGCCACGATCGCCGCGCACTTCTCCGGGTTAGCTTCGATTCCTCGCTCTGTCAAGAGGAAACCCAAGAACTTCCCAGCCTCCACACCGAATATGCATTTCTCAGGGTTGAGCTTCAGCCTATACTTGGCAATGGTGGTGAATAGCTCTTCCAGATCAGTCGCATGATGCTTCTTCTCTTGGGACGTAACCACCATGTCATCTACATAGGCATGTACGTTCCTTCCCAGCATGGGCGAGAGCCCCCTATCCATGAGCCGCTGGTAGGTAGCCCCCGCATTCTTCAACCCAAATGGCATGACCTTGTAGCAATAGCAAGACCGTTCCGTCATAAACGCGGTCTTGCATTCGTCCATTGGGTGCATCCTGATCTGGTTATACCCTGAGAAAGCGTCCAAGAAGCTGAGTAGCTTTCCCCCCGAGGCGCTATCAACTAGAGCATCTATACTGGGTAGGGGGTAAGAATCCTTGGGGCACGCCTTGTTGAGGTCAGTGAAGTCCACGCACATTCTCCACTTGCCGCTTGCCTTCTGCACCAGTACCACATTCGCTAGCCACTCGGGGTACTGGATTTCTCTGATATGCCCTGCGACAAGGAGCTTCTGCGCTTCGTCGTGGATCACCTTCCTCTTCTCCTCGTTGAATTTCCTCCTCCTCTGTCGCACCGGTCGAACCATGGGGTCCATCGATAGACGATGGCAAAGGAAATCGGGGTTGATTCCTGGCATGTCGGATGCTGACCATGCAAAGGCATTCATGTGCTTCTCAATCACACCCATGATCAGCCTTTGCTCTTCTTCAATGAGGGATCCCCCCAACTTGAATTTTCTTCCCCTGACGTCCACTTCGACCCATCCTTCAGCTGGGTGGGGCCTTCTCTCACTGGCAATGACCGCTCTCGCGATCCCTGACTCGCGAGGAGTGATCGTGCCTTCCTCTTCTTCTTCAACTTGGGCTACCTGGGAGCCCCCCACCGCAGCGTTCTCCATCCTCTGAGCGCCTCGTGTCTCCCTGACCGCCAACCGCTCTTCACGCACGCCTGGTGGTGGTTTTGTGGTGACATGGCACACACTTCTTTTTTGCTTCAAGCTGTTCTCATAACAGCGTCTTGCCTCAGCCTGATCCGACTTGATGGTTATCACGGTCCCTTCCATCGACGGCAGCTTCAACTTCATATGCCTTGTCGATGGTATTGCGCCCAGTCTATTGAGCGTTGGCCTCCCCAACAGGACATTGTACGCAGAAGGGGCGTTCACCACCAGGTATTTTATCTTTTCAGTGCGGGCTGTTGTTCCGTCAGTGAACGTTGTCCTCAGCTCGATGTATCCCCGCACCTCTACCTGATCCCTTGCAAAACCGTAGAGACAACCAGTATACGGTCTTAACTGATCAGGGGACAACTGTAGCTTGTTGAATGTTGGCCAGAACATGACATCCGCCGAGCTTCCTTGATCTACGAGTACTCTATGCACCCGTCTTCCTGCTGTGATGAGGGAAATGACCACAGGGTCGTTGTCGTGCGGGACCACGTCCCGTAGGTCAGCTTTCCTGAAGATAATGTCCACCTCAGGGTAATGACTCTCATTCACTGCATCTACCGCCATCACCGATCGAGTGTATCTCCTTCTTTGTGAAGCTGTGCATCCCCCACCAGAGAAGCCTCCAGCGATCGTCTGCACTTCCCCATGCACAGGGACTTCATGCTGTTGCTCTCCAGTTTGGGATCCTGACGCGTGATCACCCTGCGGCTCACGCAGGTAATCTGCTAGAAAACCAGACTTCACCAACTCTGCCAGTTGGTGTCCCAGCGCCAAACAGGAATGAAGTGTATGGCCAAAGGCCTGATGAAACTCACACCATTCATTCTTCTTCCTTCCAAGTACCTTATCTGTCTTCTCTGGTACTCGTAGTCTTGCTGCTACGGCAGGAAGGGCGATGAGATCCGCCAATCCCACCATGAAGTTGTATCTCGGGGGTGCGTTATTCTCCCTTGCACGCCCCTTGCTCTGGTCTTTGCCTGGTGCATAGGGACGAGGTTTTTCCCGCACCTTCTTCCCCTCTTTGGCCTCATGCACCCTTGCTTGTTGTGGCTTTCCTTGCCCTCCACGCGGTCTGGGTGGTGCAACACTTCCCCTCTTCTCAGAAACCTCTGTTTCTGCCACTATGTGCGCCACCGCACGTCGTTGGATCTCTGCAAAGGTGCTGGGATGGCTCCTGATGAGAGACTCGCTGAAAGGGCCAGGCAGCACCCCCTTCTTAAACGCGTGCACGAGCATATCTTCATCTTTGCTGGGTAGTCTAACCACTTGTGCCCCAAAGCGGTTGAGGTAGTCCTTCAGCGACTCCCCCTGGTATTGGCGCACGTCGAACAGATCGTAGGACACCACTGCAGGTGCCTTGTTGACGATGTATTGTTCAGTGAAGAGCTTCGAGAACTGAGAGAAAGACGTGATGTGCCCTTCTGGTAAACTCACGAACCACTCCATGGCGATTCCGCTCAATGTGCTCATGAACATCTTGCAGTACACAGCGTCTGAGCCCCCAGACAACATCATCTGGGTGTGGAATGCCGTCAGATGCGCCTCCGGGTCTTCTACCCCTTTGAACTACGCTTTTACCCCCACCAGGTTGGGAGGCACCATGGTTCCCATGATCTCAGGGGAGAATGGCATGGGAAATGCCCTTGGGGGTGAGGGCTGCCTAGACACCCTTTCGTCAACAACGTGCTCCCTCTGCGCCTGCAACGTCCTTCTCAACTCTTCGTTGACACGATTCAGCTCGTCGTTCCTGCTTTGCGACGCAGCCAACTCTGTCTGCATCCTTTCTTGTTCAGCTTTCGACGCTGCAGCGTTATCCTGAAGCGTGCGCACCATTTCCAAGACCTGCGCCATTGTCACAGCTCCTTCGTCAGCGGATGGTGCAGGTGATGGTTGTCTGTTTCGAGGCATCTTCTCTATCAAAGAAACTGATACAACTCTAGTTAGCTTTAAAACTGTGGTATCTATGGGACAACGATTCACTCGGGCCCCACGGTGGGCGCCAAATGATCCTGCCGGCAACTCGAACGTGGACGAATCGCTTCGTAGCACTCTCTGCCCTGTCTACGCGACTGCGTCTTCTGCAGAATCACCCTCCGAACTTTCTCTCAGATGCCTTCAAATGTGACCTGCAAAACACACAGACGGCGCCTCTAGCGGCCGTTTGCACTCCGACGATCAAGTTAGTCCAACAGAACCACCAGAAACTGGAAACTAGTAATGTGTGTGTGAGAAAAACTTGCACTCTGTTTTTTTCCTCCCCCCTCACTCTCACCCTGATTCTTTCTTTTATCTCTCTCTCCCTGCTTCTGGGCATAACAGAATTCTGTTATGCTTTTCTGGCATGTGTCAGAACCCTGTTATGCTTTTCTGAGAAAGCGTACCTACAGAATCAGCAATGGGGAGCGTGAGAGTCTGCGCATGTCTGCGCCTGGCTGCGCCTGTCTGTACCTTTAGTGGTACGGAGTGCTCTTTTGTTTGGACCGCACCCCTCTCAGATGTTGACACGTGGAGGCCTGCAACTCACATCTAACCACACACGTGTCGCTTACTGGAAGGGCTTTAGCGCCTCTCTTTGTGTGCCTAAGTTACGCCCTTGCGGAGTAACTTAGGATGCTTCTCTTATCTGGGTGAATCGCGTACTCTTAGGAGAACGTTGGGTGTGGCTGGTCTAGGCACACTCAACAAACGTTACTCTCTGCGTAGGCGACTTACCCTTCACGATGCCACGCACGTAATGGGTTGAGGGAATCACCAATCACCGACTGGCTTACTAGTTCCCTCAGGCCACTCTCGTGCATGATTCCTTGAGGTGTGCTCATGCGAGGTCCATGCGTAACGCTCTTGCTGGGAACCTTAGTCCCAGTTTAATTGCGTGTAACACGAGACCCCGATGACAATACACCCGATGCCTGATCAGTGTTTATTCGCTTATCGCGCTCTGCCTCCAGGCGCGAGTCTGGGAACTGGTCTGCTGGTGGTCACTTGGCTACTGACCACCGATCACCATTCTGGGTGATCTATCCCCCGACCCCTCTGCCGCCTGATCTGTCGGTGGTAACTTGGTTACTGACCACCGATCACCTCTCTTGGCGATCGTCCCCCCGACCTCTCTGCCACCTGGTCCACGTGTCACCCCTCGAGTGGTCCACGTGGTTTTCTGCTGCTGACGTCATCGACTACCGATGACCGATCGGATCACTTACCATTTGGTCTATACAGGTGTATTTTCTTCCACTACATTGGATTTCAAATAACACCACTCTCTCTATAAATTTATTGAAACCCACCAATTCCCTATTGTCTTTATTCCCATCATCAATGCCCCTACATTCATCCTTCATCCTTTTTTTTTAGTATTGAAGTCCCCTATGATGAACCATGATTTACAAATCTCATTTACCCTTAACATGTGTACTGGACCAGACCTCGGACATCGGCATCGGCATCGGACATCGACACCAATGGAACAGGTCGACTCGGTGGTCTGGTCGCAATAGTGGACCACATAAGTGGGCCCCCAAAGATGTGTGTGTTAAAGCTCGTATATATCAAAGGCCCAGTCAGCGAGAAAGTGCATGCAGGTGGTGTGTATAGTACATTTGGGTCTAGCACAAGTAAATAACCCCTGAAGACGCCAAGACCCAAGAGCGCTAGGGTTCTTTGGGGGAAAGCTGCATGCATGATACGTAAAGGACTAGGGCACCTACAGAACAGATGGGCCGTGTAGCGCTGGTACAGGAGTTGGTACCCTGGCGGCCATGCTATTAAGATTATGCACTCCAAAGAGGAAGATTTTGTGCGGTTGTTGTGCTGAGATTGTGTAACAACGTAACAGAATGTCCTCCCAGTAAACCTAATTTCACTAGAGATAAGGCTCTGGTGAGAAAGGGGTTGTTCCAATGAGGTAACCTACAAGCAGTCTATAAAAGGGAGTTGAGATCCCTGGTAAAGGTACACCTTTCTAAGACTGAAACTACTATCTTATTTACTCATTGTTTCTTAGCCCAGTACTGACTTGATCGTTATAGTGCAATCAACAGGTAGGGCCCCCTCTGTTTAAGCGGATTCGCTTTCCAACATCCAAGAGTAAGCACAAAATGCACCAGAAATAGGAGGAGCCACCGCTTGCCTTTGAAGTCAACCGATGACCAGGTCAACCGGCAAGAACAACGTGTAATTGATAAGCCTTCATCTAAATGGACTGAGGCTGGAAGCAAGAAAGCAAAATTTGATTGGATTTCTAAAAACATAATAACCTCTGCTTTGAGTTGTGATGATTGTTTCAGGGTATCACAATGCACTTCAGCAAAGGAGATGTGGGACATCCTTGAAGTCACACAAAGGAACAAATGATATTAAGAGAGCAAGAAAGCATGCTCTCATCCAAGAGTATGAGCTTTTCAGAATGCATAAAGGGGAGACAATATGTGATGTACAAAAATAGTTTTCCCATATTGTGAACCATTTGATAAGCCTTAGAAAGAACTTTGACAAAGAAGAGCTAAACATCAAGATCTTGAAGTGTCTTGATAGGACATGGAAGCCAAAGGTCCGTGCCATTTCAGATTCAAATGACTTAACATCCATGACAACTACTTCTTTGTTTGGTAAGCTAAGGGAGCATGAGCTTGAGATGAATAGGTTGGTTGTCCAAGAAAGTGAGGACAAACACAGTAAGGGTATTGCACTTAAAGCTGCCAACCAGAAAAAGCAACAAGAGTCAAGTGATAGTGATGAAGATACCATGAGCTTGTTGTCAAGAATGTTTAGCAAATTCTTCAAAAAGAATAAATGCCAAGCTTCAAAGAGGTACAGTTCTAAGAAGCCAAATGATTTTAATCTTAACAAATATACTTGTTATGGCTGTGGTGAGTAGGGTCACATCAAAGCTGAGTGCCCCAATAAAGAGAGCAAGGAAAAAGCTGATTTCAAAAGTGAAAGAAGAGGAAAAACCAAGAAGGCATATATATCATGGGATGATAATGAGGTATCCTCCTCTAGCTCTTCAAAAGATGAAGAAGCAAACCAGTGTTTGAAAGCATCTGTATCAATCAGCATGAGTTCATCTTCTTCAATCAAAGGTAACAATTACTACCAACTACTTGAAGCTTTCAATGAAACTTATGAAGAAGCTAACCGATTGGCTCTCTCTCACAACCGGTTGAAAGGTTTGAACAACAGACTTGAAAACAGAGTCAAAACATTGAAAGAAGAGTTGGAAAAGTCTAAAGTTGATTTTGAAAACCTTGATTTGATTTACAAAAGATCTACTTGCATTTGTGACTTAAAGTTTTGTGAAAACTGTGAAAATCTTGAAAGAAAGATTCACTATCTTTTGAAAACTGTGGATAAGCTTACAACTGGAATCCAACTTTGAGAATGTTCTTGCATCTCAAAATTGTGTCTTTGGAAAAGCAGGCTTAGGATTTTATCCACAAAGCAAAGAGAATGGAATTTCAAAACCTTTTTCATCAGTGCTAGAAAAACAACCAATTAAAAGAACGAAACAAGCGAGTGTTACATGTTTTTAATGTATCAAGAAAGGTAATTCAGTTAGATTCTGAAAGTTTCCCAAATCTCTTGTTCCTAAAGGAATCTTTAAATGGATTCCAAGAAATTTTGATGGTTCTAAGGATAAATCTAACACGAAAGGTCCCAAGTTCTTTAAGGGATCAAATCTTGTGATTTAACAAGCTTTTCTTTGCAGATTTTTTACTCCACGTGAAGGGTCAGTAAGATCAGGATCTCATGAAAGCAAATTCTTAAGACAATGCCTTGTTCTGATATTATGTACTACATTCATTTGTGTACTTTAAAAATCTTGAAAAATATCTCTTTGTTCTTCCTATTGTTGAACATTTGATTCCAAATCCAATTTTGAATTTTTATTATTTTGTATTTGGATTATGTTTTCTTTGTATTCATTTTGTTTTTATACAAATTTATGTGCCTTAAAACCTGAATGCTTGTATATTCAATGGTTGTTAAAAGAATATGGTTTTCTCAAATTTTTTCACCAGTTGCAGAAATTCAATCGATTGTTTCTTCGAAACAATTGATTGTTTCAACTCTGTCAGCACTGGTCAATTGTGTTTTTGATTCAATGTGCTTTAAACTGATTTTCTGTTCGAACCTAGTTATGTTTGTGGTCAACAGTGCTGTAATTACATCATTGAATACAAAGTATCTCTGTAATAACTTCTCTTTATGAATCAGACTCCTCTAAATCTTGGAAATTAAAACTGCTTTTAAAGTTTGGTCAAATCGGCATGTGTTTTCTGTACTTTCTGTTATGACTGACAAAAACTGTTAGATGGTTCTGATTTGATTCTCTATTCTGTTTTGAAAACAACCCACTAAATGGGAACTTTGACTAATTGTTGTGACTATATATGTTAAGCTATTAGTTGTTATTTTCACAAAGAACAACTTTTTTTTCTTTCCTTTTCTCTATGCTCTAAGTCTATTTCTGCAGTGTGCTTATCTTTCTCTACCTGAACTATGGCTGCAACTCCTCCATCCTCTAAGAGGATGAAAACAAGGGTTGTAAGGAGTGGTGTAAAGCTAGAAGGCTGGTTCTCAGGAGAATCAGAATTGATTGACAAGTACGTACATGAAACAAGTAGAAAGATTGTTCACACACTAAAGCTTGTCTCTTTCACATCGATGAAGCAACAAAATTTGATTATGGTGAGAAGTCTTCTCAAGGAGCAAAGGCTGAAGAGATTCCTTGAGCTTTCTGGAAACATCTATCCAAATTTGGTGAAGGTATTCTACACCAACCTCCAATTCAATGGTGACACTCTTAACTCTCATGTGAAGGGGGTAGACATTGTAATCACCAATGATGTTTGGGCTGCCATAACTGGGCTAAAATTTTATGGAGAAAGGATTAACAAAGGCAATCTAGGGGTGATAGAATAGTCCAACAAGATGCAATTCTACAAGAATTGTCTTAAGAACCACCTCTCAAATATATTAAAGAAGAACTGGCTGAAATTCTAAAGCCTTCAAGTGAGATCAATAGTGGATCCCTAAGTAAGATGGGGTTTACCAAGATTGGTGGGCAATGGGTAAGCAAGGATGGTCACCAAGTTGGCCCTAGTGGAACCAATGATAGTGAAGAACCTGAAGCTGCAACAAATCAAGAGGAACCTACTGCTGAGACTCGTGAAGCTGGTCCTAGTGATGGTCACATGGGAGAAATGATGACTTCAATGTCTCCTTTTGAGAGGCTAATGGTAAAACGTATGGACACCTTTGCTGGAAATCAGAGAAATCTTCATGAATTGTGAGTCAAGGTTTCACCATATGGATTCAAGGTTCCAAACCTTGGATAAGCAGATTGAAGAAGTTCAAAACCAACTTCTAGACCTACAGTATGGCAGGAATGATTGAAGGAAGTTGAAGTCCTTCATTTAAATTGTTGATTTATGTTTCTGAACAATTTCTTTTCTCTTTTTTATGTTGTTTTTAATCCTTCTTTCTGTCTATTTGTGAAGACAAATAGGGGGAGAAGTGTTTGGGATATGTAATGTTCTAATATCTGCACCTATTTCTATTTTTGAACATTGTTATAACTGCTATAAACTTCTATAACTAGTTTTTGATTTAAAATTGAAACTTTGATACAAAATTCAACCGGTTATTCCTGCGAAATAATCGACTGTTTCTCTGTGTTGCACCTATACATGTTTGACTGGTTTCTCACATTGATTTGGTTGATGTTCCTTTTGGAAATCACCTAGTGGAAACTAATTTGTGGTGCCTGATTAACTGGAATAGATAATCCTGTATTTCTATGTTTGCTTTTGAATGCAGGTTATACAAGATTCTAAACAAGAACATTCCAAAAAGCATCCCAAGGATTTTTCTCCATCAAATAGGGGGAGATTGTAGAACATGGGAGCTTTGATGTTTCAAATCTATGATGAAGGTTGAAGTTGTGCTGCTTTTGGTTTGAGCTTAGTCTAGGTTGTTTAGAATTCTTGTAAAGATCATTCCTTGTCCCTTGCACAAGTTAGCTCAATCTATTTTAAAAGAGAAAAGTTTTTTTTAAGTAAAGAGAAAAACAATCGGTTGAAACCACGACATAATTGGTTGTTTGTCACTTAGCTTGTTTGAAGGTTTTAAAACAGTTTTGGACTTGGTTAAATAACTGTCTAACCAATTCAACCGGTTAAAATGACTTTTCAAACGGTTGATTGTCACATTTCATAACAGCTTTTCAAAAACCTATTAATCTGTTTTGCAATTGAATCAAAACTGTTTTGGCTCGTGATTGATGCCTAGAACGACTAGTTTTGTGATCTATAAATAGGGCTTTTATTTCAAAACAAAATATACAAGAAAGATATCAAATACAATGAGATTGAGATTGATTTTGAGAAAACAATTTCAAAGGTTTGCAAGATTGCTAAATAGTTGTGCACTATGTCTAATCTTAGGAGCTTTGTGATTCCTGTAAATTCAGGTGTAATTTGTTCCTTTCATGATTCCTGTATTTGTTCTTTTATAAACTTATGAAGTGTGTGAAATCCTGTAAATTTAGAGGGTGTTCTGACTAAGGGTGTGTGTACCAAAGAGGGTGAGTGGTTCTTGTGGTATCAAGATCACCTCTTTGTGTTTGTGTGAATTGTAATTTGTGATTGGTTACTAGTGGAACCTAGTGGTTGTTCTGGGAACTGGATGTAGCTCAAGGTTGAGTGAACCAGTATAAATTGGCTGAGTAATGTCCTTCTTTCACTCCTTATAAACTCTTTGAGTTAATTTTGTTTTTGTTGCTGCCATAAACAACCGGTTAAAACGAAGTTTCAACCGATTGAAATTCTACAAACAGTTTCTTTTACATTGTTTGATTGGCTTCCTTGATTGCTTATTATGTGATTGTTGATAAAACTTCATTCTTATTCAATCTTTGCGAAAATCTTTTGACAAACAATTCACCCCCCTCTTGTTTAAGCCATTAATTCTAACACGTTGATCCAGCTCTTAGCCTTACCATTTGGTCTATACAGGTGTATTTTGTTCCACTGCATGGGATTTCAAATAACTCCACTCTCTCTATACATTTTGATCCGATCGGTCATCGGTAGTCGATGACGTCAGCAGCAGAAAACCACGTGGACCACTCGAAGGGTGACACGTGGACCAGGTGGCAGAGAGGTCGGGGGGACGATCGCCAAGAGAGGTGATCGGTGGTCAGTAACCAAGTTACCACCGACAGATCAGGCGGCAGAGAGGTCGGGGGATAGATCACCCAGAATGGTGATCGGTGGTCAGTAGCCAAGTGACCACCAGCAGACCAGTTCCCAGACTCGCGCCTGGAGGCAGAGCGCGATAAGCGAATAAACACTGATCAGTCATCGGGGTATTGTCATCGGGGTCTCGTGTTACACGCAGTTAAACTGGGACTAAGGTTCCCAGCGAGAGCGTTACGCATGGACCTCGCATGAGCACACCTCAAGGAATCATGCACGAGAGTGGCCTAAGGGAACTAGTAAGCCAGTCGGTGATTGGTGATTCCCTCAACCCATTACGTGCGTGGCATCGTGAAGGGTAAGTCGCCTACGCAGAGAGTAACGTTTGGTGAGTGTGCCTAGACCAGCCACACCCGACGTTCTCCTAAGAGTATGCGATTTACCCAGATAAGAGAAGCATCCTAAGTTACTCCGCAAGGGCGTAACTTAGGCAGACAAAGAGAGGCGCTAGAGCCCTTCCAGTAAGTGACACGTGTGTGGTTAGATGTGAGTTGCAGGCCTCCACGTGTCAACATCTGAGAGGGGTGCGGTCCAGACAAAAGAGCACTCCGTACCACTAAAGGTACAGACAGGCGCAGCCAGGCGCAGACAGGCGCAGACTCTCACGCTCCCCATTGCTGATTCTGAAGGTACGCTTTCTCTGAAAAGCATAACAGGGTTCTGACACATGCCAGAAAAGCATAACAGAATTCTGTTATGCCCAGAAGCAGGGAGAGAGAGATAAAAGAAAGGATCAGGGTGAGAGAGGGGGGGAGGAAAAAACAGAGCGCAAGTTTTTCTCACACACACATTACTAGTTTCCAGTTTCTGGTGGTTCTGTTGGACTAACTTGATCATCGGAGTGCAAACGGCCGCTAGAGGCGCCGTCTGTGTGTTTTGCAGGTCACATTTGAAGACATCTGAGAGAAAGTTCGGAGGGTGATTCTGCAGGAGACGCAGTCGTGTAGACAGGGCAGAGAGTGCTACGAAGCGATTCCTCCACGTTCGAGTTGCCGGCAGGATCACATTTATTGAAACACACCAATTCCCTATTGTCTCTATTCCCACCATCAATGCCCCTGCATTCATCCTTCATCCTTTTTTCTTGTAGCATTGAAGTCCCTATGATGAATCATGATTTACAAATCTCATTTACCCTTATAGTGGCTTAAGTCGTCGCACAAACTAATTTTCTCATGTATGTCACGGGGAGAGTAAACATTTATGATAATCATTGGGATATCTTTCTCCACATGCTTGCCAACAAAAACGACATAACTCTTACTGATAATATGTCTGACACACAAACATTCATTACTATGCCATGCAGTTAAAACTGCACTATTTGATGGTTCACTATGTAGAAATTCAACCTTATTGTCCCCCTCAGTTGATAACATTTTTGTTTTGATACATTCAATATTTTAGTTTCCTGAAGGCAGGGCATTTTGATTCCTACCCGTTTTACTAACTCCTTTATATATTTACATTTTATAGGCTCCCTAAACCTCTAATGTTTATAGATGCTAAATTCATAAATCACAATCATTAACCCCCTTTTCCTTTTCTAATTTTTGTTTTTTGTCACACTCTTCTAACTCTTCTAATCTATCCAAAAGGTTTCCTTCGTTCCCATCTAACGTGACGCCTATCTATTTACCCAATTTCCATAGTCTAATTGTTTCGAAACTACCATGTTTCAACAAGAAAAGACGATTGCAGTTATCAATAACATTATCAGATACTGAATTACTAATTTGATTGTTGGACCAAGTTTGAAGTTAACTAATTATTACCTAGGATGTACCGCAATAACTGAATATGTTTCATGGAACTGAATATTTTTCATGGGTTAAGTTTGTTATCTTTTAATTGTTGTAAACAATGAGTATGACAAGATTTTTGGGAGGAGATATATCTCTTGCAAATAGTAGGAACACCAATATTTTGTACAAAAAGTTTTAACATGTTAAGATAAACTGTTGCTTTGGTTTGGAGTTTAAGATAGCTAGCCTATCTATTTTTGTATATTTTTATAAGAATTGAAACATTCTTCAAGTATTTTGTGTTAATTAAATTCATTTCTTACCTATAAGAAAAAAAAGATATAATAATTATATCATTAAGTTCAACAAAATTGATACTAAACAAATAATTGAGAAGAAAAAAATTACTTGAATTAACTTTTATGTAGTATACAGGCGCACTTCCATAATCAAATTATTCTTTAAATATATACCAATACATCTCAAACATAGAACAAAGTCTATTAAATAAAGAAAAAAAATGTATATATCCAGCAACTCACACAGTATGTATATAATATATAATATATCTTTGATTTCTTCTGACTATTGGAGCGTTCTCTTGACCAAAAATTGTGGTCAGAGATTAAATTAAACTTACAACCAGAAAGATTTTCATGCTTAAGATTAAGAGAGCTTCAATGTTTATTGGCTGCAAAAGCAAATGGAAGAACGAGACGAGGATAAGTTTGAGCTCTGTAGGGCTGAAGGTTTCCTCCGACATTCATTTCTTCCAAAGGGGGGCAATTTTTGCCACCTGTTCCTGGGATATACGTGCAAGTGGAAGGTCCTGATGGAGGCACTGGACCCTTGTCTAGGGACATAAGGTTCAGCTGTTCTTTCATGCTCAATACCCTGCCAGCTAGGTTTGGCTTAACATGAACCACAGCAAGAAGCAGAATAAGCGCCAAAATGAAGTTTAGAACCTTCATGGTGCTGTGTTCGAAAACTGGAGGAAGCAAGACAATGGATGAAGCATCTCAATAGGGTGCAGCTATTTATATTGGTTGCATTTCGTGTTGAGTCTAATTAATGGTGTGACTCATGCTTTTATTGTATGACTTACTTTTGAATATTAATTATACTAGTATTTAGTATTTCACAAAAGCCCATCAGATACGAATTAGTCATATGACGGATTAATGGTAGAGTTTTGAACTTGAAAATTGTCATGATTATCCATTAATTCTTCCACGTAATCGATGTTTAGCCTAATTGAATGTCCTGTTTTAGATTCAAAATATGACAATATTTTAACTTTGGAGAACAAGTTTGGATAGTTAACTACTTTGATATAGATCAGTCTACCTTTGAGCAAGAAGAGGAGATGGTCAAATTTCAGAAATTTCCTGGCACTATCGTTATAGTAAAAGACTAAATGTAAGTATGCAATGTATACATGACAAATTACTATGCATAAAGAATTATTAAAAGATAACTAACTCGAGTGACCAAAAATATTATTAGGCCATAGAAGAAGAAAGGCTGTGCATAAACTACGTTTCAAATTTGCTTGTTTCCAAACAAGATAAGAAAATATTTTCAGCAAAGAAAAAGAACACAAAATATCTTGTACTTGAAGTACAACTTACCTATGAGTGGTACATCACTTTTTAAAAATATTAGAATGCTGAGATTTTTTTTTATAATTTAACTTGCTCTAGGGGAAACGTAATTGAGTGTGTATTTAAATATATATTTGTTTATTATTTTATTTCGAAATTAATATAAAAGCTTTTGACCATACAATTAAAATATGGATGGATTAAGAACTGTAGAAGGAGCTTTAGAAGGTGGGGACATTCCGAACTGGCACAGGGTTTTTCTCATGGAAACTAAAGCGCACACGCAAGCATGAGAAATTGTGATAGCTACCTTGACTTAGATGAGTGAAACTATATCAAAGAAACTGACTCTTCCATGACAAGGAAATAACAAGTTGGTCAGATCCTGCATTCCGGCATTAGGTTCAAGTATCTGGCATAGAAAAGTGGGGTTGGTAGCATATATACGGTGAATCTATTTGCAAATCACTATTACATTTGATTCTTTAAAGCTAATGCTAAACAGATTACACGATCCATAGTGAAGTACTGTTATTAATCTGAGAGCGTATGTCAACGCAGTGTACCTCATAAAGTATTCAGATTATTCAGTCAACGAAGTATCTATTTTTAGCATATAAAAGACAACAAATTGTTTCTTATGTCTTGTTCTTACCAAAAGAATATGGCGGATTTGGTGAGAGAGTGTATTTTGCAACATTTGAAAGGAGTTGATTTGAATTGAAAGCTTTTATGAGACCTTACATATATGTAATTTCAATTTGAAGCATGAAATTGGATAAGAAAAAGAGAAAGTGAGCTCACATTAGATAATTACATGTTATGCATGTATGTAAAAAGCAGGTTGGTCCTGAACTAATAAAGTGAACATGTGAATGTGTCCGTTATTTCTTCTCAATTTTTGAAACCAAATACGTTGCTAGTGGATGTTGCAATATATACACTAATTTTTTTTATTGACAAAAAATAAACAAATAATAAAGATATTTTAGGAATACCTCAACCCTTGTAAAAAAACCTCAAACCACTCACAGGTCCTCAAGAACATAAACTTGGTTAACCTGAGTTTTTAGAAACGGATCTCATGGAAACAAGTGGTTCGAGATACCAACCAGAATAACAAAAACATGTTAGTCTAACATTTGCAGTTACCCACGACCAAACCTTCAGCTGGATCATCGTGAAGATTTCACTCTGACCTATAGTTCCGTTCCTAAAACTTTTCTTGTTCCTTTGTTTCCACAATTCTCCAACTACTACTACCCATACACAAAACCAAATGTTGTTGACTACTTCACTTTCCTTGGTCAATCTGAACTGGGCAAAGTGCTTTTTAGGACCGTAATGCGCGATTGATGTCACCCCCATCCAGTCAAAGCATTTTGTCCTCACCAACCAAGCTACCTTGCACGTACAAAAAATATGTGACGTTGTTTCCTCTTCCTCCCCACACATACTACATAGGCTATTTAAAGCAATAAATACACTGGTACAAAATATCAAAACCACGACTCCATATAAAGACAGTTAGTAGAAAATTGTCGTAAAAAATGGTGGTAATTTCGTAATTATATTGTGTTTTTAATGACAGTTTTAGGGAAAACATTTGTTAAAATTGGTTCTGGGAGATATAAAGAAGGTTATGAACCATCATTAAAAACTGTTATGAGAGAGATATAAAGACAGTTCTGGAAAGAATTGTCGTTAAAAAGTGTAAAATTTCTTTGAAAAGTGTTGTGTCACGTGTGTCTCCCTCTCCTATATATTTTGTCCTGCGCTCATTCTTCTCAGTGCATTCATTTCTCTCACTGTCACTGTCACACAATGCTCTTTCTGCCACCACACTCCAGGCGCGACCTCCACCACATTGCGAAACTGCCGTAATGTAACCTCCATCACTCCACACAACTTCCATCATTCCAGTTGCGCGACCCTGCCCAGCCGCACCAGACTGGAAAAGTGCTAACTCGCGTGACATCTCGCCCTCAGCCCCAGCCACACAGCACCAAAAATGTGCCACATCCGCGCTCTAGCCACGATCTCCAAGCCCAGTTATGACCTTCACGCCCAGCCTCCCCCCACCAGAGTTTCTCCCCCCGTCGGCCACCGAACACCTCCTCTACGCCAACTTTTTATTTTTTATTTATCTATTATTTGTTGAATTAACAAAGGTTTTTAGAAGTGTCATAAATATTCATTTATAACGATGGTTTTAGAACCGTTGTTATAAACTGTTGATTTATAACAATACCCAAATTAATGACAGTTTTAGAACCGTCTTCAAATGATCTTTTTAACCGTCGTTAAAATTGTTTTCAGGAATAGTGATACTAGAACCAATTTGCAAATAGGTCCGTATGTAATTACTTATGGATAAATTTGTATGCAATTTTCTATTAGATTTATATACAAATATTTTTTCATATGTAATATTTTCTATTAACAGTTTCAAATCACATGATAAAATGTTTTATGTATTACGATAAAATGAATATAATTGTGGTTCATTTAATTTAAGTGAGAAACCAAAAAGTAGAAGTATTACTTGAAAAATAATCAATGTTTTCCTGGTTTTCTAAAATGACAAATACTAATACAAACTAAAATACACAAGTGAAAAATAATAAGAAACACATATATTAACATAAATATTCAAAAATGGTAACGAGAAATATGTGCACTTTCCAAGCTACGCAACTTTTCTAATCTTGATATCCTATGCTATGATACTTTTTTCCTCACACCAATGTAAAGAAGTCCATTATACAAAAAGAAATAAAAAAATTTAAATATTAAAAAAATATCAAAGTTATTATGGCTTGTGTTTCTGAACTTAATAGTATGCTCCTTGGTAAAATGAATTTCATTATTCTCATTTAATTTTTCTCTAGAACTAGATTTCAATTTAAAAATTTAAGTAGCATTTTCTAGGTTCTACAATAAAAGAAAATTAGGAGAGAATTTAAAAGATTATTTTGTGATCATTTTGAATAGTTTTTATAAAAGTCATTCTTCATAATGGAGATTTTATTTCTCTCCTCAATACAAAATATTGTAAATAATAGGTTTTGTGTTTAAAATCATTAAAAATACTCTAAGTTCATAGTAGGGCTAGTTAAAACTCAAACAGAAATAAACCTATTATATAAAGATCAGTCAATTTTTCGTTATTGAACTAAAAATGAAAGTTTTCAAAATTGACAAAAATATTTTATCCTATTATTAAAAACTTCACATCATAAATCAACATCTATTAGACCAAATACTTATCACATTCCTACAATTACATGAAAAGTTACATGTTATTTAGAACATTACTACTACGCTCCACGCGATGCCAAGTATGTCCGAAATTGAATTAGTCTTCTTAGTAGTATACTTTCTTTCCTTCCTTTAATTCTGTAAATTCTTCCTTTCAGAGATATTGTTATACTTCTTCAATTTCAAAAGATTCAATTCAAAAGGTGACCCTAGCTTTATATTGCTCTGTTAATCTTAAGTTCATTCCTTCACATCTTAGTGCAATAGGAAATCGTTATGCTATTATACACTATATTATTTTAATAAAGTTAAAGGGATTATAATTTAGAATAAGGAGATATTTTTTGTTCCATAAATTAGTATTAGAACTTCTAATTATATTCTACCCAATGATCAATGAATCCATCAAATTGAATCCTAGAATTTCCAAAAGACCCACCAAATGTGCATAGATATTTTATTCTAAGGAAACGTTCTCTCCACATGGAAAGCTATATTTTAATTTAACTAGTATAATATTAACAACAAAAGATGTACTTGCTCAAATGATGAAGAAATCCTACAAGGTGATATCAGAGATGCACCATCCTTAATTTCTTTAAGCCTATGATCCTGAATTATAAAATTCAAAAAGAAATCGTTAAGAGATATTATTTGCAGACATGTTTAGTGTGTAATCAACTAGTATTATTAGTGAGATTCTTCGAAGCAGTAACAAAATGCAGCAATGACCCTTACAACACTTTTTATGAGCATTTACTGGTGGAAAAAAAACAAAACGAATGTGGCTATTTTACATTTATAAGGGCGACTATATAACTGCATTTGATGAGCACGCATTTGTAAATGGAAGAGATAAGAAGGCGGCTATATATATAACTGCATTCGTAAATTTGATTTATAAATGCGGCTATTTATATAGCCGAATTTATAAACCGCATTTACGATAGACGTTTAGAGTTTCTTTTTTTTTTCGCTGTTGATTGGGTTTCTAATCAATGTTCTCAACTTTGATCTTTTCCGAAGAACATAGTCATTATTTTAGCATTTCTTTTGATCCCTTGGTGCATTAATATTATACATCTTTGAATTTCATCCCAATGAAAGTCCAAAAAACGCAAATAAAAATTCTCCAATGAAACATAAATGTACTGACCCGTCCCCGGGAGTTGACCAAAGTCAAAGTCAAACATATGGCGAGACCCACCAAGGGGGCACCAAAGAGAAAAGTCAGAGTTGACCGCTTTGGGCGTCGCCAGGTGTAGGCGTTGCCAGGTGTGGGCATCGCCAGGTGTGGGCGTCGCCAGGTGTGGGTGTCGCCAGATGTGGGTGTCGCCATGTGTGGGCATCGATACTGCCATCCCCCGATACCCACGGGTAGGGAAGATCGTGGAGGGGACGACACGATAAGAGGCCACGGTACGGACGAGGAGGACTCGGGCCCCGGTACCCCAGAACAGTAATGAGGGAAAGAGAAAGGTGGCTTCAAAGCCATATCCCCAGTACCAGTAGGGAGTAACCTGACTCGTGAAGTACCCACGCCACATCTGGAGAATCCCTGGGATAGATACGACCCGGGAGAGGGCCACGCCCAGGGGTAATCCATGTGCATGGTACGAGAGGAGGGCTGATACACTCCCAGGGCGAGTGACTAGAGGTTGGGGCGCATGAGTTGGGACACAGGTAGTCACCCCTTGTGCCAGATGCATTTTGAGGAAGAAAGACTTACACGCTGGAATTTCCCTAAGTTGGGTTACAACGTTGTAAGGCCTTCCACGTGGAGTTGCGATTAAGTAAGAAAGGCCACGTGGCAGTAAGCACTGGAACCCAAGGTATATAAGCTTTTCTGAAAGCTTAGTAGGGTACGTTTTCACATACTTTACACACACTCTAATCATTTGCTCGCTTACTCACTGTACGCACGAGTGATTGGAGAGAGAGAGAAGTTAGTTACAATTCAGTTACACGTTCAGAGCATTCAGTTACGGTGCTCCGATATGGAGGTGTTTGGTGTTTCTTGCTTGCTGACTTGATCGTCGGAGTGCAAATGGCCGCGAGGGCGCCCTTTGCTTACTCTTTTTCAGGTACTCACGGTGGAGTAGGGTGAAGATGTGAGTTGGAGACGAAGGAGTCCTTGTTCGCGAGTCAAAGCAATGCACGAAGATCTTTTTGGTCAACCGGCAGGAACATTTTGTGCCCACCGTGGGGCCGTTTTAAAACATTAAGTCCCACCGCAAGTGTCAGAGGTTCAGTTGCAGTGTTCAATGGTAGTTTTTCAAGAATCTTCCAAGAACCACCATCCATCGTGAAATTTACGTAGTTTCACCGATCGTTTTCGGTTCAGTTCGAGTTCTCGTTGTTTGTTGTCGAAGTTCAGTTCAGTTCATCGTTCATCGTGGAAGTTTGCTCAGTTTCCACCGTTTGTTCGTAGTTTGCTTGAAGTTCGCTCAAGATCCACCGTTGTTCGTGTTTTGCTCGCAGTTTGCTCTGTTTCACCATTTTCTTCGATCTTGATCAGTTCCAACCATTTGGTTCTTCGTTTTCTTGAAGTCTCTACCGTTCGTTTTCACCGGAAGAGTTGTCAAGAATCATTGTAACAGTTTGAAGATTTCCAAGAACTGCAATAAAATGAGGATAACCAGGCAAAGTTCGACGCGCGCTGAGAGTGGATATATGACCATGCAGCAGGTCATGGATATGATGTAGGGTTTGCAAGAGGCAATGGCGGCATCAAAGGTTGAGCAAGAGAGCATGCAGGTGGATCTCGCGACGTCTCAAGCGAGAAATGAGGAGTTATGCCGTACAAATGAGGAGCTGCACCGCGGGTTGCACAACAACTCAGGGCTACGTGATGCAGATGATCGTGATTGCTTCACTCCACCGAGGGAGTTCTCCACACCGTTCTCGCAGTCGATCATGGAGGCGGTGATCCCTCACACGTTCGTGGGTCCTAAGGTGACTTTCACAGGAATGGAGGATCCGAAGCACATCTCACTGCGTTCCACACGCAGATGATGCTGGTAGGCGGCTCCGACGCCGTAAGATGCAAGCTCTTCATGAGCACGTTGACTGGGATGGCCATGGACTGGTTCATCAGCCTTCCAGATGGCCACATCACCTCTTTCACCCAGCTCTCACAGCTGTTTCGCGAACAGTACATAGCAAACAGGGCTCCACCACCAGTATCGTATGATTTGTTCGACGTGAAGCAGTATCAAGGCGAAACCTTGAAGGAATACATCAATCGCTTCGGGGCGCAAGTGGTGAAGGTTGGCACCATGGAGGAGTCGATGATTGTATATGCGCTCAGGAAGGGGATGTGCCCTGGACCATTCTGTGAGTCAATCATCCGAAGCCGCCCCCGCACCTATACTGAGATTAGGCGTTGTGTCGTGGAACACATTGCCACTGAGGGCGAGGTATGCGATAAGCGCACAAGTCTTGCACCCGCACGCCCAAGAGCACCGTCGCGTGCACAACCCGCTAGGGTGAACGAGGCCGCGACGGGGAGGAAGAATTAGGACAGGAAGCGCCCATACGAGGCGAGGAGGCCCCAGGCTAGGGGGCGAGCAGAAGGAAATAGGCCGGCGAGGGAGGGGAATAGGCCGCTGAGGCACAATTTCGTAGTAGAGCTGAAAGATCTCATCGCCGTGCCTAACATAGCAGACAGGCTGAGGCCACCTGATGAGAATCAAATAAAGGAGGCTTTTATTAATGAAGGAAGAGGACATCCACCCTCACATTTGAAGTTCTTCCCTCTAGTCTTCTCAAAATTAAAAGAAGACATAAAATAAAGAGGAGGCCCAAGCCCAAGAAGGCCAAAGCCCAACAAGCCCAAGTCCATCCCATGAGGAGCAAGGCCAAGCATTAAATAAAAGAGCATCATTTGAATTACTCTTAGGAGGTGTGGATATTAAATAAAGAAGTGTGAAAATGTAAAATAAAGTCACATTATCTGTACCGTCCCGTATCCGGGCGTTGACAAAGTCAAGGTCAAAGTCAACGCCAGGGGTCAAAGTCAACACAAGGCGTCACCTAGGTGAAGAGACGCCAAGTACCAGCATTGCCAAGAGGAAGCGTCGCCTAGGTGGAGGCGTCGCCCAACCAGGGCGTCACCAAGATCAAATATCATTAAGTCAAGGCAGTCACAGCGCGGTTCCCTGATACCCATGGGTAGGAAAGACCATGGAGGGAGCGACGCCGTGGGAAGGCCTCAGGTCCCGATAATCCGGGGCAGTGATAAAGAGAAGGGAAAGGTGGCTTCAAGGCCACAGTGATAGCACCAGTGTAGGGCAGCCTGACTCGTGAAGTACCCCTGCCGCCCAAGGGGAGGGTCACGCCCAGGGTAGCCAGGTGCAGGGTACGAGAGGAAGGCAGATACGCTCTCAAAGTGAGTGACTAGATGATTGGGAGCATAAGTTGACACCCAAAAAGTCACCCCTTGCGCAGTAGCACTCCCAAGCAGAAGGACTCACACGTAGAAACGTCCCCAGATGGGGTCATGGCGCTGTGAGGCCCTCCACGTGTACGACAGCCAGGTCAGAATAGAAATACCATTTAGTCAGGTACCAAGTAATTAAAGTCATTCAATACAGTTTCTGTTTCGAGCGTTTAAGGTACTATAAAGGCTCCCAAGCGTTTCAACGTCTTAAATGCGCTACGTTTTCTAATTAGACGCGTTAATTAAGTGCGTTACGTTTTATGATTAAAAGCGCTTTAAAGCGCTTTAAATGCTTGGGTAGTTTAAATAACGCCGAGAATGTTGGGAACGGGGTTCGAACTTTTGGCAAATTTTCCAGAAACACTCTAGTTGCTTGCTCGAGCCTTGAGGTTACGCACAAGGGACTAGGGAGAGATTTTTGCCAGAACGAGAAAATATACACTAGACACAGTTTCCTTTTTACCACATTCAGAGTGCCATACGCGGTGCTCCGATACGGAGGTGCATAGTTTTTGGTGTTTCTTGCTGGCTGACTTGAGCATCGGAGTGCAAACGGCCGCTAGGGCGCCCTTTTTTCCTTCTTTGCAGGAATCTACAGGTGATCAGTGGGAAGGAGTCCCTAGCAGAGGTCGAGGTCGCGCACGAACATTTGGCGCCCACCGTGGGGCTGATATAAAACATCAGTCCCATCACAAGTTTGAGAAGATCTACCAAGTTATAGTAACGTTGGAGGAGGTTTGAAGAGACCGTGACAATGGCCACCACAAGACGGGGTACTGCACGCGCGGCCCCAGCAGAACTATCCATTCAACAGGTCCTGGAGATAATGCGGGGGCTGCAGGAGGATATGGCGGAGTCGAAACTGGAACAGGAACGCATGCAAGCAGATCTCGAAGCCTCGCATGAGAGGAATGAAGAGCTCCGCCGTGTAAATGAGGAGTTGCGCCGGGGTCTACGAAATAATCGGGGGCAACGTGAACATGACGAGATGGAGAACCACTCCCCGCCAAGGGAGTTTTCCACTCCCTTCTCGCAGGAGATTCTGGATGCAGTGATCCCGAACACATTCGCGGGGCCCAAGGTGATCTTCACCGGGATTGAGGACCCTGAGACGCACCTCGTTGCATTTCACACACAAATGGTCCTGGTAGGCGGCTCTGACGTTGCCAAGTGCAAGCTCTTTATGAGCACCTTGACTGGGATGGCTATGGACTGGTTCATCAGCCTACCGGATGGTCATATCACCTCTTTCCGACAACTGTCACGATTGTTCAGGGAACAATACCTAGCAAACAAGGCCCCGCCGCCGGTCTCCTACGATTTGTTTGATGTGAAACAGTATCAAGGGGAGACCCTAAAGGAATACATCAATCGCTTCGGGGCCCAGGTAGTAAAGGTTGGTACGACAGAGGAACCTATGATTGTGTACGCGTTCGTGAAAGGCGTATGCCCCAGCCCTTTTGGGGAATCCATCATTCGCAACCGCCCTAGGACTTTTGCTGAACTACGGCGTCGGGCGGTAGAACATATCGCTTCTGAGGGAGAGGTGTGCGTGAAGCGCACCAGCGTCGTACCCTCGCGCCCGAGGGGACCGACGCGAGCTCAGCCTGCCAGGGTCAATGAGACCACGACGAGAAGGAAGAAACCAGATGGGAGACGCCCCTACGAGGCCAGAAAGCCCCAGCCCCGGGGTCCAGCGGGAGGCGATCGCCTGGCCAGAGAAAGAACGAGGCCGGCGAGATACAATTTTGTGGTGGAATTGAAGGACCTGATCGCCGTGCTTGATATAGCTGAGAGATTGAGGCGACTGGCGAAGTTCGATAAGGTGTTGGGGCCTCAGAAAGACTCTTGGTGTGAGTTCCACGAGGCTTTCGGTCACCACATTGATAACTGCCTGTCGTTGGGTTACCAGCTGGATGAGCAGGTGAGAACCGGGTTTTTGAAGGATTATGTCGCAGAACCCACAACGATCGCCACCTTGCCGCCGCCAGCGGAAGAAAAAGCACACGAGACGCCGGTTCTCGGCGAGGTCCATACCATAGCTGGAGGATTTTCCAGCGGAGGACCCACCGCCTCCCAGTGAAAGAAATACGCGAGGGGGGTCAACTCGATCGAAGAAAGAAGCTCGGGTGAGTCGTGGGAGTCGGACCTAGTATTCACGAGAAGGGATCTCCGAGACGTGGTGCCGCACGACAATGACCCTGTGGTCATTTCAGTTGTCACAGCTGGGAGAAAGGTGCACAGAGTTCTTGTCGACCAGGGAAGTTCAGCAGACGTCATGTTCTGGTCGACATTCAATAAGTTGCAGCTATCCCCCGACCTTTTGAGGCCCTACACAGGGTGCCTGTATGGGTTTGCGGACAACCAGGTGGAAGTCCGAGGCTACCTGGAGTTGAGGACTACGTTCACGGACGGAGAGGCCTCGCGTACCGAAAGCATCCGGTACTTGGTCGTGAACGCCAGCTCCGCTTACAACATCTTGTTGGGCAGGCCGGCGTTGAACCGGTTGAACGCAGTAGCCTCCACACGCCATATGAAGATGAAGCTGCCGGACCTCAGTGGCAAGGTGATAGTCATCAAGTCAGATCCGGAGGAGGCAAGGAAATGCTATGAGAACAGCCTGAAAACGAAGAGAGGCATGTTCATGGTGTATGAGCGTCCGCCGTGTGTAGACACGACGATGATTGAGGCGATGCCCGCTGCGCCGACACCTAAAGAGGCTGTACCCGCGAGGGCGACGCCAGAAACAGATGCACCCATGGAGGAAGGCCCTGGCGACGCGGTCCCCGTGGAAAAGGCGGCGCCCATCGAGGATGATAGCAGGGAACAACCGGCGGCTAACGCCGTGGAGAGGGAGATTGGCGGCAAAATGTTTAAGTTAGGAAGTTTGCTGAGCCCAGAAGAACAGGAAGGGGTGGCAGAAGTGATTTCGCGCCACCTGGATGCTTTCGCATGGTCCGCCTCGGATATGCCCGGTATCGACCCTGATTTCCTGTGTCATCACCTCAGCATGGACGCCACGGTCCGCCCCGTGCGCCAAAGAAGGAGAAAGTTTAACGAAGAGAGACAGCAGGTGGTAAAGGATGAAACGCAGAAGTTGTTGAGTGCTGGCCACATCAGGGAGATTCAATACCCCGAGTGGCTGGCCAACGTCGTCTTGGTGAAAAAGGCGAATGGGAAGTGGAGGATGTGCGTGGACTTCACGGATTTGAATAAGGCGTGCCCGAAGGACTCGTACCCACTGCCCAGCATCGACGCGTTGGTGGATAGTGCATCCGGCAGCAAGGTGCTGAGCTTCCTGGACGCATTCTCAGGGTACAACCAGATCAAGATGCACCCGAGAGATGAGAGTAAAACTGCATTCATGACTGAGACTTGCAGTTACTGTTATAAGGTGATGCCTTTTGGGTTGAAAAACGCGGGCGCCACCTACCAAAGGCTGATGGACAAGGTCCTGGCGCCCATGCTAGGGAGGAATGTGTACGCCTACGTAGATGACAAGGCGGTGGCGTCGCAGGATAGGGCACAGCACACGGCAGACCTGGAGGAGTTGTTCGTCACAATATCCAAGTACCGCCTCAAGTTAAACTCTGAGAAGTGTGTCTTTGGGGTAGAGGCCGGTAAGTTCTTGGGTTTTATGCTCACAGAGAGGGGGATAGAAGCGAACCCCGACAAATGCGCAGCGATTATCGCCATGCGAAGCCCGACGTCGGTAAAGGAAGTGCAGCAGCTGACAGGGCGGATGGCGGCACTCTCAAGGTTTGTTTCCGCCGGGGGAGAGAAGGGGCACCCATATTTCCAGTGCCTCAAGAGAAATAGTCGCTTTGCATGGACTGACGAATGCGAAGCGGCTTTCATTAAGTTAAAGGAGTACCTGGCGACGCCACCGGTCCTCTGCAAACCGGTAACAGGTGTGCCCCTCCAGCTATATTTTACGGTAACGGAGCGGGCTATCAGCTCTGTGTTAGTCCAGGAGCAGGACCAGAGTCAAAAGCCCATCTATTTCGTGAGCAAGGCATTACAAGGCGTTGAGACGAGATACCAGGCGCTGGAGAAGGCAGCGTTAGCAGTGGTGTTTTCAGCCAGGAGGCTCCGTCATTACTTCCACAGCTTTACGGTGGTAGTGATGACAAACCTCCCTATACAGAAGGTGTTGCAGAAGCCTGACGTGGCGGGAAGAATGGTGCGCTGGGCGGTGGAGCTGTCAGAATTCGACATTCAGTATGAGCCTAGAGGATCCATCAAAGGGCAAGTGTACGCAGATTTTATAGCGGAACTCTCGCCCGGAGGTGAGCAAGAGGTGGAAGTGGGCTCGCAGTGGTTGCTCTCGGTTGATGGCTCTTCCAACCAACAAGGGAGTGGTGCGGGAATAGTCTTGGAGGGACCCAACGGCGTACTGATTGAGCAAGCTTTGCGCTTCGCCTTCAAGGCAAGTAATAATCAGGCGGAATACGAAGCCCTGATAGCAGGAATGCTCCTAGCCAAGGAGATGGGCGCGCAGAACCTCATGGTGAAAAGCGATTCCCAGCTGATTACGGGGCAGGTGTCGGGTGAGTTCCAGGCGAAGGACCCACAGATGGCGGCGTATCTAAGATACGTCCAACTATTGAAGGGAGCATTTAACGCTCTTGAGCTGATACATGTCCCAAGGGAGCAGAATGCCAGAGCCGACCTGCTTGCCAAGCTGGCCAGCTCAGGCAAGGGGGGTAGGCAGAGGACAGTGATCCAAGAGACGCTCAAAGCCCCGCGTAAATTCGTGGAAGATAACAGGGTGGATGTCCTCCAGATCTGTACATCAAGAGAGAGTCCAAGGAATCATCGCTCTCTAACCCAAGATACGCTGAAGACGCCCTGCATCAGCACGTACGCGGATATGCCTGAAGAAGGAAGGCAAATGCAGGTATGTGTCCTAGCCGAGGGAGACACCTGGATGACGCTATACAAACGGTACCTGGCGGATGGGGCTCTTCCAGTGGAGCCGGAAGAGGGTAAGAAGGTCAAAAGAAATGCCGCAAGATATACTCTGGTGGATGGAGTGTTGTTCAGGCACGGTTTCACTCACCCTATCCTAACGTGTGTAAGTGGCGACGAGTGTACCAGGATAATGGAGGAGCTCCACGAAGGCATTTGCGGGAGCCACGTAGGGGGAAGGTCCTTAGCCTCCAAGGTGATACGCGCAGGGTTCTTCTGGCCAACAGTAAAAGAGGATTGCGCGCGACACGCCCAGTGCTGCAGGCAATGCCAAAAGCACGCTGACTGGCACAAGGCGCCGCCAGAAGAACTGCGATCCATATATAGCCCGTGGCCTTTTCATACATGGGGAATCGACATCTTGGGCCCGTTCCCACTGGCGATCAGGCAGATGAAGTATTTGATCGTTGCCATCGAGTACTTCACCAAGTGGATAGAGGCAGAGCCCGTGGCACAGATTACTGCGCACAAGGTACATCACTTTGTGTGGAAGAACATTGTGTGCCGCTTTAGCGTACCTAGGCGCTTGATATTCGATAACGAGACCCAGTTTTCCAGTCAGCAGTTGAGAAATCTGTGCGCTGAGATAGGTATCAAGCAAGTGTTTACGTCAGTCGAACACCCCCAGACCAACGGGCAAGTAGAGTCAGCAAACAGAGTTTTGCTGAGGGGGTTAAAGAGAAGGTTAGAGAAGGCCAAAGGGGCGTGGGCGGAGGAAGTACCAAGGATCGTATGGGCATACCACACCACGCCCTAATCTTCTACCATGGAGACGCCTTTCAGTTTGGTGTACGGGTCGGACGCGATGATCCCGGTAGAAATACATGAAAGCTCACCACGTTTTCAAAACTTTGTGGTGGAGGAATCCAACGAAGAAAGGCGGGTAAACCTGGATCTACTAGACGAAGCCAGGGAAGAGGCCAGAATAAAAGCTAAAGCGGTGAAGAGAAGAGTAGAGCGGCAATATAGCTCTAAGGTAAAGCCGCGACAGTTTCAGATTGGCGACCTAGTTATGTGGAAAGCCCACCCATACGAGCTGGAGAATAAGCTGTCTCCCAAGTGGACCGGACCCTTCAGAGTTACCGAGGCTAAGGGCAACGGTTCGTACAGCCTAGAGACCTTGGAAGGAGGTCCCATCTCGCGCAGTTGGAATGCAGCCAACTTGAAGTTTTATTTTAGTTGACTTATGTAAGCAGTGATGTAACAGTCTTGTTAAAGGGGACGCTCTTTTTCCCCTCCCGGGGTTTTTTAATGAGGTCACCCAAATAAAAGAAAAACAAGTTTGAGAAAAAACCTTGCCTTGGTTTTCAGTCTTTATCTTTTCCCCGTTTGAAGCGGCGATAGGCGTCGCCAGTAAAGAAGGCGTCGCCAAGAAAGAAGGCGTCGCCCAAAAAGAAAGCGTCGAGGGCGTCGCCAAGAAGAAAGGTGTCGCTTGAGTGCGGGCGCCGCTAAGAAACATGACGGAGGAAAGGCGCACAATATATGAGACGTATGCAAAGTAAAGCGGCGTTACAAAAACCAAGTATGGTATAGTAAAGTTGATGTTACAAGCATTGTTCGATACAAATGGGAGTAATGCGAATAGGGCAAACATTACAACTCATACAAAAACACAAACGAACCACTCTTCAGTGGCCACCGGAGTCAGCACGGGAAGAAGACGAAGCCCCGCTCTAAGTCCGCAGAGCCCGGGTAAGTCGTGACCTCCGCTCTTGGTTTATTTCGAACCTGCGCCAAGGGAGATGAATGTGTCAGACACACCATGAAGCAAAACACACACAGATAGAAAGCAACAAAGGCGGAAGTTTCTAGGGCAGTGACCCATACATATATACTTCTCAAGAGTTCCAGCGTTGAACTCCAAATTGATCAAGGTGGCGGAGTCGAAACCTCCCGCCTCAGCAAGAATCCGACAAACCACCTGGTCATTCGGGGCTAGCTTCTTGAAGGGTTTGGATTTGAGGGCCCTCGTTTCCCTCACCCAGTACAGTGGAAAACCATCCAGGGCGGAGGGAATGAGATCAGAGCAGCAGATCTTGAAGAACCTGCCTTTCCACCCAGTGAATGAGTTTTGGAAGGGGGTCAGGAGAACTCTGCCAGGAACGTTACTAAGAGTTACCCAGAGGTTGTTCCTTTGCCTCTTCACCTCAAAGAAGTGAAGAAAGATGTCAACCGAGGGTGCACAACCCAGAAACCCGAAAAGGACGTCAAAGGCCTTGACAAAAGCTCAGCTATTGCGATATAACTCGGCCGGAGCGGCATTGATCTCCGTCAGCAGTTCCTTCTCAAACCTGGAGAAGGGCAGGCGCACGCCGATGGTTTTGAAAACCACCTGATAGAAGTAAAAGAAGGGGACCCCGTCGTTGGCCTGTTCGTCTCTACATACTGGCTCCCCTAGAGTGCAAGGGAGCACAGCAATGTCGTCGTCGTGCCTCCTCGCGAAGGCACGGTGGTTATAGGAGCATGAATCCCCTTTGTGTTCCCTTATGGCCCTGGTGGAGAGTAAGCATGAGTATTCGTCAAGAAGCTCGCTCGAAGCCCAAGTATACAGGTCCTTGGGGTTGACCCTGGGGGGAGTAGCACGAGAAGACATTCTTGAACAAAATCGGGGAGGTTCGAAGGCGTGTGGCCCACTGGTAACACAAGGGTAAAACGCTGGTGGGAACAAACACTGGAAGAACTCTTCGCGAGAAGAGAAAGGGTGCAAGTATAAAGGGTGCAAGTAGGTTACGAAAAGCGCATAAATGATGAGGACAGTTTCAAAGCTTTGAAGAATCAAATATTGCGGTTAGAGCGCCAAACGACGCAAATGGAAGTATTGCAGTTATAGCGCTAAACGACGCGAATGGATGCACCGCACGATCGAGCCACATGGCGGAAGATGGAAGGATGGCCCTGGCACCCCTGGTTAAACTCAGAAAACGTCGTATCCACAGAATGCCCAAGGGTACGATGCGCCGTCGAGAGCGGGTCAGGGGCACAGTAGGAGTCAGAATCAAGTCGAGTGACTGAACATCCCATCAGCCGTGTAAGAAGTGCCGCGTGGATAGCACAGGCGAAGCCCTGAGCTCTTCGCCATCCTCAGGCGTCGACCAGGGCCAAAGTAAAGATAACGCCCAAGGCGACGCCAGCATGAGACGCCCGAGGCGTCGCAGGAAAGGTGCAAAAGGCGACGCCAGCATGAGACGTTGCGGGCATCGCCAACCCAAGTATCAGCAGTGCCGCCTTCCCGATACCCACAGGTAGGAAAGACTGTAGAGGGAGACGAAATCGAAGAGGTCAAAGCTAGTTTAGTGGCGTCGCCTTCCCGATACCCACAGGTAGGAAAGACTGTGGAGGGAGACGAGATCGCCAAACGCCAGCGAATCACTGGCAGGGTTGTTCCCCAATACTTATGGGAAGGAAAGACCATGGAGGAAACGACCCCCACCCCCCAGAGCACTCGGCGTTTTTAGACACCCTGGGACGATACGGCGCTGCTGTAGCAGGCCTCTCCTTAGGCGTGGGGGCCGGGCACTAAGAATCAAGGGACGGATCGCTTTGGTGTTAGAGACACCCCGTGGACGATACGGCCCCATTAGGCAAGCTTCTCCATGGGCGTGGGCATCGACGCGTGACCTTCCCTGGACATACAAGGCCGCCCAACGCAGTGAAAGAAACGGGTATAGTACAGGCAAAACAACCGAAGCACGTGAAGGCAAAGAACGAAAGTAAAGTCACACAGGCGGAATTCTATATCGCGATGGCACGAAAGTAATCATGCAAAAACCCAAAGTTGTAACGAAAGTGCAGACAATTCAAAGAATTTTATGTTTATGAAAGAAGGTTAAAAACAAGTGTAAAGGAATAAAGCGATGGTCGAGGGTGGCGGTTCAATCGTCCAGTTCCAGGGGCACGACTTTTCCATCAACAATGTGGTGAGTGGAATCGCAGTTGGAAATGTCGATCCCCGGATTCATGCAGACAGCTTGGGCCAGAGCCTCCTGGAATCCCTCCTCGAAAGTGCCCGCCATGTCCTGGATTAGGGTCTTTTTGTCCTTCTCTAGCTCCTCAATGGTGGCGTCCCCAGAAGCTACCTGCTTATCCAAAGCCTCCTTCTCCACACGGAGTCGGCTGACCTTGACCCGCAGTTTGTCGTAGTCAACCTGGAGAAGGCCCATAGCTTTGCCCTGGGTAGCCATTTCCCCTTCCATCCGCTCCATTCCGTCAGCTTGCTCACAACAACGGTCCTTCAAGTCCTTTTGAACCTCTTCGTAAGCTTCGACTATGTCTTGAAGGCTCGTTACCTGAACTTTGAGGGCGACTTCCCGAGCGTAGAAGTCGGCCTGGAGCTCCACCGCCTATGCCAGTTGTTCTTCAGCCTCTGCTTTGGACTCTTGCGCCTGCTTCAGGGTGGTTTGGTAAGCTTCGTTTTGACGTCCCAGAATCTTCTTTTCCTCCTCCAGGGCAGCTACCCTTGTTTCCAAGGCCTGGAGGGTTTGAGTTTGCAGAGCAGCGTTTCTGGCCTGGGCACGCCATTCAAGGGCCATCGTCAAGAAGGCCCCCAAGTAGAAAGGCATGCCCTCCTTCCTGTCGGAGCCCTCTGGCATTGTTCCACCACTGAAGCCCCTCATCAGATGCATAATTGGAGGAGGGATGGCGATAAAATCGGGGGCGGCAGGGACGGGGGCAGGAGAAGCAGAGACCTCTGCCAGTGGCGGAGGTGGAGCAGACTCGGCGCCTTCGCCTATATCCTCTTGGACGGTTGTGGGGGGAAGGGAAGTAGCGCTGGGAGGGTTGTCCCTGAAAGAATCCTCTCCCTGGGGCGACGCCGCCGGTAGGAGGGGAACCCTTGCAGATTTCCTCCTCTTGAAGGGTGCCACGTCATCCAAGTCTTCATCGTCGGATATGATCTCCAAGACCCGTTTCCCTTTGTCGAGGGGGGTTTGGGTCGGCAATGAGGCCACGACCAGAGGAACGGCGGGAATGGGCAAAGGAGAGCCGGGAGTCTGAAGCGCCTCAGGGCTATGCGGGGACGGTGAAGATGAGCCTAGTGGAGCTTCGGTAGTGGTCGGTGGTGGCAGAGGCAGGGTTGATGGGGGGTTCGGGTCAGTAGCAGGGGCGGAAGAGGCGCCCGCTTTGGCAGCACGAGCGGCCTTCATCGCTTTCGCCAGCATCATCCTTTTTGAGGCATCCATCACCGACCCTACATTCAAATAAACCCAGCAGCATAAATCAAAGCCAAAGCAATTATACAGAACCACAAACGCGTAGATGCATGAGGCGTAAGTTACATGGCACAATGGAAAACAGATGGAAGAGGCCAGAAGAACAAACATAAAGTAGCAAAATACAGATAACGAAAGATAATGAGAGAGGAATCTCCCTACCAAAGTAGGTGGTCAGGGAGTGGGCGTTGTATTCGCTCGCGATAAGCTTCAGCGTATCGAAGACGATTCCCAGACCAGCCGGGGCCTTGCATACCTCCCTATCAGCGGGGGATAGCTCATTCAGGGTCTTAGGCTTGCGCAACTTGGGGTGCTCCGTCCAGTACAGGGGAAAGCCGTCTAAGGCTGTGGGGTCGTGCTTGGCGCAGCACACCCTAAAGAATTTTCCTTTCCAGTTTTTGTAGGAGTTCTGGAAGAGGGTGAGAAGGATCCTACCCGCGATCCCGGAGAAGCTTACCCAAAAGCTCTTCCCCTGTTTCTTCACTTCGAAGAAATGCAAGAAGACATCCACAGAGGGAAGGATGCCCAGGTACCCGCAGAGAATTTGAAAACCCCTTACAAATGCCCAGCTGTTGGGGTGGAGTTGGGCGGGGGCTGTGTTAATCTCAGTGAGGAGTTCCCTCTTGAAGGGCGTGAATGGGAGATGCACCCCGACGCGTTTAAATACCGTCTGGTGCATGAAGAAGAAAGAATCCCCCTTTCTAGGTCTGTCATCCACACACGCAGGTTCCCCCGGTCAGCTAGGACGAACGGAGATGTGCGCGTCATGAGTGCGGCAGAAAGCATTGAAGTTATACAAGTGGGGATCCCCACGATGATTCTCCAGGTCCTGAAAGGATGTCAGGCTGGTACACTCGTTCAAAAGCTCGTCGGGGGCCCATGTATAGAAGGCTTTATAATTGGACTTGGGGGTCTTGGGGGAAGAACCAGACTGGGAGTTCGGGCGCGTCATGGTGTGAATAAATAGCTGGAGAAAGAAGAAAGGAAAAAGGTTTTTAATAAAGTGATGCCAAGACAGAAAAGAGGGTAAAACCCCAGGAAATACCACCCACGCGAGAAAACCCAGAAAGAAGGAGAAGGGAACAGAGAAGAAAGGAGAAGCGGAAGAACACAATAATGCATAAACGTAAACAGTCCTAGGCAGTTCAATAAACTATGCAATGCGACGAAGGAGAAGAGTCGGGATGTGCGAAAATCATACCTTCGTTGTCAAAGTAAGGGAGGGAGGAGAGCACGAAGGAAAGAGCAGGAGTTGCAGGGAAAGGGTTTGAAGGCGATAAATAGTGCGGAGATGCAGAGAGAATGCATGTAACAGTGGTGTGAGCGCGGGGTTTGGGCTAACTTGAACATTACATTTGCAACCCAAGAGGCGCTAATCAGGAGCCGTGAGATCATGCCGCGTGTCAAAGGATTAAGCACTCAAGGGGAGCGCAAGGGACTCTAGAGGCTGGTCGTGTGATGAGCCACGTGGCGCACGATTAAGCGTAGCCCCAAAAGGTGTTATTTTCCCCGCTTCAGAGACGCCTTTGGGACAGATACGACTCAAGGGTAGGGTCACGCCCAGGGTAGCCAGGTGCAGGGTACGAGAGGAAGGCAGATACGCTCTCAAAGTGAGTGACTAGATGATTGGGGGCATAAGTTGGCACCCAAAAAGTCACCCCTTGCGCAGTAGCACTCCCAAGCAGGAGGACTCACACGTAGAAACGTCCCCAGATGGGGTCATGGCGCTGTGAGGCCCTCCACGTGTATGACAGCTAGATCAGAATAGAAACACCATTTAGTCAGGTACCAGGTAATTAAAGTCATTTCTTGGTTTTATCCATCTTTGAATCTACACCAAGAAGACAAACATAGTAAGAGTTAGGCACAAGCTAAGTTGCAGCATGAGGAAACAGATAATTCGTAGTCAAGCAAGATTGAAAAACAAGCAGAGATAGAAAGCAAACAGTTGAATAGGGAATGATTCTCATACTTCTGTATCGGGTAAGGGTTTCAGCGTCGTATTCACGAGCTATCAGAATAGTGGTATCGAGGACCCCCACGCTGGCCAGAATTCGACAGACCTCTCGATCAGTCGAGGACAGCTCATCTAAGGTTTTAGGCTTTGTCAGCTTGACTTCTTGCACCTAGTACAAAGGGAAGCCATCCAGAGCGGCGTGGTGATTCTCAGTACAGCACACCCTGAAGAATTTTCCCCTCCAGCCTTTGTAAGATTGCTGGAATAGGGAGAAGAGGATTCGCCCAGCAATGCCGCTGAAGCTCACCCATAAGCTTTTCCCTTGCTTTTTCACTTCGAAGAAGTGTTGGAAGATGTCGACGAAGGGAGGTTGCCCGAAATATCCGCACAAGATGCCGAAGGCCTTGACGAACGCCCAACTGTTGGGGTGAAGCTGGGCAGGGGCGACATTTATCTTGGTGAGAAGCTCCCTCTCGAACCCAGAAAAGGTAAACGCATTCCAATGCGCTTGAATACTGTTTGGTAGAAGAAAAAGAAGGGTACCCCATTGTTGGATCTCTCGTCCCCGCAGACAGGTTCGCCTGGGGTACAGGGAAGCACAACCATGTCCAAGTCGTGCCTCCTAGCGAAGGCGCGGTGCTGGTAGACGCTTGGGTCGCCAATGTGATCCCTCCAATCCTTCATGGAGGTTAGGCTTGAGCACTCATCGAGCAACTCATTAGGGGCCCAAGGGTAAAGGGCTTTGTAGTTGATTCTTGGAGGTGGAGGATTGGCAGTCGTTTTAGTACGCGCCATTGAGAAAAGCTGAAGAATGAAGAAGAGAAAGGGTTTAGCAAATGAGGGTTAAGGTGAAAAAGGGGAAGAAACCCTAGGAAAAAACCCTACCCACGCGAGAGATTAAGAAGAGGGGAAACAGAGAAATGAGGAAGGAAAGTGCGAATGTAGGAATTTAAACAGTCCCAAGCAGTTTATCAGTACAAAATAGTAAGATTAAAGGGCAATCAATGGATAAAAATCATACCTTGGATGGTTGGTTGTTGAAAGGCGCGAGCTATGTGAGCAGGGAATCGTAAGAGCTTCAGAAAGAAGATGAATAGTGTAGAGGAATGCGAAAAGTGATGAAACAGTAACTGGGAGCGAGCGTTTTTGAAAGATATAACGTAAACTTGAGGAGCGCGAAAGGCGTTGAGTGATGGTCGTGCGATCGGGCCACGTGTCAAGAGACTAAGGCATGACTTAAAGTGTCACATCACCAGCGCGGAGAATGTCACGTCACCAGCTCAGAGAATGTCACGTCATCAGAATGCCACGTGGATGGTAGGGCGAGGCCTTAGTCTTTTCGCTTAAAACAGTTATCAGCTCAAGACTGGGGGGCTTATGTACCGACCCGTCCCCGGGCGTTGACCAAAGTCAAAATTCAAAGTCAAAGTCAAACATATGGTGAGACCCACCAAGGGGGGCTCCAAAGAGGAAAGTCAGAGTTGACCGCTTTGGGCGTCGCCAGGTGTAGGCGTTGCCAGGTGTGGGCGTCGCCAGGTGTGGGCGTCGCCAGGTTCAGGCGTCGATATTGCCATCCCCCGATACCCACGGGTAGGGAAGACCGTGGAGGGGACGACACGATAAGAGGCCACGGTATGGACGAGGAGGCCTCGGGCCCCGGTACCCCAAAACAGTAATGAGGGAAAAAGAAAGGTGGCTTCAAAGCCATATCCCCAGTACCAGTAGGGAGTAACCTGACTCGTGAAGTACCCACGCCATCTCTGGAGAATCCTTGGGATAGATACGACCCGGGAGAGGGTGCACGCCCGGGTGTGTCACGTAACACGCAATTCACACGCCACTGGTCAACAACGAAATCGAAGGTGAAGTTGTGGCCATTGATGGACAACGAATCATTGGAAACCTTTTGAACAGTGGGATCTCCTTCGTCCTTTTCGGGACAGAGCGGCCTCATCCTCTCAATAACCTACAACAGGCAAGAAGAGAGAAATTAGAATTAGATAGAAGGCATTAGAAACAGATAAGTCAAAAACCCTAATCAACAACGGTGGCGAGCTTGCGCTTGAGAGGGTTGGAAGAGGGTGGACTCGGGGGCAAGGGGAACTTCAACTTAGCAGGGGAATGAATGGCAAGATTGGGATCGAAGGGAGGGTCATATTCTTTGGAGGGTTTGTGCTTGCAAGAGGGGCGAGGTTTACCGGAGCTAGGAGACGAGGTTGAAAATTTTTGGAGGACGGAACGAAAGAATAAGGTTTTGGAAAATCAAATTTTGGGTAAGGGTGGAAAATGAAATTTTATGGGAGGTAAATAAAGTAAATATGATGGAGGGAATGAAAACACAAAGAGTTAAAACATTCTCTCAATGTCTCAACTTTACATACGGATATCATCCATCACTAATACAAAAGTTTAAAACTGTTGAACCTTGTGGTATTCAAGTTTTGAAGAATCCAAATCCTTTGAAGGATGTTGAAGCCTCTGCTTTGGTTGATGTTGTTGTGCTGGTTTAGCTTAGTTCTGGGGTAGTTTATATGTTGTAATCCACCCTTTGATTAAATCTAAAGCATTAGCATTCTCAATTTTTGTGAAAGTAAAATGTTTTCAAACTAAGTTGTACCGTCCCATACCCGGGCGTTGACGAAGTCAAGGTCAAAGTCAGCGTCGAGGTCAAAGTCAACGCAAGGCGTCGCCCAGGTGGGGTGACGCCAAGCGCAGGCGTCGCCAAGAGGAAGCGTCGCCTAGCAGGGCGTCGCCAAGATAAGGCGTCGCCTAGCAGGGCGTCGCCAAGATGGAATGACACAAAAGCAAGGTGACCACAGCGCCACTCCCCGACACTCATGGGTAGGAAAGACCATGGAGGGGGCGACGCCGTGGGAAGGCCTCAGACCCCTGATAACCAGGGGATAGTGATAAAGAGAAGGAAAAGGTGGCTTCAAGGCCATAGTAATAGCACCAGTGTAGGGCAGCCTGACTCGTGAAGTACCCCTGCAGCCCCAGAGACGCCTTTGGGACAGATACGACTCAAGGGGAGGGTCACGCCTAGGGTAGCCAGGCGCAGGGTACGAGAGGAAGGCAGATACGCTCTCAAAGTGAGTGACTAGATGATTGGGGGCATGAGTTGGCACCCAAAAAGGTCACCCCTCGCGCAGTAGCACTCCCAAGCAGGAGGACTCACACGTAGAAACGTCCCCAGATGGGCAGAAACGCCCCCAGATGGGGTCATGGCGCTGTGAGGCCCTCCACGTGTACGACAGCCAGGCCAGAATAGAAACACCATCTAGTCAGGTACCAGGTAATTAAAGTCATTTAATACAGTTTTTCGTTTCGAGCGTTTAAGGTACTATAAATGCTCCCGAACGTTTCGAACGTCTTAAATGCGCTGAGCGTTTTTATAACTAAATGCGCTTTAAGGCGCTTTGAATGCATGAGGAGCTTAAATAGCGCTTTGAATGTTGGGAATGGGGTTCGAACTTTTGGCAAATTTCCCAGAAACTCTCTAGTTGCTTGCTCGAGCCTTGAGGTTACGCACAAGGGACTAGGGAAACATTTTTGCTAGAAGGAGAAATATACACTAGACACAGTTTCCTTTTACCACCTTCAGAGTGCCATACGCGGTGCTCCGATACGGAGGTGCACAGTTTTTGGTGTTTCTTGCTGGCTGACTTGAGCGTCGGAGTGCAAACGGCCGCTAGGGCGCCCTTTTGTCCTTCTTTGCAGGAATCCACAGGTGACCAGTGGGAAGGAGTCCCTAGCTAACGGTTGAGGTCGCACACGAAGACGTCCCAGGTCAACCGGTCGAAACATTTGGCGCCCACCGTGGGGCAGATCTAAAACATCAGTCCCATCACAAATTTGAGGAGATTTTTCGAGTTACAGTAACCTTAGAAGAGGTTTGAGAAAACAGAGAAGAATGGCCACCACGAGACGAGGTAATGCACGCGCTACGAGTGAGGAGATGTCCATGCAGCGAGTCCTGGAGATAATGCGAGGGCTGCAAGACGATATGGCAGAATCGAAGTTGGAAACCCCCAGCCCCGGCCCCGGGGCCCAGCAGGAGGCGATCGTACAACTTCGCGGTGGAGTTGAAGGACCTGATAACCGTGCCTAATATATCCGAGAGGTTGAGGCGACCGGCGAAGACTGATAAGGTATTAGGGCCACGAAAAGACTCTTGGTGTGAGTTCCACGAAGCTTTCGGTCATCACATCGACAACTGCCTGTCGTTGGGGTATCAGCTAGACGAGCTTGTGAGAAGCGGTTTCCTGAAGGATTATGTTGCGCAACCCGCCGAGACACCCACCCTGCCGGCACCCACAGAAGAACAGGCGCACGAGATGCCCGTGCTCGGCGAGGTGAATACCATCGCCGGAGGTTTTTCTGGTGGCGGACCCACCGCCTCCCAGCGGAAGAAATACGTGAGGGGGGTCAACTCAATTGAAAAGAGAATCTCGGGTGAGCCATGGGAGTCGGACCTCGTTTTCACGAGAAGGGATCTCCGAGACGTTGTACCCCACGACAATGACCCTGTAGTCATCTCAGTCGTCACAGCGGGCCGTAAGGTACACAGGGTCCTTGTCGGCCAAGGGAGCTCCGCAGACGTCATGTTTTTTTCGACGTTCAACAAGCTGCGTTTGTCCCCTGACCTTCTGAGGCCCTACACAGGCTGCCTATATGGGTTCGCAGACAACCAAGTGGAAGTCCGAGGCTACTTGGAGCTGAGGACGACATTCACAGATGGAGAAGCCTTGCGCACCGAAAGCATACGATACTTGGTCGTAAACGCCATTTCCGCCTACAACATCTTGTTGGGGAGACCGGCACTGAATAGGCTCAACGCGGTATCCTCCACGCGTCATATGAAGATGAAGCTGCCAGACCTCAGCGGCACGGTAATAGTTATCAAGTCGGATCAGGAGGAAGCGCGGAAGTGTTATGAAAACAGCCTAAACACGAGGAAAAGCGTGTTCATGGTGTTTGAGCGCCTGCCAAGTGTCAATGTGACAATGATAGAGGCGACGCCCTCCGGGTCAACGCTTGTTGAGGCCACGCCTGTGGGGGCGACGCCCGAAGCAGACACACTCATAGGGGAGGGTCCCGACCACACGGCGCCAGCGGAAGAGGCGACGCCCATTCAGGATAACAGCAGGGACCAACAAGCGACTAACGTGGTGGATAGGAACATTGGCGGCAAGAGGTTTAAACTAGGGCGTCTGCTGAGCCAAGAAGAGCCGGAGGCGGTGGCAGAGGTGATCTCACGCCATTTGGAGGCCTTCGCGTGGTCTGCCTCAGACATGCCCGGCATCGACCCTGATTTCTTATGTCATCACCTCAGCATGGACGCCACGGTTCGCCCTGTGCGCCAAAGGAGGAGAAAATTCAATGAAGAGAGGCAGCTGGTGGTACGCGAAGAAACGCAGAAGCTGTTGAAGGCTGGCCACATCAGGGAAATCCAATACCCCGAGTGGCTAGCCAACGTCGTCCTGGTAAAGAAGGCGAATGGGAAGTGGAGGATGTGCGTGGACTTCACTGACCTAAACAAGGCGTGCCCGAAGGACTCGTACCCACTGCCCAGCGTTGACGCGTTGGTAGATAGCGCCTCCGGCTGCAAGGTGCTAAGTTTCCTGGATGCGTTCTCGGGGTACAACCAGATTAAAATGCACCCGAGAGATGAAAGCAAAACCGCATTCATGACGGAAACTAGCAGTTACTGTTACAAGGTGATGCCTTTCGGCTTGAAGAATGCGGGCGCCACATACCAAAGGCTAATGGACAAGGTCCTGGCGCCCATGCTAGGGAGGAATGTGTACGCCTACGTGGATGACATGGTGGTGGCGTCGCAGGATAGGGCGCAGCACATGGCAGACCTGGAGGAGTTGTTCGTCACAATATCCAAGTACCGCCTCAAGCTAAACCCTGAAAAGTGTGTCTTTGGGGTAGAGGCCGGTAAGTTCTTGGGTTTTATGCTCACAGAGAGGGGGATAGAAGCGAACCCCGACAAATGCGCAGCGATTATCGCCATGCGAAGCCCGATGTCGGTAAAAGAAGTGCAGCAGCTAACAGGGCGGATGGCGGCACTCTCAAGGTTTGTTTCCCCGGGGGAGAGAAGGGGCACCCGTATTTCCAGTGCCTCAAGAGAAATAATCGCTTTGCATGGACTGACGAATTCTAAGCGGCTTTCATTAAGTTAAAAGAGTACCTGGCGACGCCACCGGTCCTCTGCAAACCAGTAACAGGTGTGCCCCTCCGGCTATATTTCACGGTAACGGAGCGGGCTATCAGCTCTGTGTTAATCCAGGAGCAGGAGCAGAGTCAAAAGCCCATCTATTTCGTGAGTAAGGGATTACAAGGCGCTGAGACGAGATACTAGGCGCTGGAGAAGGTAGCGTTAGCAGTGGTGTTTTCAGCCAGGAGGCTCCGTCATTACTTCCACAGCTTTACGGTGGTAGTGATGACAAACCTCCCTATACAGAAGGTGCTGCAGAAGCCTGACGTGGCGGGAAGGATGGTGCGCTGGGCGGTGGAGCTTTCAGAATTCGACATCCAGTATGAGCCCAGAGGGTCCATCAAAGGGCAGGTATACGCAGATTTCGTGGCAGAGCTCTCGCCCGGAGGCCAGCAGGAGGTGGAGGCAGGCTCACAGTGGTCGCTCTCAGTGGATGGCTCTTCCAACCAGCAAGGAAGCGGTGCGGGAATAGTCTTGGAAGGACCAGACGGTGTACTGATCGAGCAGGCCCTGCGCTTCGCTTTCAAAGCTAGTAATAATCAGGCTGAGTATGAAGCCCTGATTGCAGGAATGCTTTTAGCCAAAGAAATGGGCGCGCGGAACCTATTAGTGAAGAGTGACTCCCAACTGGTTACGGGGCAAGTGTTGGGTGAGTTCCAGGCGAAAGACCCGCAGATGGCGGCATATTTAAGGTACGTCGAATCGCTAAAGGGAGCCTTTAGTGCTCTTGAGCTGGTGCATGTCCCAAGAGAGCAGAATGCCAGAGCTGACCTGCTCGCCAAACTGGCCAGCTCAGGCAAGGGGGGCAGGCAGAGGACTGTAATCCAAGAGACGCTTAAGGCTCCGAGGAAATTCATAGAGGATAACAGGGTGGACGTCCTCCATATAAGCACCGCGAGAGGAAGGCCAAGGAGTCATCGTTCCTTGACTCAGGATACGTTGAAGGCGCCTCACATTAGCGTTTACACGGACACGCCCGAAGGAGGGATGCGAGCGCAGATACATATTTTAGCCGAAGGAGACACCTGGATGACGCCCTACAGGTCGTACCTGGCGGATTGTGTACCGTCCCATACCCGGGCGTTGACGAAGTCAAGGTCAAAGTCAGCGTCAAGGTCAAAGTCAGCGTCGAGGTCAAAGTCAACGCAAGGCGTCGCCCAGGTGGGGTGACGCCAAGCGCAGGCGTCGCCCAGGTGGGGTGACGCCAAGCGCAGGCGTCGCCAAGAGGAAGCGTCGCCAAGAGGGGGCGTCGCCTAGCAGGGCGTCGCCAAGATAAGGCGTCGCCTAGCAGGGCCTCGCCAAGGTGGAATGACACAAAAGCAAGGTGACAACAGCGCCACTCCCCGACACCCATGGGTAGGAAAGACCATGGAGGGGGCGACGCCGTGGGAAGGCCTCAGACCCCTGATAACCAGGGGATAGTGATAAAGAGAAGGAAAAGGTGGCTTCAAGGCCATAGTAATAGCACCAGTGTAGGGCAGCCTGACTCGTGAAGTACCCCTGCCGCCCCAGAGACGCCTTTGGGACAGATACGACTCAAGGGGAGGGTCACGCCCAGGGTAGCCAGGCGCAGGGTACGAGAGGAAGGCAGATACGCTCTCAAAGTGAGTGACTAGATGATTGGGGACATGAGTTGGCACCCAAAAAGGTCACCCCTCGCGCAGTAGCACTCCCAAGCAGGAGGACTCACACGTAGAAACGTCCCCAGATGGGCAGAAACGCCCCCAGATGGGGTCATGGCGCTGTGAGGCCCTCCACGTGTACGACAGCCAGGCTAGAATAGAAACACCATCTAGTCAGGTACCAGGTAATTAAAGTCATTTAATACAGTTTTTCGTTTCGAGCGTTTAAGGTACTATAAATGCTCCCGAACGTTTCGAACGTCTTAAATGCGCTGAGCGTTTTTATAATTAAATGCGCTTTAAGGCGCTTTGAATGCGTGAGGAGCTTAAATAGCGCTTTGAATGTTGGGAACGGGGTTCGAACTTTTGTCCTTCTTTGCAGGAATCCACAGGTGATCAGTGGGAAGGAGTCCCTAGCTAACGGTTGAGATCGCACACGAAGACGTCCCAGGTCAACTGGACGGAACATTTGGCGCCCACCGTGGGGCAGATCTAAAAGATCAGTCCCATCACAAATTTGAGGAGATTTTTCGAGTTACAGTAACGTTAGAAGAGGTTTGAGAAAACAGAGAAGAATGGCCACCACAAGACGAGGTAATGCACGCGCTTCGAGTGAGGAGATGTCCATGCAGCGAGTCCTGGAGATAATGTGAGGGCTGCAAGACGATATGGCAGAATCGAAGTTGGAACAGGAGCGCATGCAGGCGGACCTCGAAGCCTCGCATGCGAGGAACGAAGAGCTCCGTTGGGTGAATGAAGAGCTGCGCCAGGGCTTGAGGAACATCCTGGGGCAACGTGAACCAGATGAGATGGAACGTCCCACCCCGCCGAGGGAGTTCACCACTCCCTTCTCGCAGGAAATGTTAGACGCAGCGATCCCCAACACGTTCGTGGGGCCTAAGGCGATTTTCACCGGAATGAAGGATCCTGAGGCGCACCTCACTGTGTTCCACACACAGATGGTGTTATTGGGAGGTTCAGACGCTGCAAGATGCAAGCTCTTCATGAGCACTTTAACTGGGATGGCGATGGATTGGTTTATTAGCCTTCCTAACGGCCATATCACTTCCTTCCAGCAGTTGTCACAACTATTCAGAGAGCAATACCTGGCAAACAGGGCCTCGCCGCCAGTTTCCTATGACATATTTGACGTGAAGCAATACCAAGGGGAGAGTTTGAAAGAATACATCAACCGCTTCGGGGCCCAAGTGGTGAAAACCGGTACCTCGGAAGAGCCCATGATTGTGTATGCCTTCAGAAAGGGCGTGAGTCCCGGCCCCTTTTGCGAGTCTGTTATACGCAATCGCCCAAGGACTTTTGCCGAAATACGGCGTCGCGCGGTGGAGCATATCGCTTCCGAGGGAGAGGTGTGTGAGAAACGCACCAGCGTCGTGCCCTCACGCCCAAGGTTACAGACGCGGAGTCAGCCCGTCAAGGTCAACGAGACCACGACAGTAAGAAAAAAACCAAACGGGAGACGCCCCTACGAGACCAGAAACCCCCAGCCCCGGCCCCGGGGCCCAGCAGGAGGCGATCGTACAACTTCGCGGTGGAGTTGAAGGACCTGATAGCCGTGCCTAATATAGCCGAGAGGTTGAGGCGACCGGCGAAGACTGACAAGGTATTGGGGCCACGAAAAGACTCTTGGTGTGAGTTCCACGAAGCTTTCGGTCATCACATCGACAACTGCCTGTCGTTGGGGTATCAGCTAGATGAGCTTGTGAGAAGCGGTTTCCTGAAGGATTATGTTGCGCAACCCGCCGAGACACCCACCCTGCCGGCGCCCACAGAAGAACAGGCGCACGAGATGCCCGTGCTCGGCGAGGTGCATACCATCGCCGGAGGTTTTTCTGGTGGCGGACCCACCGCCTCCCAGCGGAAGAAATACGCGAGGGGGGTCAACTCAATTGAAGAGAGAATCTCGGGTGAGCCATGGGAGTCGGACCTCGTTTTCACGAGAAGCGATCTCGGAGACGTTGTACCCCACGACAATGACCCTGTAGTCATCTCAGTCGTCACAGCGGGCCGTAAGGTACACAGGGTCCTTGTCGACTAAGGGAGTTCCGTAGACGTCATGTTTTTGTCGACGTTCAACAAGTTGCGTTTGTCCCCTGACCTTCTGAGGCCCTACACAGGCTGCCTATATGGGTTCGCAGACAACCAAGTGGAAGTCCGAGGCTACTTGGAGCTGAGGACGACATTCACAGATGGAGAAGCCTCGCGCACCGAAAGCATACGATACTTGAACGTCCCAGGTCAACCGGACGGAACATAAGTTAAAACAACCGATTGTTTTATCGAAACAACCGATTGTTTATACTTAGGTGTTTTGAGAAAAAGATTGAAAATTGTTTTTCAAATGGTTGAACTGTTAAGTACCAAAACAACCGATTGATTCGAGGAAACAACCGATTGTTTGTTTTGGGACCATATCAGAAAAACCATTTTATCTTTGACTGAGCTTTAAATGATTTAACTGCTTACGCTTCAGTCATTAAATGCTTTGACCAATCTTTTAATGCAATTTAAGAGTTTGTTAATATTTAATAACAAACTACATCTTTGAATATATTTCAGAAAAACAGATTTGAGATTTAAGAATCTTTGACAAAGTTTTTCCTAAGAGTTTGAGTTTTTTAAAGAGCTGAGATTGCTAAGAGTTTGTGATTGATCAAAGTGTATGAAATAGGATTCTGCTTGTATTGATTTCAGATTATCTTATGTAACAAGTGTAATCCTTGTACTCTGTTGAACAAGTATTCGTTTCTGTGTTTGCTGAGATTGGCTTTGTGTTATTGAGGGGATCAAGATCAGCAATCTTAGTGTTGGTGTGTTGACCAAGGAGAGTGTGTTTCTTGAGGTGTTCAAGGTCATTCTCTTGGTTGTTGTGTAAGTGATCAAGTGGTGATTGCTTAGTGGATTTCCTCAGGGTTTCTGAGAAGACTGGATGTAGCTCTGGGTTTGGAGTGAACCAGTATAAATAACTGTGTACAATATCTCTATCCCTTTCTCTTTAAATTCAGTTTTGTCAATTAGTAACTGGTATAAACAACTTATTGTTTCAGTAAAACAACCGATTGTTTTTCCAGTATTGTGCTTTTGCTTTATGTTTTGGAAAACTGAATTCTTAATCAAGGTCTTCTTGAAGTATTTTTCATTCTAAGCTTAAAAGTTTACGAAAATCTTCCTTAAACAATTCACCCCCCCTCTCGTTTAAGGCCATATATTCTAACAAAAACAACGACCCATTATTTAATGCGGTTTTAGGATTAGATGTTGTCTTTCAAAACGCGGTGGCAGTTTTGAAATTAACATGATTTAAGAATGTGGCTATTACAAGTAGCCACCTTCTTAAATCAATTTTTACCCTAATTCTGAAGCGCGCCACTTACGCTTTCATAGTTTCTTTCTTCTTGACGCTTCATGTTTTCTCTTTGTTTCTGCTCTGGTGTTCCTATTTTCTTATGTGGGTTTCATTTTGTTCTCGTGCCTTGTAAGTTCGTTTCGATCAACTTTCTTTCTTCTTCACCAATGGTTTATAATTTTTTTTCGTTTCATTTATTTGTTTGTTTTCTTGCATTGGCGAAGGGTTCTCTGACGCTTTGTTTTCTCTTATGTTTTTGCTCTCGTGCTTCCTCTCGTCTTCTGTGACCCTTCATTGTCTTCTTCGTACCATTGTAAGTACGTTTCGAGCCCTCTTTCTTTTACACTATTGGTTTATATATTTGTTTCATTTCTCTTATTTGTTTGTTTTCTTGTATTAGCGAAGGTCACCACTGCTTCGTCGCTGTTGTCTCCATCGATGTTGCCTTAGGGTTTAGGGGTTAGAGTTTTAATTTATTTTTTTAAAATTAAATAAGAATGCGGCTATTTATCATAGTTGTATTTATAAATGGTATTTAAGATTATGGTTAAATAGTCGCCTTCTTATCTCTTGTATTTACGACTACGTGTACAACAAATGCTACTATAAAGCCGCCGTTTTAAATAAAAAATAGCCGCCGTCTTTTAATATTTTTCACAAGTGCATATATAACTATTTTCACTTTTTTAAAATCCGTATGAAATACATAATAGACTATTATAATCCGTATGTGTACCGCCCAGGTAGTCGGAAGTAATGACGTGGCAGCAAGCTATTATGTAGGCGTGTTGAGCAGGGCTCATGGCTGGCAGAAGGGAAGGAAGTCGGGGGGCTCGTGTAGTCGCCAGTCCTTAAGTTGGCGTGCTCCGATCTCTAGCATACCTAAACCGGCGGTCACCGAGTTTGAGATGAAGTCGCCGGATGCGAACCCAGACGACCAAGTGGTTAGAGATCGCCGAAAGAAGGACATCGCCGAAGGATCAAGGAAGCTTGTTCCAGGCTTTCGAAGAAGAGGATAAAGTCGTCAGATAGTCATTCCCTAGCTAGCCAGAAGTTGAGGTCGAGGAACAGCTTAACCGAGCATGCACGATGAAGCAAGTGAAGTAGATCATGAAGGCGGCCGGTGAGACCACAGCGAAGGTGTGTATGAAGGCACCCGTACTCGCCACGCAGAAGAGATCACGCTCCAAGGCAGCTATGCGCTGAGTTGTTTCATGCATAAGTAACTTAGCCAAAAGCCTGAAGAGTAAGAAGTGGCGCCCAAGTCAAGGATGCTCCAGATGGTGACACGTGTACAGCTGGATACGAGCCACGTGTCCAGATGTGTAACTGTCAGGAGAGAGAAAGTGCACAGGTATTGATCCTGCCGGTTGACCAGAACGCAAGAGTCTTGCCACGTCAAAGGTATCTTCCTCTGGATCGGCTTTGCACCACGCTAGCTTCCGTCCTTCACACCTCGATTCTCCTCAAGAACCTGAAAAAGACAAAGTGGCGCCGCTGCGGTCGATCGCGCTCCGACGCTCAAGTCAGTGACGCAATCACCAAAACTCTAACAGAGTGATCCTTCCTGTTGACCAAGACAATGGAGCCTTGCCTCGTCAAACCTGGATCGACTTCTGCGCCGTGTTAGCCTCCGTCCTTCACCGCGATCCACCTCAAGAACCTGCAAAAGACAGAACGGCGCCGCTGCGGCCGATCACGCTCCGACGCCCAAGTTAGCGACTGAAGCACCAATTACTAAGAGTAAAACTCAAGAACTCTAAGGAACCGTGCACAAATTCTCTCTCAGCGTACTCAAGACTCCCAAGCGTAAAGAAGCAATCTAAACGTGCGTACCTCAAAAGTTCGTTGGGAACTCTTATATACCTGTGCACTTTCTCTCTCTAGACAGTTACACTTCTGGACACGTGGCTCGCATCCAGCTGTACACGTGTCACCATCTGGAGCATCCTTGACTTGGGCGCCACTTCTTGCTCTTCAGGTTTTTTTGGCTAAGTTACTTATGCATGACACAACTCAGTGCATAGCTGCCTTGGAGTGTGATCTCTTCTGGGTGGCGAGTTCGGGTGCCTTCGTACACACCTTCCCTGTGGTCTCGCCGGCCGCCTTCATGATCTACTCTTCTTGCTTCATCATGTATGTTCAAGTGTGCTATCTCCCGAGCTCATCCTCTGGCCAGCTGGGGGAAAGACCTTCTGCCTTCATCTTCGGCGATGTCCTTGTTTCGGCGATCTCTAATCCCTTGGTCGCCTGGGTTCACATCTGGCGACTTCATCTTCAACCCGGTAGGTATGCTGGAGATCGGAGCACGCCAACTTAATAACTGGCGACTACACGAGCCCCCCCCCCCCGACTTCCTTCCCTTCTGCCAACCAGGTGTCCCGTCCAACACGCCTATACGATAGCTTGATGCCACGTCATCACTTCCGACTACCAGGGCGGTACAGGTATATAAGAGATTCTAACGAACTTCTGAGGTACGCGCGTTTTAGAATACTTCTTTTACGCTTGCGAGAACTTGAGTACGCTGAGAGAGAATTTTGCACGGTTCCTGAAAGTTCTTAGTTTTCTCTTAGTATTTTGGTGGTTCAGTCGCTGACTTGGGCGTCGGAGCGTGATCGGCCTAGTATTACCTGCAGCAGCGCCGTTCTGTCTTTTGCAGGTTCTTGAGGTGGATCAACGCGAAGGACGGAAGCTAACAGGGCGCAAAGTTGATCCAGATTTGACGAGGCAAGGCTCTTGCGTCTTGGTCAACAGGCAGGATCAGTATGTAACACATTATATACGTGTATAAGTCGTATGTAAATATTTCAGTTTTTTTTCATTAAATACGTAATATCTTATATATGGATAGAATCCGTATGTAATTATTTCCATTTTTTTTTAATTAAATATGTAATATGTTATATACGAATAGAATCTGTATGTAACAATTTTCATTTTTTTTAATTAAAAACGTAATGTCGTATACACGGATATGATTGTATGTAATTATTTCCACTTCATGGTGCCAAAATTACATATGGATCATGTTCGTATGTAATTAATTTCCCTGGCCGGGTGTTGACAAAGTCAAAGTCAAAGTCAGCGTCGAGGTCGAAGTCAACATACGACGCCGCCTAGGTGAGGCGACGCCAAGGCAAGGCGTCGCCAAGGGGCAAGGCGTCGCCCCGAGGAAGTGTCGCCAAGGTAGGGCATCGCTAAAGCAAATGTCACAAGAGCAAGGCAACCACAGAGTCGCTCCCCGATACCCACAGGTAGGAAAGACCATGGAGGGAGTTACACCATGGGAAGGCCTCAAACCCCGATAACCCGGGGTAGTAATAAAGAGAAGAGGAAGGTGGCTTCAAGGCCATAGTACTAGCGCCAGTGGAGAGCAATCTGACTTGCGAAGTGCCCATGTCACCCTAGAGTGGCTCTTAGGAGAGAGACGACTCATGAGGAGGGTCACGCCCAGGGTAGCCAGGTGCAGGGTACGAGAGGGAGGTAGATACGCTCTCCAAGCGAGTGACTAGATTATTGGGGGAATGAGCTGGCACCCAAAAAAGTCACCCCTCGCGCCAGATGCACTCCAAGGAAGGAAGACTCACACGACGAAATACCCCCAAGTTGGGTAACGGTGCTGTGAGGCCCTCCACGTGTAATAACAGCCAGGTCAGAACAGAAACATCCACTTGTCAGGTATAAGGTAATTAAAGCTATTTAAAGGTAATTAAAGTTTCCGTTTCGAGCATTTTAAGGTACTTTAAATGCTTCAGGCGGTTTAAACGTCTTAAAGGCGCTGAACGTTTAATAATTAAATGCACTTTAAAACACTTTAAATGCTAGGGGCGTTTAAATAGAACCTTGGATGTTGGAAACGGGGTTCGAACTTTTGGCAAATTTTCCAGAGACACTCTAGTTGCTTGCTTGAACCTTGAGGTTACGCACAAGGGATTGGAGAAAGATTGTTTGCTAGAACGAGAAAATAGACAGAATACACGTAGTACTTTTGACCACCTTCAGAGTGCCATTCACAGTGCTCCGATACAGAGGTGTAGAGTGTTTGGTGTTTCTTGCTAGCTGACTTGAGCGTCGGAGTGCAAACGGCCGCTAGAGCGCCCTTTTTGTTTTTCTTTGCAGGAATCCACAGGTAGCCAGTGGGAAGGTGTCCCTAGCTGACGGGTGAGGTTGCGCACAAAGACGTCCCAGGTCAACTGGCCGGAACATTTGGCGCCCACCGTGGGGCAGATTTGAAACATCAGTCCCATCACAAGCAACGAAGATCTATAGGAGCTACCATAACGTTAGCGAAGTTTGAGGAAAAAGTGAAGAATGAGGGCTACCACTAGACAAGGTTCCGCACGCGCTGCGAGTGAGGAAATGTCCATGCAGCAGGTCATGGAAATGATGTGGGGGCTGCAGGATTAGATGGCGGAATCGAGGGTGGAACAAGAACGCATGCAGGCGGATCTCGCAGACTCGCGTGCGAGAAACGAAGAGCTCCATCGTGTAAATGAAGAGTTGCACCGAGGTTTGAGCAATAACCAAGGGCAACGTGAACTAGATGAGATCGAGCGTCTCACCCCACCAAGGGAGTTTTCCACACCCTTCTCGCAGGAGATCCTGGATGCGGTAATCCCCAACACGTTCGCGGGACCCAAGGTGATCTTCACTGGGATGGAGGATCCTGAGGCGCATCTCACTGCATTGGTATTGGTAAGCAGCTCCGACGCTGCGAGATGCAAGCTCTTTATGAGCACCTTGACGGGGATGGCAATGGATTGGTTCATCAGCCTTCCAAACGGCCATATCAACTCCTTTCAGCAGTTGTCGCAGTTGTTTAGGGAGCAGTACTTGGCGAACAGGGCTCCGCCGCCAGTTTCCTACGACCTGTTTGATGTAAAACAGTATCAAGGGGAGACCTTGAAGGAATACATCAACCGTTTCGGGGCCGAAGTAGTAAAAGTTGGTACTTCAGAGGAGCCTATGATCGTGTACGCATTCAGAAAAGAAGTATGTCCCGGCCCTTTTTGCGAATCCATTATTCGCAATCGCCCTAGGACTTTTGCTGAAATACGGCGTCGGGCGGTAGAGCATATCGCCTCCGAGGGAGAGGTGTGTGAGAAGCGCACCAGCGTCGTACCCTCACGCCCGAGAGCGCAGACGCGGGCTCAACCCGTCAGGGTCAACGAGACCACGACGGGGAGAAAGAAGCCAGAGGGGAGACGCCCCTATGAGACCAGAAAACCCCAGCCAAGGGGTTCGGCAGGAGGGGATCGCCCGGCCAGGGAAAGGGCGAGGCCAACGAGGTACAACTTTGTGGTGGAATTGAAGGATCTGATTGCCGTGCCCAATATAGCTGAAAGGTTGAGGCGACCGGCGAAGACTGACAAGGTGTTAGGGCCTCGTAAGGACTCTTGGAGCGAGTTCCACGAAGCTTTCGGTCATCACATTGACAACTGCCTGTCGCTGGGTTACCAGCTAGATGAATTGGTGAGAAGCGGGTTTCTAAAGGATTATGTCGCAGAGCACGCCGCGACCGCGACCCTGCCAGCACCAGTGGAAGAACAAGTGCACGAGATGCCTGTCCTTGGCGAAGTCCACACCATCGTTGGTGGCTTCTCGGGGGGAGGACCCACTGCCTCCCAACGGAAAAAATATACGAGGGGGGTCAATTCCATTGAAGAAAGAATCTCGGGTGACCCGTGGGAGTCAGACCTCGTCTTCAGGAGGGCGAATCTACTGGATGTTGTTCCGCACGACAATGACCCGTGGTCATTTCAGTCGTCACGGCTGGCAGAAAGGTGCACAGGGTTCTAGTCGACCAAGGAAGCTCTGCAGATGTTATGTTCTGGTCGATATTCAACAAGTTGCGGTTGTCTCCCGACCTTTTGAGACCCTACACAGGGTGCTTATATGGGTTTGCTGACAACCAGGTGGAAGTTCGAGGCTACTTGGAATTGAGGACAACGTTCACAGATGGAGAGGCCTCGCATACTGAAAGCATCCAGTATTTGGTCGTAAACGCCAATTCCGCCTACAACATCTTATTGGGCAGACCGGCGTTGAATAGGCTGAACGCAGTAGCCTCCACGCGCCATATGAAGATGAAGCTGCCGAATCTCAGTGGCAAGGTGATTGTCATCATGTCGGATCAGGAGGAAGCGCGGAAATGTTATGAGAATAGCCTGAAAACGAAGAGAGGCGTGTTTATGGTGTTCGAGCGTCCGCCAAGTGCAGACGCGATGATGGAGATAGAACCCTTGATTGAGGCGACGCCCACGGAGTCAACGCCTGGCCAGGCCACACCCGTTGGAGCGACGCCCGAGGCAGACGCGCACATGGAGGAGGGGCCTGATGACACATCGCCCGTAGAAGAGTCGATGCCTGGAAAGCGCTGTTGAAGCTGGAGGAAGCTTCTTCCCTACCAAGGCTTGATGTGTGTTTGATGAAGAAAATGGCTTGAGAGCTTTGAAGATTGTAATAGGTTTTTAGATTCATTTGTAATTAGGCTTGTAAGTGTGTATGATTGCCTTTTGTTGTGTAACCTATCCTAGATGCCTAACCAAGTCTAGATCAAGCACATGATGTGGTTAAATGGTTTTTGAAAAGCCTTTTAAAATGTTTTTAACAGTTTTAAAACAGTACACAAATAAATCTGTTTTATGGAGAAAGAATCTGTTTATTTCTTCTCTGTTAAAAAGGCTTTCGTTTAATGGTTTTGAAAAGCTTCTTAAAATGGTTTTAACAGTTTTTAAAACAGTACACAAATAAATCTGTTTTATGGAGAAAGAAACTGTTTATTTCTTCTCTGTTAAAAGGCTTTTCTAAATTTCTGTTAAGGCACCAAGGGAAAGCTCAGTTCGTTATTTCAGTTAAGCTGAGCTGGCCTGTGTGTTACACTTTAATCTGTTTTACTGTGAAAGAACAGGTTTATTCCTTGTTGAGTTGAAAGGTTTTTCACAAGTTAGTTAGGGCTCCAAAGGTACCACTCAGACAGTTATTTCTGTTAAGCTGAGTTGGCAGTTTTCACAAAATAAATCTGTTATGTTCAAAACTGAATCTGTTATTTTCTTAACTGCTTTTCAACTGTTTTTTGAAAAGAAGTTAGAAATTGTTTTCTATATAAACAATGTCTCTCTCACATGAAAGAGTGCTGAGGAATTACGCTTTTAAACAGAGATCAAACAATTTCCATGTGAGAAGAAGGATTAAAAAGAGTTTTTGAAAGGTTTCCAAAGAGATTTTCAAAGTGTGCTTGTTCTAGGAAACCTTGAATCTTGGTGAAGGTGCTGGTGCAGTTTCTGCAGCAAATTGAACTACTGGTTTTGAGTTCTTGCAGCTTCTTTTCAGGTGTAATCTTTCCTTTATTCTGTTTTGTAAAGGTATAAGTGTTAGTCACTCCTTGATAGGGTTTCTTGGAGTGCAAGGTGTGCTGAAATAGGGTTTTTCAGCATTGTGTGTGTTGTTCTTGTAGTGTTCAAGAACTGCTGGTTTTGTAAGTGATTGGCACTGTTTTTAGTGAATTCCACCTTGGGGTAAGGTGAGACTGGATGTAGCTCTGTATGAGTGAACCAGTATAAAAACGTGTGTATCTTGCATTCTCATCCCTGCACTCTTTTCTGTTTTTGCTTAATTCTGTCAAGAACTAAATCTGTTCTTTTTAAATTGAATCTGTTAATTCTGGGTTAAGTGAAAACAGTTCTTCCTGTCTTGTTAAAGTTTTCTGATCATAAACAAGGTTGCTGCATATAATGGCTTAAGTGAATTGTGAACAAACTGACCATTCATTAAAACCTGTGAAAGGATCTTTTTTCTTGAAATCTTGTGTTGTGTAATTTTGGTTGATCTCTAAGCATAGCTATATCTTTTATCCTCACAAAAATAAGCTGATCTGGTTCTGTTCTGATTCTCTGTTGATCACAATTTTACAGTGAACAATATTCAAATTGTGCCAATACTGCTCTGAAAAATCAATCTGTTTCATGTAAAAACAATCTGTTCTTTTTGCCTCTGGAATACTGAAAAATTGTGTGTTCTTGCGAAAATTTTATAAGCTCAATTCACCCCTCCCCTCTTGAACTTAGACACTAATAGACCCAACAAGCGCTACCGGGCGACGCCCATTAAGGAAGATAGCAGGGATCAGTCGGCGACTAACGTGGTGGAGAGGCAGATAGGCGGAAAAACGTTTAAGCTGGGACGTTTGTTGAGCCAAGAAGAGCAGGAGGAGGTGGCATAGGTGATTTCACGCCATTTAGATGCTTTCGCATGGTCCGCCTCAGATATGCCGGGCATCGACCCTGACTTTCTATGCCATCACCTTAGCATGGATGCCACGGTCTGCCCCGTGCGACAAAGAAGGAGAAAGTTTAATGAAGAGAGGCAACTTGTGATAAGGGAAGAGACACAAAAACTGCTGAGTGCTGGTCACATCAGTGAAATCCAATATCCTGAGTGGTTGGCTAACGTCGTCCTGGTGAAAAAGGCGAATGGGAAGTGGAGGATGTGCGTAGACTTCACGGACTTGAACAAAGCGTGCCCGAAAGACTCGTACCCACTACCCAGCATTGACGCACTCGTGGACAGTGCCTCCGATTGCAAGGTTCTTAGCTTTTTGGATGCATTCTCGGGATACAACCAGATCAAAATGCACCCAAGAGGCTTCAGTTACACACAAAGCACAGAATGCCAATCCCACCGCCAACGCAGTTATACAGATCCACAAGGCATGCAGGTAAATGAAATTGAAAGAGTACGAATGAACACTCAGCAATGAGAGATAAGAAAGGAAGGACAAAAGGCAACAAGGAATGAGCCTCCCTACCAAAATAGGTGGACAAGGTGTGCGCGTTGTACTCACACGCTATGAGCTTCAGCGTGTCAAAAACAATCCCCAGGCCAGCCAAGGCCTCACATACCCCTCTATCAGCGGAAGACTGTTCGTCCAGGGCCTTGGGCTTGAGCAGCTTGGGGTGCTCTGTCCAATATAGGGGGAAGCCATTCAAGGCTGTGGGGTCCTGTTTGGCGCAACACACCCTGAAGAATTTTCCTTTCCAGCCTTTTACGAGTTCTGGAAGAGGGAGAGGATGATCCTGCCAGCGATCCCGGAAAAGCTCACCCAGAGGCTTTTCCCTTGCTTCTTCACCTCGAAGAAGTGTAGAAAAACGTCCACAGAAGGAAGAACGCCTAGATATCCATAGAGAATTTGAAAGGACCGAACGAAGGCCCAGCTATTAGGATGTAGCTGGGCGGAGGGCCGTGTTGATCTCCGTGAGGAGTTCCCTCTTGAAGGGTGTAAATGGGAGGCACACACCAACGCGTTTGAATACAGTTTAGTACATGAAGAAAAAGGGGGCCCTACCCCTGGGTCTGTCATCCACACAAACGGGTTCCCCCGGTGTGCTGGGGCGGACGGAGATGTGGGCATCGTGGGTGCAGCAGAAGGCGTTGAAGTTGTATAAGTGAGGGTCACCCCGATGGTTCTCCACATCCTCGAAGGTTGTCAAGGTGGTGCATTCGTTTAAGAGATCGTCAGAGGCTCATTTATAGAAGGCCTTCTAGTTGGTCTTGCAGGGAGAACTGGACTTCGGTTTCGAGCGCACCATGATGCGGATAAATAGCTGAAGAAAGAAGAAAGGAAAAGGATTTTAACAAGCGATGCCAAGGCAGAAAGGGGAAGAGAAACCCTAGAAAATGCCACCCACGCGGAGAAACCCAGAAAGGGGGAGAAGAGAGCGTAGAAGAACGAAGGAGCGGAAAGAATACAGAAATGTAGAAACATAAACAGTCCCAGGCAATTCATACACAGCAATGCAATGCAATGAAGAAGAAGAGCCATGGAGGTAGAAAAATCATACCTTTGAACGCGTGGGTCGGTGGTTGTTGAGGAAGCGCAGAGGGAGCAGCAATCGCTAGAATTTCAGAGAAAGAGAGATGAACAGTAGCGCACAATGCGAAAGAGTGAATAGAACAGTGTTTGGGGCGTGGGATTTCGAAGTCTTAAACGTTACATTTGCAACCCAAGAGGTGCTAATTTGGGACCGTGCGATTGAGCCGCGTGTCAAAGGATTAGGCGCTCGATGGGAGCGCAAGAGACTCTTGAGGCTGACCGCGTGATGAACCACGTGGCGAGCGATTAAGCGTGGCCCCAAAAGGTGGTTTTCCCCATTTCAGAGGATGTCCAATCAACCATTAAGAACACCCCAATGGCTCAGAGAATGTCACGTCAATAGTTTGAGGAGTGTCACGTCAGCAAGAATGACACGTCACCAGGATGCCACGTGGATGGCGTGGGCGAGGACTTAGTCTTTTTGCTAAAATCAAGTCTTCAGCTTAAGACTGGGGGGCTTGTGTACCATCTCGTACCCGGGCGTTGACAAAGTCAAAGTCAAAGTCAGCGTCGAGGTCAAAGTCAACATACGGCGCCCCCTAGGTGAGGCGACGCCAAGGCAAGGCGTCGCCAAGGGGCAAGGCGTCGCCCCGAGGAAGTGTCGCCAAGGTAGGGCATTGCTAAAGTAAATGTCATAAGAGCAAGGCAACCACAGTTGCTCCCCGATACCCACGGGTAGGAAAGACCATGGAGGGAGTGACGCCATGGGAAGGCCTCAAACCCCTCAAACCCGGGGTAGTAATAAAGGGAAGAGAAAGGTGGCTTCAAGGCCATAATACTAGCGCCAGTGGAGAGCAATCTGACTCGCGAAGTGCCCATGTCACCCTAGAGTGGCCCTTGGGATAGATACGACTCATGAGGAGGGTCACGCCCAGGGTAGCCAGGTGCAGGGTACGAGAGGGAGGTAGATACGCTCTCCAAGCGAGTGACGAGATGATTGGGGGAATGAGCTGGCACCCAAAAAAGTCACCCCTCGCGCCAGATGCACTCCAAGGAACGAGGACTCACATGACGAAATACCCCCAAGTTGGGTCACGGTGCTGTGAGGCCCTCCACGTGTAATAATAGCCAGGTCAGAACAGAAACATCCACTTGTCAGGTATAAGGTAATTAAAGCTATTTAAAGGTAATTAAAGTTTACGTTTCGAGCATTTTAAGGTACTTTAAATGCTTCAGGCGGTTTAAACGTCTTAAAGGCGCTGAACGTTTAATAATTAAATGCGCTTTAAGATGCTTTAAATTCTAGGGGCGTTTAAATAGAACCTTGGATGTTGGAAACCGGGTTCGAACTTTTGGCAAATTTTCCAGAGACACTCTAGTTGCTTGCTTGAACCTTGAGGTTACGCACAAGGGACTAGAGAAAGATTGTTTGCCAGAACGAGAAAATAGACAGAATACACGTAGTACTTTTGACCACCTTCAGAGTGCCATTCATGGTGCTCCGATACGGAGGTGTAGAGTTTTTGGTGTTTCTTGCTAGCTAACTTGAGCGTTAGAGTGCAAACGGCCGCTAGAGCGCCCTTTTTGTCCTTCTTTGCAGGAATCCACAGGTAGCCAGTGGGAAGGTGTCCCTAGCTGACGGGTGAGGTTGCGCACAAAGACATCCCAGGTCAACCGGCCGGAACAAGTTTACACATGGAAAAATCCGTATGTAATGTGTGTTTACATAATGAATTTAAATATGTATACAAATATTTGTATGTAACACTAAATTTACATACGAATTTATATTCGTATGTAATAATCAGTATGTAAATACATAATTTGTTGTAGTGATTTAAAGCTACAAGGTAGCAAAACCTTCATATTGATCCATTATACAACAAAAGTTTAAGGTTCCAGAACCTACGTATAAATCCATCAAGATCTGTTGGATGCAATATTTTGAAACCACCAGACACATTTCTCATCCTTATGCAACATACCATCAACACCATCCTTACAAACCCGAGCTCATGGTATTGCAATACAACATCTTATCCCACGATGCATTCCTCCAACTTCCCCCACATTAGAGCTCTAAAGTTTGAGTTATTGGAATTACTGACTCAACAACTAGTTTACCTAAGTTGTCCATTTTGATTATGAAAGCAACAACGAAACGACATGAAGCACCTTGTGATTCTTATCACGCACTCAGTAGGAACAGATACACTACTACCACCAACAAAGTCAAAATTGTACGTACCAATGATAATGTTGTTGGCGAAGTCACAGATTGGCGAGTACTTGAAAAATTTGTTGCTTCTTAACTCAGTCACTACCAAGATATTTCTAAGTACACCAGATATTCCAATGCAGCTATGTTCCAATTGTACTTAAAAAAAATTTGTTCTGCATCTGACTTTTGGTTTTTAAACTAAACTAGGTTTCTCTGTTCCCATAAATTCCAAATAACCCTATCCCGTACCCCTTGCCAAATCAGGTTAACGCTAAGTTGGTTTAAGCCAAATTGTTTGAAATTTTGATGTGGTTTGTTATGAATTACTTCGAATGTACCCCAACTTTCGCACATGTGTCACACCTTTTATGCCAACTTACACTCAAAGAACAAGTATTATAATGTTTCACAATTAATATTGCACATGGGGTAGTCCAAGTTAGTCAAAGGAATTCCCCCTCTTGTAAAGATTATCTTTTGTGATCACTCTTTTTAAGAACTCTCCATGCAAAAATATTTGCAGTTGGAAGTGCCTTAATCTTCCCCAAATCTAGATAGTTACATTCCCATTCTTCACACACAAATTTCATAGAATAGGCCCCATTTTTATATATTCTTCATTTCCCCCTATCCTTTTGTGGATGAACTGATTCTAAATCCTTTAGAAGTCTATAAAGTAAAGGTTTTTCATAGTCAAACCATTGTCTTCTCCATTCAATCTTCTAAACCCATTTCTCATTATAACAAAAACCGCATTCACAGTTTCTAATTTTTGTATTACTTGCATTAATAGAAATTCTTGGACATTTTTCCATGATTGATTTATCCCCTTACAATGTATCTCCTCAAAACCTAGTTTCTTCCCCATTTCCCATTTCCCATTACCCAAGATAAATTGTCATTGAACTAATTGCCATAAGTCCCAAAACCTATTGTCTTGATGACTTTCCATCTAGACTTTCTACTGCCTCTACCTTCCCACAGACTTATCTAGCCCTATATTTTAAGTCTAGAATTTCTTTCCATTTTCCTTTAGTCTCTTAGCCTATTTTGCATATCCATTTTTCTAACAATGTTGCATTGAACCGTTTTAAGTCTTTTATTGCCAATGCTCCAAACTATTTTTTCTTACACATATCCTCCCACTTAACCAAAGATATTTCTAGGTTTCGTTCCCCAACCCCAGAAAATTCAACTAAATATGTCTAATCTCTTTCTCCATGGTTGTCGGGAGTATAAAAAAGGAAAGATGGAATAGAGGTTGGTTGTAAGAACAACCTTTATTAAACAAACCTTGTTTGCAAAAGAGTTATGTTTACCTTTCCATGCACCTAACTTCTTTCTTAACCTACTAACCACATGTTCCCAAAAGAAGCCCCTAGATTGGTTTCCCATACCCATAAGCTTATTTATTTTATTAAACAACATTTCCATCATAGTACAATTTAGCAACCAAGAAAATCTAACCAAGTCATAATGTTTCAGTCTGGACACCAATTGGAAGCATCTTAGGATACTCTTTATTCCTACCATACTCACAGAGTTAGTCTCACAGAAAAAAAAAGTATCATAAGCAAATTGTGAGAAACCTACTTGTACCCTTTTTGGTTCACACTTGTACCGCCCAGGTAGTCGGAAGTTATGACGTGGCAGCAAGCTATTATGTAGGCGTGTTGAGCAGGGCTCATGGCTGGCAGAAGGGAAGGAAGTCGGGGGGCTCGTGTAGTCGCCAGTCCTTAAGTTGGCGTGCTCCGATCTCTAGCATACCTAAACCGGCGGTCACCGAGTTGGAGATGAAGTCGCCGGATGCGAACCCAGACGACCAAGTGGTTAGAGATCGCCGAAAGAAGGACATCGCCGAAGGATCAAGGAAGCTTGTTCAAGGCGTTCGAAGCAGAGGATAAAGTCGTCATATAGTCATTCCCTAGCTAGCCAGAAGTTGAAGTCGAGGAACAGCTTACCCGAGCATGCACGATGAAGCAAGTGAAGTAGATCATGAAGGCGGCCGGCGAGACCACAGGGAAGGTGTGTATGAAGCCACCCGTACTCGCCACGCAGAAGAGATCACGCTCCAAGGCAGCTATGCGCTGAGTTGTTTCATGCATAAGTAACTTAGCCAAAAGCCTGAAGAGTAAGAAGTGGCGCCCAAGTCAAGGATGCTCCAGATGGTGACACGTGTACAGCTGAATACGAGTCACGTGTCCAGATGTGTAACTGTCAGGAGAGAGAAAGTGCACAGGTATATAAGAGATTCTAACGAACTTCTGAGGTACGCACGTTTTAGAATACTTATTTTACGCTTGCGAGACTTGAGTACGCTGAGAGAGAATTTTGCACGGTTCCTGAAAGTTCTTAGTTTTCTCTTAGTATTTTGGTGGTTCAGTCGCTGACTTGGGCGTCGGAGCGTGATCGGCCGCAGCGACGCCGTTCTGTCTTTTGCAGGTTCTTGAGGTGGATCAACGCGAAGGACGGAAGCTAACACGGCGCAAAGTCGATCCAGATTTGACGAGGCAAGGCTCTTGCGTCTTGGTCAACAGGCAGGATCATCAGGCGCCCACCGTGGGGCCGTGTAAAACCTGTTCCTATAGCGTGAGTTCTCGGAGTTTCTGCAGTTTCTGTGTGGTTGTGTGCTGGTGCAACCATTTTCCGCCGTTCATTCAAGCTTTGTTCGGTAGATTCGTGTTTTTCACCGTTCGTTCGAGGTTTTGTTTGGAGAATTGAGGTTTTTCCCCGTTCGTGTGAGTTCTTGTTCGGTGAGGAGAAGTTTTCCGCTGTTTACGCGAGTTTTAATCGGTGAAATCGAAGCTTCGCCGTTTGTTCAGATTCTCGATCGGTGAATCAGAGGTTTTGGTGGAGAAGCGGTAGTTTGCGGTAGAGCTGCGAGTTTCTGCGAAGGTTTTTGCTGATTGAGTTTGCGTTCTTGAAGTTCTTTGGAGTTTACGAAGTTTTCACCGATTGATTGCTGGATCGATCGTTGCTGAAGGAGGTTTTGTTCGTCGCTCGTTGTGGTCTACTAAGTTTTCATGAGAAAGATGAGAAGCAACCATTCAAGTCCAGTCGTGCTAGTTGCTGCTGAAGGCGCCATGACTATGGCGCAGATGGTGGAGATCATGCGTGCGCTGCAGGCGAATGTGGAAGCCTCGCGCATAGAGCGGGCAAGGATGCATGAGGACCTAGTCGCCTCTCAGGCCAGGAATGAAGAGCTCAGCAATGTAACTGAGGAATTGCGCCAAGCTCTTCAGGAGCAGAGAGGGCGCCTAGTCGCTGAAGAGGTCGCACCGTCGACGCCGCCTCGCATTTTCCCCATGCCATTTGCTGAGGCGATCACAGACACGCCTATCCCTGCGAGTGTGGTACCCGTGAAGGCTGCTTTCACCGGCGTGGAGGATCCTGAGGCGCATCTCACCACGTTCCACACGCAGATGATGCTGTCAGGAGGCTCGGATGCTGTGTATTGCAAGATGTTTGTGAGCACGCTCCAGGGGACAGCGCTGGAATGGTTTGTGAGCCTGCCTACAGGTCACATAACCAATTTCCAGTAGTTTTCGAAGCTTTTCGTCGAGCAGTACATAGTGAACAAGGCGCCGCCTAGGGTGTCCTATGATCTGTTCGACATAAGGCAGTAACAGGGAGAGTCCCTCAGGGACTACTTGAATCGTTTTGGGGCGCAGATGGTCCATTCGCCGGCCAAGGACGAAGAGATGTTGGTCTACGCCTTCAAAAAGGGCGTGCTGCCGGGACCTTTCTGCGAGGCACTGATGAGGGCTCACCCCGCCACGTTTGCTGAGGTTAGGCGACTTGCGGTGGCCCACATCGCCGATGAAAGTGAGGTCGCCGAGAAGAGAGGGAGCGTGGCCCCCGCTAGGCCACGTGCCCAGACCAGGATCCAGCCACAGAGGGTGCTGGAGGCAGCGACGGCCAAGAGGGATCAAAGGACCCGCCATCCTTATGATCCCAGGAAAAACAAGGGCAGGGCCCAGGGCGCCCCGGGGAGTACAATCGCCCGCCAAAGCATAAGTTTGTCATGGGGCTGGCGGACCTGATCGCCATCCCCAATATAGCAGCCAGGCTCAAGGCACCCCAGAAGGTGGGCGACAAGGTGTTGGGACCAAAGCCAGACGCCTGGTGCGAATTCCACCAGGGTTTTGGCCACATCGTGGACTCATGTTTGGCATTAGGAGTCCAGCTCAACGACCTGGTCAAGAGCGGGTTCCTAAATGATTACCTGCTAGACAGAAGGACGGGGGGTGCGTCGAGCTCCCAGCCGGCGGGTGGTGAGACTCAGCAGCACGAAATGCCCACTCACGGAGAGATCCACACCATCGCGGGAGGTTTCTCGGGTGGTGGATGCACCGCGTCGCAGAGGAAGAAGTATGCGAGGTCTGTAATGACAGTGGACATGTTCGAGGACCACTCGCCAAATGTGGACATCACGTTCACAAGGGAAGATCTCAGGGACGTTGTGCCTCATGACAACGATCCAATAGTCATCTCGCTTGTTACGGCGGGAAGGAAGGTCCACAGGGTTCTGGTGGACCAAGGAAGCTCGGCAGATGTGATGTTCTGGCCGACTTTCACACAGCTGCAGCTGCCCCTTGACCAGCTGAGGCCCTATGGAGGGTGCTTGTATGGTTTCGCTGGCGATCAGGTGGAGGTCAGGGGGTATATAGAGTTAAGAACTACATTCACGGATGAGGCGGGCTCGAGGACGAAGAAAATCAAGTACCTTGTCGTGAATGCTCCCTCAGCATATAACATTCTGTTGGGAAGACCAACACTCAACAGAATAGGAGCTGTGCCTTCAACCGAGCACATGAAGGTGAAGTTGCCATCGATGGAAGGGGTGGTGATCACCATCAAATCTGACCAGAAGGAAGCGAAGAAATGCTATGAGAATAGCCTCAAGAATAAGAGGTCAGTGAGTTACATCACAACGACGCCGCCTCCCGGTGTGAAGCCCAAGCCAACAGAGTGGCGAGTTGTTGGTGCAGCGATGGAGGTGGCCGCCGGAGGCGACGTCGCCATGATGGATGCTGAGGCTGAGGGAGAGAACGTCGATCGGGAAGAAGAGGCGAGGAACCGCCCAGAGGAAGCGAGGGAGCTGGGAATCGCCAGGGAAGCTAGACCCAAACCCGTCGAGGAGTGGCTCGAAAGGGAGATCAGGGGAAAGGTATTCAAGTTGGGAAGATCCTTGGAGGCTGAGTTCCAAGACCAGATCGCCAAGGTGATAGAGCGGCATCTGGATGCTTTTGCATGGTCTGCTTCAGACATGCCGGGAATCGACCCCGACTTCTTGTGCCACCATCTAGCAATGGGCAACCAGGTCAGACCAGTGCGACAGAGAAGAAGGAAGTTCAACGAGGAGAGAAGGCAGGCGATCAGGGATGAAACACAAAAGCTCCTCGCCGCAGGCCATATCAGGGAAGTCCAGTACCCTGAGTGGCTGGCCAATGTCGTACTGGTGAAGAAAAGCAATGGGAAGTGGCGCATGTGCGTCAATTTCACTGACCTGAACAAGGCTTGCCCAAAGGATTCGTATCCTTTGCCAAGCATAGACGCCCTGGTCGACAGTGTTGCAGGGTGCAAGTTGTTGAGGTTCCTGGACGCCTTCTCGGGGTACAATCAGATAAAGATGCATCCCATGGATGAAGAGAAGACCGCCTTCATGACCGAGAGGTCGTGCTACTGCTACAAGGTGATGCCCTTTGGGCTGAAGAACGCAGGGGCCACGTACCAAAGGTTGATGGATAGGGTAGTTGCACTAATGCTGGGGAGGAATGTGCAAGCGTACGTGGATGATATGGTCGTGACCTCGCCGGAGAAGAGCAAGCACGTTGCGAACTTGGAGGAGTTGTTCACCACAATAGCCAAGTTCAGGTTAAAGCTGAACCCCGAGAAGTGCATTTTTGGCGTGGAGGCGGGGAAGTTCTCTGGATTCCTCTTAACTGAAAGAGGGATAGAGGCCAATCCTGATAAGTGTGCTGCCATCCTGGCGATGAGGAGCCCGGCTACCGTGAAGAAGGTGCAGCAACTTACAGGTCGGATGGCCGCCCTGTCTCCTTTCGTATCAGCTAGCGAAGAGAAGGGCCATCCGTATTTCCAGTGTTTAAGGCGGAACAACAAGTTTGCCTGGACGAAGGAGTGTGAAGAGGCCTTCGTCAAGCTTAAAGAGTACCTGGCGAGCCCGCCGGTTTTGTGCAAACCATTGGTGGGGACCCCTCTCAAGTTGTATTTTGCTGTGACTGAGAGGGCGGTGAGTGCGGTGCTCGCCCAAGACCAGGACCAGGCTCAGAAGCCTATTTATTTCGTCAGTAAAGTGTTGCAGGGCCCGGAGGTGAGGTATCAGGCCTTGGAGAAAGCCGCGCTGGCTGTGGTATTTTCGGCGAGGAGGTTGCGCCACTATTTTCACAGTTTTACAATACTGGTGATGACCGACTTGCCCATCCAGAAGGTTCTGAAGAAGCACAATGTAGCTGGGAGGATGGTGAAGTGGGCGGTGGAGCTGTCGGAGTTCGATATCAAGTATGAGCCCCGAGGTCCGATCAAGGGGCAGATTTTCGCTGATTTCGTGGTCGAGCTCTCGTCAGAAGCAGCGCGAGTTGAGGGGGATGATTTCCGTTGGGTGCTCTTGGTGGACGGATCGTCGAACCAGCAGGTAGCGATGCTGGAGTCATCCTGGAAGGGCCCAACGGTGTGCTGATTGAACAGTCCCTGAGGTTTGCCTTCAAAGCCAGCAACAACCAAGCAGAATATGAGGCGCTGATCGCCGGAATCTTGCTGGCCAAGGAGATGGGAGCTAGGGTGCTGATGGCTAAGAGTGACTCGCTGTTGGTCACGGGACAAGTAACAGGCGAGTTCCAGGCCAAGAATCCACAAATGGCGGCTTACCTGGAGTATGTGCAGGAGTTGAAGAGTTCCTTTGTCTCCTTTGAAGTGGTGCATGTGCCCAGAGAGCAGAATGCCGAGCTGACTTGCTAGCTAAGCTCGCCAGTTCAGGAAAGGGGGGTAGGCAGAGGACGGTGATCCAAGAAACTCTGAAGACGCCTAGAGCATTTGTGGCAGATCACCTGGTTCTTCAAATAAGCAAGTCGACGGAGAAAGCGGCGAGGAGTAACGGGTCTTTGACTCAGGAGACCTTGAGATCGCCGAGAATAAGAGCATGTCGGGGAGAGAGGGTGAACATGACGCAGGTCTGCGCTACGCATGAGCCAGACACGTGGATAACACAGTACCAGCGATGCTTGACAGATGGCCTTCTCCCGCTGGATCCGACGAAGGCCAGGAAGATAAAGAAAAACTCCAGCAAGTTCACAATGATTGATGGCGAGTTGTATAGGTTTGGGTTCACACACCCACTCCTGGAATGTGTGCACGGAAAGAAATGTACAAGAATCATGGCCGAGCTCCATGAAGGGATATGCGAAAGTCACGTCGGGGGTCGAGCTCTGGCCGCAAGAACCCTCCGTGCAGGTTGCTATTAGCCAACAATGAGGGGAGGACTGCAAGAAGTATGCACAGTGTTGCAAGCAATGTCAGCAGCACGCCGATTGGCACAAAGCGCCTCCCGAAGAGTTGAAGTCGATTTACAGCCCTTGGCCGTTTCATACGTGGGGGATCGACATTCTGGGACCTTTCCCATTGGCGATCAGGCAGATGAAGTACTTGGTGGTGGCAATTGAATATTTCACCAAGTGGATCGAAGCAGAACCAGGGGCCCAAATCACCGCACACAAGATCGAGAGCTTTGTATGGAAGAACATCGTGTGCCGGTTTGGTGTGCCTAAGCGCCTGGTGTCGGACAACGGGACTCAGTTTGCAAGTCACCTGTTGAAGAAGCTATGCGAAGGGGTGGGAATTCAACAAGTATTTGCATCCGTCGAGCACCCTCAGACAAATGGCCAAGTAGAGTCCGCCAATCGGGTATTGCTAAGAGGCTTGAAGAGAAGACTAGAGAAAGCCAAGGGATCGTGGGCTGAGGAGGTACCCCGTATAGTTTGGGCGTACCACACCACCGAGCAGTCAGGAACCCATGAGACCCCGTTTAGCTTGGTCTATGGATGCGACGCAATGATTCCAGTGGAAATCCAGGAAAGCTCGCCGAGATTCCAGAACTTTGTAGCGGAAGACTCGAATGAGGAAAGAAGGCTGAATCTGGATTTGCTGGATGAGGTCAGGGAGGAGGCGAGAGTAAAAGCTGAGGCAGTGAAAAGAAGGATTGAACGAAGGTATAACTCGAAGGTGATGCCAAGGCAGTTTAAAGAAGGCGACCTGGTGATGAGGAAGGCCCACCAGTACGAGATGGAGAACAAGTTGTCGCCTAAGTGGACGGGACCGTTCAGAATAACCGAGGCGCTCGGGAACGGCGCCTACCGCTTGGAAACATTGGAGGGAGGGGCGATTCCTCGCACTTGGAACGCCACGCACCTCAAGTTATATTACAGTTGAAGCTTTGTAAGTAAAAACAAACACGAAGAGTTTGCAAGCTTTCTGTTAAAACAGTTTGAAGGGGACACTCTTTTTTCCCTAAGGAGGGTTTTTAATGAGGCCACCCAATAAAGAAGAGTTTTTCAAAGTTTAAAGTGTTTTAGATTGCATGCTTGTTGTTGTTACGAAAGTTTTGAAAAAAGACCTTGTCACTTGTATGTGATTTAAGGCGAGTTTGAAGTTATGTTGCATGCTTTCTAAAAAGTTTTTAAGTCCCCATCGCTTTTCGGCGATTGGCGGCATCAGTTAAAGTTAAAAGACCCCATCGCTTTTCGGCGATTAGCGGCATCAGTTAAAGTTAAAAGTCCTCATCGTCTTTCGGCGATCGGAGGCACCAGCAACGTTTAAAAGACCTCAACGCCCTCGCGCGTCCTGAGGCGAGAAAGAGATAAAGACCTCCTCCTCGTCGAGCGAGTGCAGGCGAGAAAGAGATAAAGTCCTCAGTGCATCCAGGGGGGAGGAGATGTACGCCCTGGGCAAGTTGAGGCACCGGTTAAAGTCCTCCTCGACTTTGTGCGAGTGCAGGCGAGAGCAAGTTAAAAGTCCTCAGTGCATCCAGGGAAGAGGAGATGTAATCCCTGGGCAAAGTAGAGGCATCAGATAAAGTCCTTCTCGCCGTCGAGCGAGTTCAGGCCAGATAAAGACCTTTTCGCCGTCGAGCGAGTTCAGGAAAGATAAAGACCTTCTCGCCGTCGAGCGAGTTCAGGCAAGATAAAGACCTTCTCGCCGTCGAGCGAGTTCAGGCAAGATAAAATCCTTCTCGTCTCGAACGATTTCAGGTACGGTGTGGAGGGTGGAAGAAGTTTAAAGGATAGCTAAGGTAGGTTCGAAGAGAACGCCTAGCTATCCGGCTTATTGTTCTGAAACTCAGGGAGGTAGAGAAGGATCTGAAAGGCGCCTCTACCCCCAGATGAGGGAACAATGGCCAAGTTATGAAGGCAAAAGGAGGCTTACATTGCCGGGACCCGATGGCGATCAGAGGAGATTCAGGCGATGGCAAGAGTAAGGGCCCGTTTTGATGGAGCAGGTCAGGTGAACTATGTCTTAAACTATAAGTTGGATTGAAACTTGCTGTTTAGTGAGTAGTTTCACGCTGAAGCTCGTTGCCTTAAGTTTACAAGTTATTAGAATGCTATCGTTCGAAAGTTGATAGTTTGATCGAGTTCGAAGCAGTAAGTAAACAGTTGCGCCCGCAGAATCGCTAAGCTAAATTCGTTTAAGCGGTTTTTACAAGGAAAAGCAAAGCAAACAGAGAGACCATATGTAGAAGCAGAAAAATTTATAAGAAAGGCGGTGTAAGTTCGGATACATAAGAAGAAAGAAAAGTTGTTACAGAAAAAATTTGTACAGGAAGGAACAAGCATAAGTTTCAGGAAATAAGTGATGGAGGGAAACGGTTAATCTTCAGAAGGCACGATCTTCCCATCCACCACTTCGTTACATATTGATACCATGGAGAGGTCGAGCTCGGGGTACTGGCAGGCGACTTGCTCCAGGGCGGCGTCGAACCCAGCGGCGAGGACTTGGGCAGAGCTCAGCTCAAGCTCTTTGTTTTGTTCCTTGAGCCCCTCGGTTTGCCGCTTCAGCTCGTCAGCTCGCTTCTTCAGTTCTTCAGTTTCCCTACGAGCTTGAACGAGGTCTTCAACAACCTTTTTGCTTTCCTCCCGCGCCTGGGCCAGCTCTGCAGCAATCTTTTCATTCTCCTCTCTGGCTTCGGCGAGCTTGGCCACGGCATCATCCCTCTCCTTTTTGACCTTTCCTAGGAGAACCTCCCGATCAACCGACCTTTTCTCAAGGTTCTCTACCTTGGCTGCATCCGCTTTTATTGATGCCTCCAAGTCAGCCACCTTGAGCCGGTAGGGAACCAGCTTACTCTCCAGCTCGATCTTCTCTTGAGCTAGGAGGTGCAGTTTCTGGCGTAGATCGGAGGTCTCCTTGCGTGCGACCCGCAGCTCGGCACTCATGGCATCCTCCACCCTTGAGTGGTCGATCTCCGCCATCATCAGGTTACAAGACAGCTTCTCCGCCTCGATTCTTATCAGGCGATTCTCCTCTTCGAGTGTGGAGATATCATCCTGAAGTTTTTTGTTGGAGCTCTCCACAGCTTTTGTTATGATAGAGGGGAGGTCCTCTGCCATCATTTTGAGCTTAGCTGTGAAGGGCCCCCAGATTCCTTTGACCGCGAGGGGAAGGCTTGCAGCCGCTGTTGGTGGAGGTGCTGAAGGAGCCTGGTGCTGACTCTCACCACCACCCTCTTGAATTGGTTGATGAGGTTGGGCTTCCTGGCGTGGTGGTGATGTGGGGGACTCAGTAATGAGTATTAGCGAGTTATGAGCGCCTTCATCCCCACCTGGTGCAGCTTCAGCGATTGAGGCAGTTGAAGGAGGACCCTCTCCAGCAGATACGAATGGCGTGGAGGCGCTCGGAGGGTTCTCCATGAAGTTGGGCTCGTTGCCTTCAACCGCAGGAAGTGCAGCTGCCAAGGGTACTGCTTGGACTGGCGGTGTTGGAGCTGGGGGAGAGGGCGGTGTTGGTGTTGGGAGAGCAGGTGGTGAAGAAGGTGCCACCCTTCTCCTTTTGGTAATAAGGCCATCCTCAGTCGCCTCATCATCCTCATCCTCGTCTTCTTGAACCACTTGAGGAGTTTTCCTCTTTGGTTTCTTCAAGACGAGCTTCTTTCGTTGAGGGGCGAGTAGTGCCTCTGGAGGAGCTGGGCCTTGAGGGGGCGATCTTCCCTGGGCAGCGGCGATCTCCACCACCGAGTTTGGCACGGTTTGAGAACCCGACGCCAATTTGTGGGTTCGGGCAAGCGCCCTCAGTTCAGCTAACTTGCCTTTGCCTAGCATGAGATCTGCACAGTGCAAAAATATACAAGTAAGCGCAAAGGCAAAGGTGAAATGTATGAGTACGTGTGCAAATGAGACAAACAAATGGTGCAGGAAATAAAAACCAAATCTAGTGCGCAGCAAACAGGACGCCCAATAATAGATAACAGAGATGCAGCACAAGGCGAAAACCTAAATGTCGAGGTAAGTGCTAACCTATGTGAGCTTCGAGTTGGCCCTCGAGGAACTCGAAGGAGATTATTGCGGAGGTGGGAAAGGTAATGTTAGCAGCCGCTACGCTTTTCCAGAAAAGGCAGAGGTCCCTGTCCAACTCGCCCATGTTGTCAGGACTTCTTGGCCTTCTGAAGTTTTCTTTGGAGTCCTTGCTTCCCTTGTTCACCCAGTACAAGGGAAAGCCATCGAGCAGCGAAGGGTCTTGATCGTTCTGGTGCACTTGGACGAACTTTCCCTTCCAAACTTTGTAAGATTGCTGGAAGATGGAGAGGATCGATCTCCCAGCAATTCCGTTTAAGCTCACCCAGGGGCGATCTCCAGGATTCTTAGCCTCGAACAGGAAAAGGAAGACGTCTACCGAGGCTGGTAGTCCCAAATGCGCGCACATAATTTGGAACGCCCGCACGAAGGCCCAGCTGTTGGGATGGAGCTGGGCGGCGGCGATGTTGAGCTCGGTTAATAGTTGTCGTTCAAAACGGGTGAAGGGAAGCCGGAGTTTCACCTTCTTGAAGAGGGTAGTGTACACGAAGCAGAACAACTCGCCGTTGTTTCCCTTGTCATCCGCGCAGATTGGCACGTCAGGGGGGCAAGGCAGCACCATCAGTTTGTCGTCGTGCTCCTTGTGGAACGAGAGGTTGGGTTCGTCCCCTTTCTTCAACCGTAGCACCGCCAACGCAGAGTTTACTGAAGAAGTCTCCTTCAGCAAAGTTGAGGTGGCCCATGGGTAGAGTTTCTTGTAGTCTGGAGTGGGAATGGAGGCTCCTCCGGCGACTGATGGAGTTGCCTGAGCAAGGTTGGGACGAGAGGTTGCAGGCCTCTCAGCCTGGGAAGAGGGAGCACCAGATGCTCGCGGTAGGTTATGCGCTTGGGATGGAGGGTTTCGTGATGAAGGAGGAGGATTCGCGGTGGTCTTTGTACGAGCCATCGCGGGAACTGCAAAGGAAAAAGAAAAAGAAAGATGAACGAAGGTTGTAGAGATCGACTCGATTGTGGACGAAGGATGAAAAACGAACGAACGAAAGTTCGTTGTGATGAAAGTAATGGAAGACGAAGCCCTAAGTTACGAAAAGGGAAAAGAAGAAGAAACAACCCACAGCGTATGCACCAGGCAGATAATGGATGATGCGAATCGGTTAAAATGCAGCAAATATCAACAGAGGGAGTAAAAGAGGTACCTTTCGATGATCAGATGAGCGTTGAAGGGAGTTGGGGATTGAGAGAGTCGAAGAGCGTCGTGGGTTTGCAGAGAAAACTCAGAGCGTTTTGTAAAGGCAGAAAGATGATGAAACAGTAAAAATGAAAAGGGTTTAAGGGTTTTTCAAACGTTTTTGGAAGCGCAAACGACAGCTAAAGATGACCGTTGATGAAGCCACGTGTCGAGCGATTGGAAAAGGTGTTTGGTGGAGCGTCAGAAAAGCAGAAGGTACGAACGTTTGGAATTCTGCGCCAGCGCCACGTAGATCGGCAGTGACGTGACCACTTAGTCTTTTCGCTGGACAAGTCTTCGCTTAAGACTGGGGGCTTGTGTACCGCCCAGGTAGTCGGAAGTAATGACGTGGCAGCAAGCTATTATGTAGGCGTGTTGAGCAGGGCTCATGGCTAGCAGAAGGGAAGGAAGTTGGGGGGCTCGTGTAGTCGCCAGTCCTTAAGTTGGCGTGCTCCGATCTCTAGCATACCTAAACCGGCGGTCACCGGGTTGGAGATGAAGTCGCCGGATGCGAACCCAGACGACCAAGTGGTTAGAGATCGCTGAAAGAAGGACATCGCCGAAGGATCAAGGAAGCTTGTTCCAGGCTTTCGAAGCAGAGGATAAAGTCGTCAGATAATCATTCCCTAGCTAGCCAGAAGTTGAAGTCGAGGAACAACTTACCCGAGCATGCACAATGAAGCAAGTGAAGTAGATCATGAAGGCGGCCGGCGAGACCACAGGGAAGGTGTGTATGAAGGCACCCGTACTCGCCACGCAGAAGAGATCACGCTCCAAGGCAGCTATGCGCTGAGTTGTTTCATGCATATGTAACTTGGCCAAAAGCCTGAAGAGTAAGAAGTGGCGCCCAAGTCAAGGATGCTCCAGATGGTGACACGTGTACAGCTGGATACGAGTCACGTGTCCAGATGTGTAACTGTCAGGAGAGAGAAAGTGCACAGGTATATAAGAGATTCTAACGAACTTCTGAGGTACGCGCGTTTTAGAATACTTCTTTTACGCTTGCGAGAACTTGAGTACGCTGAGAGAGAATTTTGCACGGTTCCTGAAAGTTCTTAGTTTTCTCTTAGTATTTTGGTGGTTCAGTCGCTGACTTAGGCGTCGAAGCGTGATCGGCCGCAGCGGCGCCGTTCTGTCTTTTGCATGTTCTTGAGGTGGATCAACGCGAAGGACGGAAGCTAACACGGCGCAAAGTCGATCCAGATTTGAAGAGGCAAGGCTCTTGCGTCTTGGTCAACAGGCAGGATCAACACTAAGCCCCTTTATGATTTCTTTCCAAATCCATTCTAACCACCTAATAAGTGTCACATTTCAGTAATATTTCATATTAAAAGACAAGCACTTATGGATATTTATTGATAAAATAACTATAATTTAATCCCTAATTTATGAGAAGTCAAGGTTCACCCATAGGAGTTCATTCCAAAGAAGTTGGGTTTTTTCTCGTCATACTTGCCCAAGCAAGCTATAACTCACCTATATGAGAAGTCACTTAGCTCGAGCCTAACTAGGTTAAGTATTAGGCGTGAGGCATAACCCTAAACATCATTGGGAGAATAGAATAAGATAGACAACCCCAAAGGAGGCAGCGTCAAGGAGAAACATCTTGGATATTCTTTTCTTTCTTTCCATGCTTGTAATGTCCAACATGAGTCACTAATTCTACCCTTTGAGATTGAAAGTAATCTATTCAAACTCTTATGTATTGAGGTGATATTTAAACATAATATTTTGTTCTTGATTGATGAAAGGTATTGTCATTTTACTCTCAACGCTTGTTTTATCATGATTTTGATCCTTACATTTGACTGAAAAGTACTTCTAAGCATGACTTAGCATTTGTAAATAATGGGATTTCAGAAAAGAAGGTTCTATTAATCGACCAAGTTGGAAAAATTTGTTTGGGAATGATGTGATGTTTTGGAAAAAGACCTCTTAAATGGTGACAACCATTAGGAGGTATGAACAAATTATCCCTAACAGTTTTTAACCAAGATGGTGGTGAAATAGGAACCTTGGGTAAGGAAAAAGATAAGGAAGGAAAACACCTTGGAGGTGAAAGGATTAGATCCATGTCAACTTGGCCTTCTTTGTCTTTTTCTTTTTTACTTGTGGTAGGTGGGTGAGGTAGGTCTTGTTTTACCTTTATTATCATTAAGATTTGCTTTTGTGGACAATGAAGAGCTATGTGCCCAAAACCTAAACATTTAAAACATTTGATATTTGAAGGTTGGGTAGGTGACTTAGGATTAGAAGGATTTGTAGTAGAAACTTTCTTTGGAAACATGGTTTGTTTGGAAAAATTCGAAGGACAATTTTGAGTAGACATTTTGTTGGCATCCTTCCTAGAAGAGTTGTAGAAATTATAATCATGAGTATTTTTGAAAGTTGTTTTCAAAAGATAGGATTCTACCTTGATGGCTTGGCGAAACACTTTCTTTAAAGAAGAGTACTCATTTAATTCTACAATTTCTCTAATATCTCTTCTCAAACCACGTACAAACCATTTTAGCTTTGACTCTTCATTAGCATGCATATTCATTTTAGTCAAAGTTGTTTCAAAATCTTTAATGTATTCTTCTACCATCCTATGTCCTTGAGGAAGCCTTTGGAACTTCAACAAGTGTTCCTTCCTAGAAGGAGGAACAAACCTCGCGCGCATACACTCTTTCAAAGCATTCCAAGAAACCACGGGAGGTTTCTTGCGATATATAATGTCCATTACAATTTTATGCCACCATTCTTTGGCATAGCCCAAAAAGGATGAAGAAACTATCCTAAGTTTATCGTCATCTTGGACCCTATACACATGAAAATAATGGTCAACCTTAGTCTCCCAATCTAAATACACATTAGGATCACTATCACCATTAAAACTAGGGACTTTTTTACAAGCAATGTTGAACACTTGGTGATATCTTTGGTCACGGTTATAGCTCTCTTCATGAGAATGATGGTGATGCCTCCTTCTTCTATGTTCTTCTTCACCAAGGACTGAAGCTTTGGAAGGAGAATGCTGTTTTTAAGATGCACCACTTGAATAGCCAGCCATTTTGCAAATAAAAAACAGCAAACACACAAAAACAGCAAACAAGTTAAGAAACAAAATTAGCAAAAACAGTGAGCTTGGCAATGAAATTGCCGAAGTGAATGGAGGCAGAAAAAAGAGGTCACTCTCAAAGAAATAATGTCCTTGCACCAATCTGATCTTGAGGCCTTGGAATCCTCAAATGAAAGATGTCAAAGCAAGCACACCAATCTCAAAAGCAACCACCACAAAACCAATGAAACAATAAAGACAAACAAGAAAAGGTATAAGCACAGAAAGGTAATTGCAAAAGGAATACTATATGTAAGACAAACTCAAAGATTAATGAATGAAAGACAAGCAAGAAAATAAAGAACTCAATGAAGAAAGAAGGCACACCAAAAGAGTCCTAGAGAAAAGTACTAGAGTAGATTTAAGAAACAAAAAAACAAGCTACTGGAAAATATTTTTTTTATGCAAACTGTCCTATGTTTAAAGATTTAACTGGAAGGATTGAAAGCGAACTGGAATGTGAAAAATTAACCACAGAAACTTCAATGTCTCAACTCAATAATGGCACTTGAACGAAGTAAAAACAGTAAGCCAATTGAGAGAAATAAATTTTTTAAAATCGCTGCCAGATTACCGTATTCTTTTCGGCAGTATTGTACACTTTTTTTTTATTTATCATTTTTTGTGTACTTTGAATTTTTGAATGATTCTTTTTTCTACTCTTTTCATGTCTTCACTTGGGCGACGCCTTCTTTCTGGGCGACGCCAGGACCTAGGCGACCCCTTCTTTTTTGGCGACGCCACGGCCTAGGTGGCGCATCACATAATCTTCAAACAAGGAAAGATAAAGGCTGAAAACCAAGGCACTTCTTTTTCTCAAACTGGTTTTTCCTTTTATTAGGGTGACCTCATTAAAAAACCCCCGAGAGGGAAAAAGAGCGTCCCCTTCAACTAAATCGTTACATACTGCTTACATAAGTCAACTGAAATAAAATTTTAAGTTGGCTGCATTCCAACTGCGCGGGATGGGCCCTCCATCTAAAGTCTCCAGGTTGTACGAACCGTTGCCCTTAGCCTCAGTAACTCTGAAGGGCCCGGTCCACTTGGGAGACAGCTTATTCTCCAACTCGTATGGGTGAGCTTTCCTCATCACTAGGTCGCCAACCTGAAACTGTCGCGGCTTTACCTTAGAGCTATATTGTCGCTCTACTCTTCTCTTCGTCGCTTCAGCTTTTATTCTAGCCTCTTCCCTGGCTTCTTCTAGCAGATCCAGGTTTACCTGCCTCTCTTCATTGGACTCCTCCACCACAAAGTTTTGAAAACGTGGTGAGCTTTCATGTATTTCTACTGGAATCATCGCGTCCGACCCGTACACCAAACTGAAAGGCGTCTCCATAGTAGAAGATTGGGGCGTGGTGTGATATGCCCATACAATCCTTGGCACCTCTTCCGCCCACGCCCCTTTGGCTTTCTCTAACCTTCTTTTTAACCCCCTCAGCAGAACTCTGTTTGCCGACTCTACTTGTCCATTGGTCTGGGGGTGTTCAACCGACGCGAACACTTGTTTGATTCCTACTTCCGCACACAGATTTCTCAACTGCTGACTGGCAAACTGGGTCCCGTTGTCAGATATCAGGCGCCTAGGTACGCCAAAGCGACACACAATGTTTCTCCACACGAAATGCTGTACCTTATGCGCAGTGATCTGTGCCACGGGCTCTGCCTCTATCCACTTAGTGAAGTATTCGATGGCGACGATCAGATACTTCATCTGCCTGATTGCCAGTGGGAAAGGGCCCAGGATGTCAATTCCCCATGTATGGAAAGGCCACGGGCTGTATATGGACCGCAACTCTTCTGGCGGCGCCTTGTGCCAGTCGGCGTGCTTTTGGCATTGCCTACACCGCTGGGCGTGCCGTGCGCAATCCTCTTTCACTGTTGGCCAGAAGAAACCTGCGCGTATTACCTTGGAGGCTAAGGATCTTCCTCCTACATGGCTTCCGCAGATGCCTTCGCGTAGCTCCGCCATTATCCTGGTGCACTCATCGCCACTGACGCATGTTAGGATAGGGTGAGTGAAGCCGTGCCTGAACAGCACCCCATCCACCAAAGTATATCTTGCGGCATTTCTTTTGACTTTTTTACCCTCTTCAGGGTCCACTGGAAGAGCCCCATCCGCCAGGTATCGTTTATAGGGCGTCATCCAGGTGTCTCCCTTGGACAAGACGCAGACCTGCATCTGCTCTTCTTCAGGCACACCCGCGTATATGCTAATGCGGGCCGCCCTCTGCGTATCTTGGGTCAAAGAGGAATGACTCCTCGGCCTTCCCCTTGATGTATAAATCTGGAGGACATCCACCCTGTTGTCTTCCACGAATCGACGCGGAGCTTTGAGAGTCTCCTGGATCACTGTCCTCTGTCTACCCCCCTTGCCTGAGCTGGCCAGCTTTGCGAGCAGGTCAGCTCTGGCATTCTGCTCCCTCGGGACATGTATCAGCTCAAGAGCGTTGAACGCCCCCTTCAATAACTGAACGTATCTCAGATACGCCGCCATCTGTGGGTCCTTCGCCTGGAATTCACCCGACACCTGCCCCGTAATCAACTAAGAGTCGCTCTTAACCAGGAGGTTCTGTGCGCCCATCTCCTTGGCCAAGAGCATTCCTGCTATCAGGGCTTCATATTCTGCCTGATTGTTACTTGCCTTGAAGGCAAAACGCAAGGCCTGCTCGATCAGTATGCCGTCGGGTCCTTCCAACACTATTCCCGCACCGCTCCCTTGTTGGTTTGAAGAGCCATCAACCGAGAGCAGCCACTGCGAACTCGCTTCCACCTCTTGCTCACCTCCGGGCGAAAGTTCTGCTACAAAATCCGCGTACACCTGCCCTTTGATGGATCCTCTAGGCTCGTACTGGATGTCGAATTCTGACAGTTCCACTGCCCAGCGTACCATTCTTCCTACCACATCAGGTTTCTACAGCACTTTCTGTATAGGGAGGTTGGTCATTACCACCACCGTAAAGCTGTGGAAGTAATGACGGAGCCTCCTAGCAGAGAACACTACCGCCAGCGCCGCCTTCTCTAGTGCTTGGTACCTCGTCTCAACCCCCTGTAAGGCCTTGCTTACGAAGTAGATAGGCTTCTGACTCTGGTCCTGCTCTTGGACCAACACAGAACTGATGGCCCGCTCCGTTACAGTAAAATACAAACGGAGGGGCACGCCCGTTACCGGCTTGCAGAGAACCGGTGGCGTCGCCAGGTACTCCTTCAGCTTAATGAAAGCCGCTTCGCATTCATCAGTCCATGCAAAGCGACTGTTTCTCTTGAGGCACTGGAAGTACGGGTGCCCCTTTTCTCCTCCGGCGGAAACAAACCTCGAGAGCGCCGCCATTCGCCCTGTCAACTGTTGCACCTCCTTTACCGATGTCGGACTCCGCATGGCGATAAGAGCCGCACATTTGTCGGGGTTCGCCTCTATCCCCCTCTCGGTGAGCAAAAAACCCAAGAACTTACCGGCCTCTACCCCGAAAACACACTTCTCGGGGTTCAACTTGAGGCGGTATTTGGATATTGTGTGGAACAACTCCTCCAGGTCTGCCATGTGCTGCACCCTATTTTGCGACGCCACCACCATGTCGTCTACATAAGCGTACACATTCCTCCCAAGCATTGGCGCCAGGACCTTGTCCATTAGCCTTTGGTACGTGGCGCCCGCATTTTTCAGCCCGAAGGGCATCACCTTGTAGCAGTAACTGCATGTCTCCGTCATGAATGCAGTCTTGCTCTCGTCTCTTGGGTGCATCTTGATTTGGTTGTACCCTGAGAAGGCGTCCAGGAAACTTGACACCTTGCTGCCGGACGCACTGTCTACCAAGGCGTCGATGCTGGGCAACAGATACGAATCCTTTGGGCATGCCTTGTTCAGGTCCGTGAAGTCAACGCACATCCTCCACTTTCCGTTCGCCTTTTTCACCAAGACGACGTTGGCGAGCCACTCAGGGTACTGAATCTCCCTAATGTGGCCAGCGCTCAGCAGCTTCTGCGTTTCGTCTTTTACCACCTGTTGTCGTTCCTCATTGAACTTCCTCCTTCTCTGACGCACGGGGCGGACCGTGGCGTCCATGCTGAGGTGGTGACACAGGAAATCGGGGTCAATGCCTGGCATATCCGAGGCGGACCATGCGAAGGCATCCAGGTGACGTGAAATCACTTCTGCCACCCCTTCCTGTTCTTCTAGGCTTAGCGAACTTCCTAACTTGAAAATTTTGCCGCCAATCTCCCTTTCTATGGCGTTAGCTGCAGGCTGCTCCCTGCCATCATCTTCGACGGGCGCTGCCTCTTCAACGGGCGCCGCCTCTTCTACGGGCGCCGCGTCGTCAGGGCCTTCCTCCATTGGCACGTCTGCTTCGGGCATTGCCCTCTTCACTGTGGCCTCTTCAGGCATCAGCCCAGCGGGCGTCTCCTCAATCATCGTCGCGTTCGCGCTCGGCGGACGTTCATACACCATGAATACGCCTCTCTTCGTTTTCAGGTTGTTTTCATAGCATTTCCTCGCCTCCTCCTGGTCTGACCTGATGACTATCACCCGGCCACTGAGGTCTGGCAGCTTCATCTTCATGTGACGGGTGGAGGACACCGCGCTCAGACGGTTTAACGCCGGTCTGCCCAGCAAAATATTGTAGGCAGAATTAGCGTTCATGACGAGGTACCGGATGCTCTCGGTACGGGAGGCCTCTCCGTCTGTGAACGTAGTCCTCAACTCCAGGTACCCCCGGACTTCTACCTGGTTATCCCCGAACCCATACAAACATCCCGTATAGGGACTCAGCAGATCGGGGGAAACCGTAACTTATTAAAGGTCGACAGAAACATGACGTCTGCCGAGCTTCCTTGATCAACAAGCACTCTTCTTGTGAACACAATATCTGACTCCCAGGGCTCCCCCGAGAGCCTCTCTTCGATTGAATTCACCCCCCTCGCGTATTTCTTCCGCTGGGAGGCGGTGGGTCCCCGCCGGAAAAACCTCCAGCAATGGTGTGGACCTCGCCAAGCACTGGCATCTCGTGTGCTGGTTCATCCGTCGGCGGCAGCAAAGTGGCGGTCGTTGTGGGATCTGTGACATAGTCCTTCAGAAACCCAGTCCTTACCAGCTCATCTAGCTGGTAGCCCAACGACAGGCAATTATCAATTTGGTGCCCGAAAGCCTCGTGGAATTCGCACCAAGAGTCTTTACGGGGCCCCAACACCTTGTCGGTCTTCGCCGGTCGCCTCAGCCTCTCAGCTATGTTGGGCACGGCGATCAAATCCTTCAACTCAACCACGAAGTTGTACCTCGCCGGTCTTGCTCTTTCTCTGGCGGGGCGTTCGCCTCCTGCTGGGCCCCGGGGCTGGGGCTTTCTGGCCTCGTAGGGGCGTCTCGCCTCTGGCTTCTTTCTCCCCGTCGTGGTCTCATTGACTCTGACGGGTTGAACTCGCGCCGGTCCCCTCGGGCGTGAGGGCACGGCGCTGGTGCGCTTCACACATACCTCCCCTTCCGAAGCAATATGCTCTACCGCCCTGCGCCGTAATTCAGCGAAAGTCCTAGGGCGATTGCGGATAATGGATTCTCCGAAGGGGCCGGGGCATACGCCTTTCACAAATGCGTACACGATCATAGGCTCCTCTGTTGTACCAACCTTCACGACCTGGGCCCCGAAGCGATTGATATACTCCTTCAGGGTCTCCCCCTGATACTGCTTCACGTCAAACAGATCGTAGGAGACCGGCGGCGGGGCCTTGTTGGCTAAGTACTGTTCTCTGAATAACCGCGACAATTGGCGGAAAGATGTGATATGGCCCTCTGGGAGGCTAATGAACCAGTCCATAGCCATCCCAGTCAGGGTGCTCATGAAGAGCTTGCACTTGGCAGCATCAGAACCGCCTATCAGGACCATCTGCGTGTGAAATGCAGCCAGGTGCGTCTCTGGGTCCTCCATCCCGGTGAAGATCACCTTGGGTCCCGCGAACGTGTTCGGGATCGCTGTGTCTAGGATCTCCTGCGAGAAAGGAGTGGAAAACTCCCTTGGTGGGGAATGGTTCTCCGTCTCGTCCTGTCCAGGCCGCCTCCGATCGTTTCTCAGGCCCTGGCGCAATTCCTCATTCACACGGTGGAGCTCTTCGTTCCGCTCGTGCGAGGCATCGAGGTCTGCCTGCATGCGCTCTTGTTCCAATTTCGAATCCGCCATGTCCTGTTGCAGCCCCCTCATTATTTGCAGGACCTGCTGCATGGATAGGTCTGCTGGGGCTGCGCGTGCTGATCTTCGTCTGGTGGGGGCCATTATCACTCCAACCTCCTTCAGCGCTGCTGTAACCTGGTAGATTTTCTCGAACTTGTGATGGGACTGATGTTTTATATCGGCCCCATGGTGGGCGCCAAATGTTCCGTCCGGTTGACCGGGACGTCTTCGTGCGCGACCTCAACCGTCAGCCAGGGACTCCTTCCCACTGGTTATCTGTGGATTCCTGCAAAAAAGAGGACAAAGAGGCGCCCTAGCGGCCGTGTGCACTCCGACGCTCAAGTCAGCCAGCAAGAAACACCAAAAACTGTCCACCTACGTGTCTGAGCACCGCGTATGGCACTCTGAAGGTGGTAAAAGAACTGTGTATATGTGTGTGTTATCTCTTTCAGGCAAAAATATTTCCCAGTCACTTGTACGTAACCTTGAAGCACGAGCAAGCAACTAGAGAGTTCTCTGGTAAATTTGCCGAAAGTTCCGACCCTTTTTCCAACATTCTTCGCGCTATTTAAACCCTTTTACAAACGTAACGCACTCGTTAAAGCGTTTAATTAGAAAACGTAGCGCATTTAAGACGTTGAAACGCTCGGGAGCCATTATAGTACCTGAATGCTCGAAAGGGAAACTGTATTGAATGACTCTTAATTACCTGGCACCTGACTAAAGGGTGTTTCCATCTGACATGGCTGTTGTACACGTGGAGGGCCTCACGACGCCGTGACCCCATCTGGGGGCGTTTCTGCCCATCTGGGGACGTTTCTACGTGTGAGTCCTCCTTCCAAGAGTGCTACTGCGCTAGGGGTGACTTTCTGGGTGCCAACTCATGCCCCCAAGTATCTAGTCACTTACTTTGAGAGCGTATCTGCCTTCCTTTTGTACTCTGCACCCGGTTGCCCTGGGCGTGACTTTCCTCTTGAGTCGTATCTGCCCCACGGGCGTCTTTGGGGCGGCAGGAGCACTTCACGAGTCAGGCTGCCCTTCACTGGTACTATTACTATGGCCTTGAAGCCACCTTTTCCTTCTCTTTATCGCTGCCCCGTGCTATTGGGACCTGAGACCTTCCCACGGCGTCGCTCCCTCCATGGTCTTTCCTACCCATGGGTATCGGGGAACCACACCGTGATTGCCTTACTTTAGCACTGTTTGATCTGGCGACGCCCTGGTTGGGCGACGCCTTCACCTAGGCGACGCCTTGCCTTGGCGACGCTTCTTCTTGGCGTCTCTCCACCCAGGCGACGCCTTGTGTTGACTTTGTCTCTCCAGCAGTTGACTTTGACCTTGACTTAGTCAACACCCGGATACGGGACGGTACAAAAAATAATAATGTTGACCAATACAAAAATACAACCTACACCTCATAGGTATTCTTCTTCCTTGTCTTTTTCATCCCTTAGTCATTCTAAATACATGACATCTTTGATAAAGAGGTTTAGTAATGATATTCCAAAACCTCCTAAAGGTTTTCACCTTCTAAGAATATTTTCACAACCAAAACATTTCATCCTCAAATATTCTTTTCAAACATGGCCTGTGTGTAGAACTAACCCATACGAACTCCCAAGGCTTAATGAACATAAATTTGCTTCACATACCAACTCTAGCATGTTTTTATCTTTCCTATAAATAAACTAACTAAGTTATTTACAGGAGTTCTAAATTCGAGGTCGAATTCTTTCCAATTTGGGGGATATGATACAACCCAACTCGACAAGCTGATGACCAACATTTCACAATTAGGTAAGTTATCTCAGCAGAAGAATAACCAAACATGACTAGAATATCAATTATTCTTCCTTCTAGTCTTTTTACAAGACAAGTTTATTAGGATCACTTTGGGAGTTCCCATTAGAATAGGATTTACTTCGTATAATATTCGGTTTGTGCCAAACCCACATAAAACCTAGCTTCTAGAAACCCTTTTCCAAACTGCACCTTAACCTAGTTTCTAAAAGATGTAGGCTAGCATAAGAGGCACTCCACTTTGACCTACCTTCCAGAAGGTCTCACAAATGACGCCTCTACTCCTCTCTCTCTTGCTTTCCAAGTCACTCTCTCATATATAAAGGGCATCTTTCCCCATGTATTTTAACACTTGAATTTGAATTAAGAAGAGAAACACTGCTTGAGTGATTAATGAGTTTTGTCTCCTAAATTGTTCTTGGGTCTTTTCTTAAGAGTAGTGAACCTTAAGTGGCGACTCCTTTCCACTCATCTTGGAAGCTCCCATCCTTCAAAGTGGTGTGATTCCTTACTCCATTTTTCCTAAGCTTTCTTCATCTTTTCACCTTTTCCTTTCTTTCTTTGCACCACTATTCTTCCATTTTTTATGTTCTTCATTTACAATTCGGTTCATCTATTATATTTGCTTCTTTTTTGTTCTTAATTTCGCACCTCATCATCATCACCTTATATTGTGTTTCTATTTTACTCTCTAGAAGAGAACCTTCACACTTATTTAACCACTTGGTTAAGTTCGTGTCCATTGGCAATCTTCTTTGATCTTATCATCATATTCTGCTTAAAACAAAAACTCAAACAAAATGCAACCCGTAAAATGTGCAATCCTAAAATCAACTCACATTATCAAGGCATTTATGTTAATTAGGAACCTAGGGCCAATAGCAAACCTTTATGTAAATCGAATTCATTTGTTTGATAACCCTTTTTAACCAAGAATTTTTGTGATTACTTTTGCTTCTTGAACCTTGAATGATATATTTTCCTACTGTACCGCCCTGGTAGTCGGAAGTGATGACGTGGCATCAAGCTACAGTATAGGCGTGTTGACAAGGCGCCAGAAGGGAAGGAAGTCGGGGGGCTCATGAAGTCGCCAGTTATTAAGTTGGCGTGTTCCGATCTCCAGCATACCAGGCGATCGCCCAGTTGAAGATGAAGTCGCCAGATGATAACTCAGGCGACCAAGTGATTGGAGATCGCCAGAGCAAGCACATCGCCAGAGATGAAGGTGGTGCAGATTATGAAGGCGGCCGGCGAGACCACAGGGAAGGTGTATGAAGGCACCCTAACTCGCCAGTTCCAGTAGAGATCGCACTCCCAAGTTAGCTATGTACTGGGCAGCACCATGCATAAAGAGAGTCAGAAGCAGCGCCCAAGTCAAGGAGGCTCCAGATGATGGCACGTGTACAGTTCGATGCGAGCCACGTGTCCAAGTCTGTAACTGCCAGGAGAGAGAAAGCAGCCAGGTATATAAGAGTTCTCAACGAACTTTCTGAGGTACGCACGTTCAGAATACATTCTTTACGCTTACGAGTTATAGAGCTTACTGTGAGAGAGGATTTGCACGGTTCTTGTTCTCTTAGTATTTGGTGATTCGGTTGCTGACTTGGGCGTTGGAGTGCGATCGGCCGCAGCGGCGCCGCTCTGTTTCTTTGCAGGTTCTTGAGGTGGATCTCGAAGAGGAACGGAGGTGTGAAGCGGTGCACACGTCGATCCTTTGACGAGGCAGTTTCCAGCGTTCCGGTCAACAGGCAGGATCATCAGGCGCCCACCGTGGGGCCGTGTAAAACTTGCTCCCATCCACAGCGTTAGTTTTTGGAGGTTTTCGAAGTTTTCTGTGTGGTTGTGTGCTGGTGCAACCATCATTCGCTGTTTGCATGAGATTTGTTCGGTGAATTCGCATTTTCCACCGTTCGTTTCGAGTTTTGTTCGGTGGAGTTTGAGTTCTTTCGCTCGTTTGGTTGTCCGTGGGGAAGCGGTGGTTTCTGGTGAAGTTGTGGTTTTCTTTGAAGGTTCACGGTGTTCTTGAGTTTTCTTGTGCAGTTTCGCACAGTTTTCTCCGATTGATCGCTGAATCGATCGTGGTTGAAGTGTCGTTCGCTGCACTCTGTGATTCGTTGAGTTTCATGAGAAAAATGAGAAGCAATCGTTCAAGTCCAGTTGCGCCTGATGGCAGAGATGATGCGTTCGTTGCAGGCAACTGTGGAGGCCTCGCGCATCGAACATGCGAGAATGCATGAGGACCTGGTCGCCTCTCGCGCCAGGAATGAGGAGCTCAGCAAGGTGACTGAGGAGTTGCGTCAAGCTCTTCAGGAGCAGCAAGGGCGTTCTTCCGCTGAAGAGGTTGTGCCGTCGTCGCCACCTCGTGTTTTCCCTATGCCTTTTGTTCAGGCGATTACTGACACGCCTATTCCTACGAGCGTGGTTCCGGTTAAGGCTGTCTTTACCGGCGTGGAGGATCCAGAGGCTCATCTAACCACGTTCCATACGCAGATGATGCTGTCAGGAGGGTCAGACGCCGTCTACTGCAAAATGTTCGTGAGTACGCTCCAGGGAACGGCGTTGGAGTGGTTTGTGAGCCTGCCTAACGGCCACATAACCAATTTTCAACAGTTCTCGAAGATTTTTGTCGAGCAGTACATCGTGAATAAGGCACCGCCCAGGGTGTCTTATGATCTGTTTGATATAAGGCAGTACCAGGGAGAGTCCCTCAGAGACTACCTGAATCGCTTTGGAGCGCAGATGATCAGATCGCCGGCTAAAGATGAAGAAATGCTGGTCTATGCATTCAAGAAGGGCGTGCTGCCGGGACCATTCTGCGAGGCCTTGATCAGGGCTCACCCTGCGACGTTTGCTGAAGTCAGGCGACTTGCGGTGGCTCACATCGCCGACGAGAGTGAAGTCGCCGAGAAGAGAGGAAGCGTGGCTCCCGCTAGGCCACGCGCCCAGACCAGGATCCAGCCGCAGAGGGTGCTGGAGACAGCGGCGGCGGCCAGGAAGGACAAGAGGACTCGCCATCCTTATGATAGGAGGGACAAGGGCAGGGGCCAGGGACGCCAGCAACCAGCACGCCGGGAATACAATCGCCCGCCTAAGCACAAGTTTGTCATGGGACTGGCGGATCTGATCGCCATTCCTAACATATCTGCTAGGTTGAAAGCGCCTGAGAAGGTGGGCGACAAGGTGCTGGGGTCAAAGCCGGATGCCTGGTGTGAGTTTCACCAAGGCTTTGGCCACACTTTGGACTCGTGTTTGTCCTTGGGATATCAGCTCGACGATCTTGTTAAGAGCGGGTTCCTAAATGACTATCTGCTGGACAGGAGGACGGGGGGAGCGTCGAGTTCCCAGCCAGCGGGTGGAGAAGCCCAGCAACACGAGATGCCTATCCACGGGGAAATCCACACCATTGCGGGAGGTTTCTCAGGTGGTGGATGCACCGCATCGCAGAGGAAGAAGTACGCGCGGTCGGTGATGACAGTGGATATGTTTGAAGATCACTCGCGGGAGGTGGACATTACGTTCACCAAGCAGGATCTTCGGGACGTTGTGCCCCATGACAACGATCCCATAGTGATTTCCTTGATAACGGCAGGAAGGAAGGTCCACAGAGTTCTAGTGGACCAGGGAAGCTCGGCAGACGTGATGTTCTGGCCGACTTTCACGCAGCTGGAATTGCCCCTTGACCAGCTGAGGCCCTATGGAGGGTGCCTGTATGGGTTCGCTGGTGACCAGGTGGAGGTCAGGGGGTATATTGAGTTGAGAACCACGTTTACAGATGAGGCTGGTTCGAGGACGGAGAAAATCAAGTACCTCATCGTAAACGCTCCTTCAGCATACAACATCCTGTTGGGAAGGCCCACGCTCAACAGGATAGGCGCCATACCGTCAACTCGGCACATGAAGGTGAAGTTGCCGTCTATGGAGGGGGTGGTGATCACGATCAAGTCTGATCAGAAAGAAGCGAAAAGGTGCTATGAGAATAGCCTGAAAAACAAGAGATCAGTGAACTATGTACCAACCACCCCACCTCCCGGTGTGAAGCCCAGATCGACGGTAACAGAGGAGACCGCCGGAAGGGACGTGGAGATGGTGGACGCTGAGCTGGGGGAGGGGAACGTTGGCCTGGAGGAGGAAGAGGCACGGAATCGCCCTGAGGAAGCGAGAGAGCAGGGAATCGCCAGGGCGGTGATCGCCCGAGAATCCAGGCCAAAACTTGTCGAGCAGTGGCTCGAGAAAGAGATCGGGGGAAAGATCTTCAAGCTGGGAAGATCTCTGGAGGTTGAGCTCCAGGACCAGATCGCCAAGGTGATTGAGCGGCATCTGGACGAGTTTGCATGGTCCGCTTCGGACATGCCCGGGATTGATCCCGACTTCTTGTGCCATCATCTGGCGATGGACAACTTGGTGAGACCAGTGCGACAAAGAAGAAGAAAGTTCAACGAGGAGAGGAGGCAGGCGATCAGGGACGAAACACAGAAACTCCTCGCTGCAGGCCACATCAGGGATGTCCAGTACCCTGAATGGCTGGCAAATTTCGTGCTGGTGAAGAAGAGTAACGGGAGATGGCGCATGTGCGTCGATTTCACCGACCTGAACAAAGCTTGCCCAAAGGATTCGTATCCTTTACCAAGCATAGATGCCCTGGTCGATAGTGCTGCAGGGTGTAAGTTGCTGAGTTTCCTGGATGCCTTCTCGGGATATAATCAGATCAAGATGCATCCCATGGATGAAGAGAAGACAGCCTTCATGACGGAGAGATCGTGCTATTGCTATAAGGTGATGCCGTTTGGGCTGAAGAACGCGGGGGCCACGTACCAGAGGCTGATGGATCGAGTACTTGCACCAATGCTGGGAAGGAACGTGCAAGCGTACGTCGATGACATGGTCGTGACCTCGCCGGAAAAGAGCAAGCACGTTGCAGACTTGGAAGAATTGTTCGCAACGATCGCCAAGTACAAGTTGAAGCTGAATCCAGAGAAATGCATTTTCGGCGTGGAGGCTGGAAAGTTTTTGGGTTTCCTCTTGACTGAAAGAGGAATAGAAGCCAACCCAGACAAGTGTGTCGCCATCTTGGCGATGAGGAGCCCAGCTACGGTGAAGGAGGTTCAACAGTTAACAGGTCGGATGGCAGCCTTGTCTCGCTTCGTGTCAGCTAGAGGAGAGAAGGGACATCCCTATTTTCAGTGCTTGAGGCGCAACAACAAGTTTGCTTGGACGAAGGAGTGCGAGGAAGCCTTCGTTAAGCTGAAGGAGTATCTGGCGAGCCCGCCGGTTCTGTGCAAACCGCTGGTGGGAACCCCTCTCAGGTTGTATTTTGCTGTAACTGAGAGGACGGTGAGTGCGGTGCTCGCCCAGGATCAAGGTCAGGCTCAGAAGCCTATTTATTTTGTGAGCAAGGTGTTGCAGGGCCCCGAAACGAGATATCAGGCCCTAGAGAAAGCTGCGTTGGCAGTGGTGTTTTCGGCGAGGAGATTGCGCCACTACTTCCATAGCTTCACCATACTGGTGATGACTGACCTGCCCATCCAGAAGGTTTTGAAGAAGCCCGACGTTGCGGGAAGGATGGTGAAGTGGGCAGTAGAGTTGTCGGAGTTTGATATCAAGTATGAGCCCCGAGGCCCGATCAAGGGGCAAATTTTCGCAGATTTCGTGGTCGAGCTCTCATCTGAGGCAACGCGAGTTGAAGGGGACGATTTCCGTTGGGTACTTTCGGTGGATGGATCGTCGAACCAGCAGGGCAGCGGTGCTGGAGTCATATTGGAAGGACCCAACGGCGTGCTGATCGAACAATCTCTGAGGTTTGCCTTCAAAGCCAGTAACAATCAAGCAGAGTATGAGGCGCTGATCGCCGGAATTTTGCTGGCCAAGGAGATGGGAGCGAGGGTGCTGATGGCTAAGAGCGACTCGCTGCTAGTCACGGGGCAAGTAACAGGCGAGTTCCAGGCTAAAGATCCACAAATGGCGGCTTACTTGGCGTATGTGCAGGAATTGAAGAGTTCCTTTGCCTCCTTTTAAGTAGTGCATGTGCCCAGAGAGCAGAATGCCCGAGCTGACTTGCTAGCTAAGCTCGCCAGTTCAGGCAAGGGGGGTAGGCAGAGGACGGTTATTCAAGAAACTCTGAAGACGCCGAGAGCATTTGTGGCAGATCACCTGGTCCTTCAGATAAGCAAGTCGACGGAGAAAGCAGCGAGAAGCCATAAGTCCCTGACGCAAGAAACTCTCAGATCGCCGAGAATTAGAGCATGTCGAGGAGAGAAGGTGAACGTGATGCAGGTCTGCGCTACCCATGAGCCAGACACTTGGATAACCCAGTACAAGCGGTGCCTGGCAGATGGCCTCCTCCCACTGGATCCGACCGAGGCTAGGAAGGTAAAGAAGAATTCTAGCAAGTACACCCTGATTGATGGCGATCTGTACAGGTTTGGGTTCACTCACCCGCTCCTGGAATGTATACATGGCGAGAAGTGCACGAGAATCATGGCGGAGCTCCACGAAGGTATATGCGGAAGCCACGTCGGGGGTTGAGCTCTGGCCGCGAGGACTCTCCGTGCAGGATACTACTGGCCATCGATGAGAGAAGATTGCAAGAAGTATGCCCAATGTTGCAAACAATGCCAACAGCACGCCGATTGGCATAAGGCGCCTCCCGAGGAGTTGAAGTCGATCTATAGCCCTTGGCCGTTTCATACCTGGGGAATCGACATCCTGGGACCTTTCCCGCTGGCGATCAGGCAGATGAAGTACTTGGTGGTGGCGATTGAATATTTCACCAAGTGGATCGAAGCAGAACCAGTGGCCGAGATCACCGCACACAAGATTGAAGGATTCGTGTGGAAGAACATCGTGTGCCGGTTTGGAGTGCCTAAACGCCTGGTGTCGGATAATGGGACTCAGTTTGCAAGCCATCTGTTGAAGAAGCTTTGCGAAGGAGTGGGAATTCAACAAGTGTTTGCATCCGTCGAGCACCCTCAGACAAATGGCCAGGTGGAGTCAGCTAATCGGGTGTTGTTGAGAGGTTTGAAGAGAAGGCTAGAAAAAGCCAAGGGAAGCTGGGCTGAGGAGGTGCCCCGTATAGTCTGGGCATACCATACCACCGAGCAATCAGGAACCCATGAGACCCCGTTCAGTTTGGTCTATGGGTGTGACGCCATGATTCCAGTAGAAATTCAAGAGAGCTCGCCGAGATTCCAGAACTTCGTAGAGGAAGACTCGAATGAAGAGAGAAGGCTGAACCTGGATCTACTGGATGAGGTCAGGGAAGAGGCGAGGTTGAAGGCTGAGGCGGTGAAGAGGAGGATTCAACGAAGATATAACTCGAAGGTGATGCCAAGGAAGTTTAGAGAAGGCGACCTGGTGATGAGGAAGGCCCACCAATACGAGATGGAGAATAAACTGTCGCCCAAGTGGACTGGACCGTTCAGAATAACCGAGGCGCTCGGGAACGGCGCCTACCGCTTAGAGACATTGGAAGGAGGGGCGATTCCTCGCACTTGGAACGCCACGCACCTGAAGTTGTATTACAGTTAAGAAGCTTTGTAAGTAAAGACAAGCACAAAGTTACATTACAATGTCTTTGTTAAAACAGTATGTAGGGAGCACTCTTTTTTCCCTAAGGAGGGTTTTTAATGAGGCTACCCAATAAAGAGGAGTTTTCGAAGTTCGAAGGTGTTTTAGATTGCATGATTGTTGTTTTCAAAAAGTTTTGAAGAAAGACCTTATCACTTATACGTGATTTAAGGCAAGTAAAGATATATTACATGCTTTCTAAATAAAGTTTTAAAGTCCTCATCGTTTTTCGGCGATTGGAGGCACCAGTTAAAGTTTTAAAGTCCTCATCGTTTTTCGGCGATTGGAGGCACCAGTTGAAGTTTTAAAGTCCTCATCGTTTTTCGGCGATTGGAGGCACCAGTTGAAGTTTTAAAGTCCTCATCGTTTTTCGGCGATCGGAGGCACCAGATAAAAGACCTCAACGCCCTCGCGCGTTCTGAGGCGAGATAAAGACCTCCTCGCCGTCGAGCGAGTGCAGGCGAGGAAGAGTAAAAGTCCTCAGTGTTTCTGGGGGCGAGAAGATGTAACCCCTGGGGCAATGTAGAGGCACCAGTAAAAAGACCTCCTCGCCGTCGAGCGAGTGCAGGCGAGAAAGGGTGAAAGTCCTCAGTGTTTCTGGGGGCGAGAAGATGTAACCCCTGGGGCAATGTAGAGGCAAGTGAAAGTCCTCAGTGTTTCTGGGGGCGAGAAGATGTAACCCCTGGGGCAATGTAGAGGCAAGTGAAAGTCCTCAGTGTTTCTGGGGGCGAGATGATGTAACCCCTGGGGCAATGTAGAGGCAAGTAAAAGTCCTCCGTGTTTCTGGGGGCGAGAAGATGTAACCCCTGGGGCAATGTAGAGGCAAGTGAAAGTCCTCAGTGTTTCTGGGGGCGAGAAGATGTAACCCCTGGGGCAATGTAGAGGCAAGTAAAAGTCCTCCGTGTTTCTGGGGGCGAGAAGATGTAACCCCTGGGGCAATGTAGAGGCACGAGTAAAAGACCTTCTCGCCTTTGAGCGAGTTCAGGCGAGTAAAAGACCTTCTCGCCTATGAGCGAGTTCAGGCGAGTTAAAGACCTTCTCGCCTATGAGCGAGCTCAGGCAAGATAAAATCCTTCTCGTCTCGAACGAGTTCAGGTACGGTGTAGAGGGTGGAAGAAGTTCTGAGGGTGGCTAAGGTAGGTTCGAAGAGAACGCCTAGCCACCCGGTCTCTTGCTCTGAAGCACAAGGAGGTAGAGAAGGATCCGAAAGGCGTCTCTATCCCCAGATCGAAGAACAATGGCCAAGGCGTGAAGCCAGAAAGAAGCTGATCGCCAAGAGTCTTTGGCGACCAGGAAGAGTTCAAACAGCGGCGAGAAGGTTAAAAGACCCGTTTGATGAAGCAGGTCGAGTGGAGCAGTGTTTAAGCCAGTAGCTGAGTTACAGTTCGTTGCTTGAAGGATATTTTTACGATAAGGTTAATTGCCTTAAGATTACAAGTTGATTAAAGTGATTGTTGCTTAAGGTTGAAGTGGTTCGAAGCAGTTAAGTCAAAAGTCGTGTTTACAAAATCGTTAAGTTAAATCCGTTGAAGTTAAACACGCAAAGAAGGTTAAAGCGGTTAAAGAAGCCATGAGAGGGAATACCCAGACTTTGTCATTAAGATAAGTATCAGCCAAAGGTACATATACATGAGTTTATTACAAAATGGTATACAAGGGAAAGCACAAAGGTAGCAGATGAAGAAGAGTTGATTAGTCTTCAGCAGGAACGACTTTTCCATCCACTACCTCATTATCCAGAGACACCATGCTGAGATCCAAATCAGGGAACAAGCAGGCGAACTGTTCCCGCGCAGCTTCGAATCCAGCAGCCAGAATTTGAGCAGAATTCAACTTGAGTTCTTCAATTTGCTTCTGAAGCTCCTCAATCCGCTTCTTGAGATCTTCAGTTTGTTCTTTCAGCTCTTTATTCTGCTGCTCCAGCTCTTCGATTTGCTTCTTGAGTTGTTCATTGGTCTCTTGAGCCTGGAGAAGGTCTTCAGCAACCTTCTTGGATTCTGCTTGCGTTTGGCCCAGCTCGGCAGCGAGCTTCCCTTTTTCCTTGTTGGTTTCGGTGAGCTCAGCCATGGCGTCATCCCTCGCCTTTTCCACTTGCCCAAGGAGTTTTTCTCGGTCGGCTGACCTTTGCTCCAATTTCTGCACCTTAGCTGCGTCAGCTTTTATGAGAGCCTCCAAGTCAGCCACCCGGACGCGATAAGGCACAATCTTGCTCTCCAGTTCGACCTTTTCTTGAGCAAGTTGATGCACCTTATGGCAGAGATCAGTGGCCTCCTTGCGCGCCAATCTGAGCTCGGTGCTCATTGCGTCTTCTACTCGGGAGTGTTCAATCTCCGCGAGTGTCAGATTGGTGGACAACTTCTCCACCTCGACTCTGATGGTGCTGTTCTCGGTTTTGAGGGTGAAGAGGTCGTCTTGAAGCCTCCTGGTAGAGCTCTCCACAGCTCTGGTTATGATCGCCGGGATGTCTTCTGCTATGGTCTTCAGCTTAGCAGATAGGGGCTCCCACATCCTTGTAACCTCCAAAGGGAGGTTTGCTGCTTGGAGAGGCGCCAGGTGAGCCTGTTGTTGGTTCTCGTCGCCACCTTCCTTAGCAGGTTCTTCAGTAGGCGCTTCTTGGCGTGGCGACGGAATCGGGGATTCGGTGATCAGAATCGGAGAAGTATGAGCAACCTCATCCCCAATTGGAGTAACCTCTGCAGCTGAGGCATTTGAAGGAGGACCCCCTCCAGCTGATACGTATGGCGTGGAGGCGCTCGGGGGTCCTCCATGAAGTTTGGCTCTTGGGCCTCCATTGCAGGTGGCGCAGTGGCCAGTGGGATCGCTTGGACTGGTGAAACAGGAGCTTGTGGGGGTGGCGATGATGGAGGAGGAGCAGGCGTCGATGGAGGTGTTGAGGTTGGAAGAGGGGGTGGAGCAGGTGGTGAAGAAGGTGCCGCCCTCTTCCTCTTTGTTCTCTTAGTATTTGGTGATTCGGTTGCTGACTTGGGCGTTGGAGTGCGATCGGCCGCAGCGGCGCCGCTCTGTTTCTTTGCAGGTTCTTGAGGTGGATCTCGAAGAGGAACGGAGGTGTGAAGCGGTGCACACGTCGATCCTTTGACGAGGCAGTTTCCAGCGTTCCGGTCAACAGGCAGGATCACCTACTCATTGTCATATTTAAGGAAGAAGAACATAGATGCAATATATAGAAAATGGAACGGTTGGTTCTAGTTGTTTTAGACTTTAAATAATTTAGTTGTTGGAAATATGAATAATTTATTTCTATTATTTGAAAGAAAAAAAATCATGTTGAAACCATGAATAAGTAAAAAGAAAATGAGGAAAAGTGTAAAGTCAAAGAAAATGATGATTAGATAACACATATGTACTGTAAATGGATTGTAGGTATTTTTTTTTAAAAAAATGTACATTTTGTTATCTGAAAAACCAATACTTTTTTGAAACACAACCTTATTATAACTCTTAAATGCCTTAAGATTCATATTTCTAATATGATTGTGATATGAAGATGAAATGAAAAGTAAATGTGATTTGTTAGGATTCAGTTGAAATAGAGAAAAACAATTACTTGTGAGAATATGAGAATAAATCCTTGATGAATTGTCATTTTATTATTTTAGTTTGATCCTGTGTATCTATATTTTGGTATATTTGAATTTGGAAGCACCATAAGTTTCTAATTTAATTTGTTGTTTAGTAAATAAAGTTGTTTTGAAATTTGAGTTCAAAAATGATTTATTTATATAAATTTACTTTGCTTGAGGACAAACAAGAGTTTAGGTTCGGGGCAGTTGATAAGTGTCATATTTTAGTAATATTTCATATTAAAATACAACAATTATAGATCTTTACTGGTAAAATAATTATAACTTAATCCCTAATTTATGAATTTAAACCTTTTTACATATTTTTTTTGATTATAATATGAATAAAACGATTTATTCTCAACTTTGTGTTAATTTCAGGATTCTAAGGTAAAATGGATATGGAAGGGCTAAAGGAGAATAGACAAGATGAAAAGGAAAAGTTGGAACGCTCAAAATCACCCAAGCTAGCTCACTCTAGAAGAACTCGCTCAAGACTCATCCAAAGCTCACCCAGGCGAGTTCACTCAAGAGAAGTTGGCCTTTTTCTCGTCAAACTTGCCTAAGAAAGCTATAATTTGCCTAAGTGAGAAGTCACTTAGCCCAAGCCTAACTAAGTTAAATATGGGACGTGAGGCATAAACTTAAACATCATTAGGAGAATAGAAGGAGATAGAAAACCCTAGAGAGGCAACTATCAAGGAGGAACATCCTGGATCTTCTTTTATTGTTTTCCATGCTTGTAATGGCCAACATGAGTGCTTGTAATTTTGATTCTTAGATTTGAGTGAAAAGTACTTCTACGTATCTGACCTAAATGGTAATGCTAAACCTATTTGAATGCTAGGAATAGATTTGAAATGTTAATTACTATCAACATTTGCTTGTAGCGATAAGGAGGTTTTATAAATATGTGAGGAATCAATATTTAGGAGACTATCTTAATAACTTTATATGCAAGGAGTCAATATAAATGAATTTTATATGGACATCAATATCAATCAAAGATAAAATATTCCATGCTTTTCAAAATACAAAAGAGTGAAAAGGATGAACCTCAATCTCAATTTTCCCAATTGAATCAAACAACTCTTTACTTTGATTTATTTACATTCTTGCAATCTCATACACAACAAACATACAACAAACTTTTATATATTGTTTTCTATTTAGTGAATACTATACTTGAGAATCCAACTATTTCTTGTGGGTTCAAAATTTGTTCTTAGGGACAAATTTACTACTTCTAGCACGGTACATTTTCCGTAAAATAGTCATCACCTCCCTAGCTAAACATTCACAATTTATAACAAATAAGAAAAGGGCTAAAGCATCACCTTTTCTCAGTCCTTTTAGGGGTTTAAATTGTTTGGTTGGACTATCGTTAACTAAAAATGAAATTATTGATTGATAAGAGCCATAATTTAGTGATATTTTATGCAAAAGGATAGGCACATATGGATTTTAATTATTGATAAAGTTATAATTCAAACTTTAATTTAGGAATTTGAACCTTTTTTACATATTTTTAGATTATGACATGAATAAAAACTATTTAGTCCCAAGTTTGTGCTAATTTTAGTAATTGATCCGATCGGTCATCGGTAGTCGATGACGTCAGCAGCAGAGAACCGCGTGGACCACTCGCAGGGTGACACGTGGACCAGGTGGCAGAGAGGTCAGGGAGACGATCGCCAAGAGCGGTGATCGGTGGTCAGTAACCAAGTGACCACCGACAGATCAGGCGGCAGAGAGGTCGGGGGACAGATCATCCAGAATGGTGATCGGTGGTCAGTAGCCAAGTGGCCACCAACAGACCAGTTCTCAGACTAACGCCTGAGGGCAGAACGCGAGAAGCAAATAAACACTGATCAGTCATCGGGTGTATTGTCATCGGGGTCTCGTGTTACACGCAGTTAAACTGGGACTGAGGTTCCCAGCGAGAGCGTTACGCATGGATCTCGCATGAGCACACCTCAGGGAATCATGCACGAGAGTGGCCTGAGGGAACTAGTAAACCAGTCAGTGATTGGTGATTCCCTCAACCCATTACGTGCGTGGCATCGTGAAGGGTAAGCTGTATACGCAGAGAGCAACGTTTGGTGAGTGTGCCTAGACCAGCCACACCCGACGTTCTCCTAAGAGTATGCGACTTACCCAGATGAGAGAAATATCTTAAGTTACTCTGCAAGGGCGTAACTTAGGCACACAAAGAGAAGCGCTAGAGCCCTTCCAGTACGTGACACGTGTGTGGTTAGATGTGAGTTGCAGGCCTCCGCGTGTCATCATCTGAGAGGGGTGCGGTCCAGACAAAAGTGCACTCCGTACCACTAAGGGTACAGACAGGCGCAGCCAAGTGTAGAGACGCGCAGACATGCACAGACTCTCACGCTCTCACTACTGATTCTGCAGGTACACTGTCTCTGAAAAGCGTAACAGGGTTCTGACACATGCCAGAAAAGCATAACAGAATTCTGTTATGCCCAGAAACAGAGAGAGAGACATAAAGAGAGAATCAGGGAGAGATTGAGAGATACGAAAAACAGAGAGCAAGAGTTTTTCACACACACTACTAGTTTTCTCATTTGGTGGTTCTGTGGACTAACTTGATCGTCGGAGTGCAAACGGCCGCTAGAGGCGCCGTCTGTGTGTTTTGCAGGTCACGTTTGGAGATCCAAGAGAAGGTTCTGAGGGTGATTCTGTAGAAAACGCAGTCGCGTAGACGGGACAGAGTGTGCTACAGAGCGATTCCTCCACGTTCGAGTTGCCGGCAGGATCATTTGGCGCCCACCGTGGGGCACGAGTGAATCGTTGTCCCATATACACCACAGTTTTTGAAGCTCACCAGAGTTTTATCAGTTTCTTTGATAGAGAAAGATGCCTAGAAACAGACAACCATCACCTGCGCCATCTGCTGACGAAGGAGCTGTGACAATGGCGCAGGTCCTGGAAATGGTGCGCACGCTGCAGGATAACGCCGCAGCGTCGAAAGTTGAACAAGAAAGGATGCAGACGGAGTTGGTTGCGTCGCAAAGCAGGAACGACGAGCTGAATCGCGTCAACGAAGAGTTGAGAAGGACGCTGCAGGCGCAGAGGGAACACATTGTTGACGAAAGGGTGTCTAGGCAGCCCTCACCTCCAAGAGCATTCCCCATGCCATTCTCCCCTGAGATCATGGGAACCATGGTGCCTCCCAACCTGGTGGGGGTGAAGGCATCGTTCAAGGGGGTAGAAGACCCGGAGGCGCATCTGACGGCGTTCCACACCCAGATGATGTTGTCTGGGGCTCAGACGCTGTGTACTGCAAGATGTTCATGAGCACATTCAGCGGAATCGCCATGGAGTGGTTCGTGAGTTTACCAGAAGGACATATCACGTCTTTCTCTCAGTTTTCAAAGCTCTTCACTGAGCAATATATCGTCAACAAAGCACCTGCAGTGGTGTCATACGACTTGTTCGACGTGCGTCAATACCAAGGTGAGTCGCTGAAAGACTACCTCAACCGCTTTGGGGGCACAAGTGGTTAGATTGCCCAGCAAAGATGAAGATATGCTGGTGCACGCGTTTAAGAAGGGAGTGCTGCCTGGCCCCTTCAGCGAGTCTCTCATCAGGAGCCATCCCAGCACCTTTGCAGAGATCCGACGACGGGCGGTGGCGCACATAGTGGCAGAAACAGAGGTTTCTGAGAAGAGGGGAAGTGCTGCACCACCAAGACCGCGTGGAGGGCAAGGAAAGCCACAGCAAGCAAGGGTGCATGAGGCCAAAGAGGGGAAGAAGGTGCGGGAAAAACCTCGTCCCTATGCACCAGGCAAAGATCAGAGCAGGGGCGTGCAAGGGAGAATAACGCACCCCCGAGATACAACTTCATGGTAGGATTGGCGGATCTCATCGCCCTTCCTGCTGTAGCAGCAAGACTACGAGTACCAGAGAAGACAGATAAGGTACTTGGAAGGAAGAAGAATGAATGGTGCGAGTTTCACCAGGCCTTTGGCCATACACTTCACTCCTGTTTGGCGCTGGGACACCAACTGGCAGAGTTGGTGAAGTCTGGGTTTCTAGCAGATTACCTGCGTGAGCCGCAGGGTGATCGCGCGTCAGGATCCCAGACTGGAGAACAGCAGCATGAAGTCCCTGTGCATGGGGAAGTGCAGACGATCGCAGGAGGCTTCTCTGGTGGGGGATGCACAGCTGCACAGAGAAGGAGATACGCTCGATCGGTGATGGCGGTAGATGCGGTAAATGAGAGTCATTACCCTGAAGTGGACATTATCTTCAGGAAAGCTGATCTACGGGACGTTGTCCCGCACGACAACGACCCTGTGGTCATTTCTCTCATCACAGCGGGAAGACGAGTGCATAGAGTACTCGTAGATCAAGGAAGCTCGGCAGACGTCATGTTCTGGCCAACATTCAACAAGTTACAATTGTCCCCTGATCAGCTAAGACCGTATACCGGGTGTCTCTACGGTTTTGCAGGAGATCAGGTAGAGGTGCGAGGGTACATCGAGCTGAGGACAACGTTCACTGACGGAACGACAGCCCGCACTGAAAAGATAAAGTACCTGGTGGTGAACGCCCCTTCAGCGTACAACGTCTTGTTGGGGAGGCCAACACTCAATAGATTGGGCGCAATACCATCGACGAGGCACATGAAGTTGAAGCTGCTGTCGATGGAGGGAACCGTGATAACCATCAAGTCGGATCAGGCTGAGGCAAGACGCTGTTATGAGAACAGCCTGAAGCAAAAGAGAAGTGTTTGCCACGTCACCACGAAACCACCACCAGGTGTGCGCGAAGAGCGATCGGTGGTCAGGGAGACACAGGGCGCTCAGAGGATGGAGGATGCTGCGGTGGGGGCCTCCCAGGTAGCCCAAGTTGAAGAAGAAGAGGGAGACGCGATCGCTCCTCGCGAGTCAGGGATCGCGAGGGCGGTCATCGCCAATGAGAGAAGGCCCCACCCAGCTGAAGGATGGGTTGAAGTGGACATCGGGGGGAGAAAGTTCAAGTTAGGGGGATCCCTCGTTGAAGAAGAGCGAAGGCTGATCATGGGTGTGATTGAGAAGCACATGAATGCCTTTGCATGGTCAGCATCCGACATGCCAGGAATCGACCCCGATTTCCTCTGCCATCGTCTGTCGATGGACCCTATGGTTCGACCTGTGCGACAGAGGCGAAGGAAATTCAACGAGGAGAAGAGGAAGGTGATCCACGACGAAGCGCAGGAGCTCCTTGCCGCAGGGCACATCAGAGAAATCCAGTACCCCGAGTGGCTAGCGAACGTGGTACTGGTTCAGAAGGCAAGCGGCAAGTGGAGAATGTGCATGGACTTCACTGACCTCAACAAGGCGTGCCCCAAGGATTCTTACCCCTTACCCAGTATAGATGCTCTGGTTGATAGCGCATCGAGGGGAAAGCTACTCAGCTTCTTGGACGCTTTCTCGGGGTACAACCAGATCAGGATGCACCCCATAGATGAGTGCAAGACTGCGTTTATGACGGAACGGTCTTACTATTGCTACAAGGTCATGCCATTCGGGTTAAAGAATGCGGGGGCTACCTACCAGCGGCTCATGGATAGGGTGCTCTCGCCCATGCTGGGAAGGAACGTACACGCCTATGTAGATGACATGGTGGTTACGTCCCAAGAGAAGAAGCATCATGCAGCTGATCTGGAAGAGCTATTCACCACCATTGCCAAGTACAGGCTGAAGCTCAACCCTGAGAAATGCATTTTTGGTGTGGAGGCCGGGAAGTTCTTGGGCTTCCTCTTAACAGAGCGGGGAATCGAAGCTAACCCAGAGAAGTGTGCGGCGATCGTGGCAATGAGGAGCCCAACGACGGTGAAGGAAGTGCAGCAGCTCACCGGTCGCTTGGCGGCTTTGTCCCGGTTTATGTCCGCTGGAGGGGAGAAAGGTCACCCATACTTCCAGTGTCTCAAACGCAACAGCAGATTTCTCTGGACACAGGAGTGCGAGGAGGCCTTCATCAAGTTAAAGGGGTATCTGGCGAGCCCACCAGTCTTGCGAAAACCTCAGGTAGGCATCCCTCTTCGTCTATACTTTGCTGTGACGGAGAGAGCAGTCAGCTCAGTCCTGGTGCAAGAGCAAGACCAGACCCAGAGGCCTGTTTACTTCGTGAGTAAGGTGCTGCAAGGCCCTGAAACAAGGTACCAGGCCCTCGAGAAGGCTGCTCTGGCGGTGGTGTTTTCAGCCAGAAGACTCAGGCATTACTTCCACAGCTTCACAGTGGTGGTGATGACTGATCTGCCTATCCAGAACGTATTGAAGAAACCTGATGTAGCAGGAAGGATGGTCAAATGGGCGGTGGAATTGTCAGAATTTGACATCCAGTACGAGCCCCGAGGACCGATCAAGGGGCAGGTGTTCGCGAACTTTGTCGTCGAGCTGTCGTCGATCGCGACACCTGCGGAAGGATTAGACTTCCGATGGGTATTATCGGTGGATGGCTCCTCTAATCAGCAGGGGAGCGGCGCGGGAGTCATCCTGGAGGGACCGAACGGGGTACTGATCGAGCAGTCCCTCCGCTTTGCCTTCAAGGCTAGCAACAATTAGGCGGAGTATGAAGCCCTGATCGCAGGAATGTTGCTAGCAAGAGAAATGGGAGCAAGAAATCTGCTGGCCAAAAGCGACTCTTTGCTGGTCACCGGGCAGGTTACAGGGGAGTTCCAAGCAAAAGATCCCCAGATGGCAGCCTACCTAGAGTATGTGCGGCTCCTGAAGACATCCTTCGCCAAGTTTGAATTAGTGCACGTGCCAAGAGAGCAAAATGCCAGAGCAGACCTGCTTGCCAAGCTGGCCAGCTCAGGCAAAGGGGGGAAGCAGAGGACCGTCATTCAGGAGACCCTGAAGGTGCCACGCGCGTTCGTGTCAGACAACCAGGTACTTCATGTATACAAGTCGATGGAGCGTCTAACGATCAGTCATCGGTCGTTGACCCAAGAAACGCTGAGAGCACCAAGGGTGAGATCGGGACCGTCAAAGACCGATGAGTCGATGGAGGTCCATGCGGGGAAGGAACCCGACACCTGGATAACGCCGTACCAGCTATACTTAGAAGATGGTGTACTCCCGCTCGATGCGGCAGAGGCAAAAGGATAAAGAGGAGTTCAAGTAAGTTCACTCTTATAGATGGAAACCTCTTTAGATTTGGATTTTCTCACCCTGTGCAGATCTGTGTGCACGGCGAGCAATGCACCAGACTCATGTCTGAGCTGCACGAGGGGGTGTGCGGAAGCCACGTAGGTGGTCGCGCTTTGGCAAATAGAGTACTCCGCGCGGGGTACTACTGGCCAAAGCTGAAGGAAGACTGCATAAGGTTTGCTCAGCGTTGCAAACAGTGTCAATTGCATGGAGACTGGCACAAGGCACCCCCTGAGGAGATTGACATCCTAGGACCCTTTCCCCTGGCGGTGAGGCAGATGAAGTTCCTCATCGTGGCCATCGAGTATTTCACCAAGTGGGTGGAGGCAGAGCCAGTCGCACACATCACCGCACAGAAAGTCGAGCACTTCGTCTGGAAGAACATTGTCTGTCGCTTCGGAATACCCAAGAGGCTGGTTTCCGACAATGGCACCCAGTTCACAAGTCATCAGCTGAGGAAGATGTGTGAAGAGTTAAAGATACAACAGGTTTTCGCTTCAGTGGAACACCCACAAACCAATGGGCAGGTGGAGTCAGCAAATCGAGTACTGCTCAGGGGGCTGAAGCGAAGACTAGACAAGGCCAAAGGAGGCTGGGCAGAGGAGGTCCCCAGAATTGTATGGTCTTATCACACCACCCCACAGTCCAGCACCCATGAGACACCCTTCAGCCTTGTCTATGGGACAGACGCCATGATTCCTGTGGAGATACAGGAGAGCTCCCCCAGATTCTTGAACTTCGTTGCTGGAGAGTCCAATGAAGAGCGTAAGGTGAATCTGGACCTGCTAGACGAAGTGCGAGAAGAGGCCAGAGTCAGTGCTGAAGCTGTGAAGAGAAGAGTAGAGCGGAGGCACAACTCTAAAGTGAGGCCCAGGCGCTTCCAGGAAGGTGATCTGGTGATGAGAAAGGCGCATCAGAACGACATGCAGAACAAGTTGTCCCCAAAGTGGACAAGCCCGTACAGAGTGGTGGAGACATTGGAGAACGGAGCCTATCGCCTAGAGACTTTGGAGGGAGGAGCAATCCCCAGAACGTGGAACGCCACCCATTTAAAATTTTATTTCAGTTAAAATTGTACAGTAATGGCGTTCTCGCGCTAAAAGATACATGCTTTGTATGTGGTGGAAACAGTTGAACAGACAAGGGGGCACTCTTTTCCCTAAGGAGGGTTTTTAAAGAGGCCACCCAATTAAAGAAAAATTTCCAGCATATCAAGTGTGCTCAAGTATTAAAGTTAAAGTCCTCCTTGCCCCAGGTGCAAGTGCAGGTGATTGGTTAGGCCCTACTTGCCCTAGGCGCAAGTACTGGCACCGATCCAAGTCTTCCTCACCCCAGGTGTGAGCGCAAGCAGTTAAAGGTTTGAAAAGCCAGGGGTGCTAGTAAGACCAAGGGAGGGAAAGGAAAGGTTTTGACAAAATGTCCTTACCCGCTTGGCATGCACCAATATTGGCCCAGTAAAGCTCTTAGTCCGAAACCCTTCTCACCCCAGGAGTGAGGCAGGGAATGAACGACTCAACGCCCCGAAGGGTGATGACCTTGGGGAAAGTAAGAGGGGTTAGCGAGAAACACTTTCATTTCCCCAAAGCAAGGCATCACCTCGAGCGATCGATGCCAAGGTTCTCTATGCACTTAGCGCTAGAGCGACAGAGAAGCTAGGTGAAGATCGAGGAACGATCACTGATGAGTCGTCAGTGATTGGTTAGTGTTCCATCCGGTTGACCGGGACGTCTTCGTGCGTGGCCTCAATCGTCAGCTAAGGACTCCTTCCCACTGAATGCCTGCAAATTTCCTGCAAAAAAGAGGACAAAGAGGCGCCCTAGCGGCCGTTTGCACTCTGACGCTCAAGTCAGCCAGCAAGAAACACCAAAAAACTGTCCACCCACGTATCTGAGCACCGCGTGTGGCACTCTGTAGGTGGTAAAAGAACTGTGTATCTGTGTGTGTGTGTTGTCTCCTTTTTGCAAAAATCTTCTCCAGTCACTTGTACGTAACCCTAAAGCACGGGCAAGCAACCAAAGAGTTTCTCCTAGGTTTGCCAAAGGTTTCCGTCCGGTTGACCGGGACGTCTTCGTGCGTGGCCTCAATCGTCAGCTAAGGACTCCTTCCCACTGAATGCCTGCAAATTTCCTGCAAAAAAGAGGACAAAGAGGCGCCCTAGCGGCCGTTTGCACTCCGACGCTCAAGTCAGCCAGCAAGAAACACCAAAAAACTGTCCACCCACGTATCTGAGCACCGCGTGTGGCACTCTGTAGGTGGTAAAAGAACTGTGTATCTGTGTGTGTGTGTTGTCTCCTTTTTGCAAAAATCTTCTCCAGTCACTTGTACGTAACCCTAAAGCACGGGCAAGCAACCAAAGAGTTTCTCCTAGGTTTGCCAAAGGTTCCAACCCTTTTTCCGACATTCCCAGCGCTATTTAAACTGCCCCCAGCATTTAAAGCGCCTTAAAGCGCTTTTAAACTCAAACGTAACACGCTCATTAAAGCGCTTAATTATTAAACGTAGCGCATTTAAGACGTTGAAACGTTTGGGAGCCAAAATAGTACCTGAATGCCAAAAAGGGAAACTGTATTGAATATCTTTAATTACCTGGCACCTGACTAGAGGGTGTTTCTATTCCGGCATTGCTGTCATACACGTGGAGGGCCTCACGACGCCTTGACCCCATCTGGGGGCGTTTCTGCCCATCTGGGGACGTTTCTACGCGTGGGTCCTCCTGCTGGGAGTGCTACTGCGCTAGGGGTGGCTTTTTGGGTGCCAACTCATGCCCCCAAGTATCTAGCCACTTACTCTGAGAGCGTATCTGCCTTCCTCTCGCACCCTGCACCCGGTTATCCTGGGCGTGACCTTCCTCTTGGGTCGTATCTGTCCCGAAGGCGTCTCTGGGGCGGCGGGAGTACTTCGCGAGTCAGGCTGCCCTTCACTGGTACTATTACTATGGCCTTGGAGCCACCTTTCCCTTCTCTTTATCACTTTCCCGAGATATCGGGACCTGAGGCTTTCCCACGACGTAGCTCCCTCCATGGTCTTTCCTACCCATGGGTATCGGGGAACCACACCGTGATTGCCTTGCTTTTACACTGTTTAATCTGGCGACGTCCTCACCAGGGCGACGCCTTCACCTAGGCGACGCCCTCACCAGGGCGACGCTTTCACCTAGGCGACGCCTTCACCTAGGCGACGCCTTCACCTAGGCGACGCCTTCGCTTAGGCGACGCCTTGCCTTAGCGACGTCTTGTCCTGCCTTGGCGACGCTTTCTCTTGGCGTCTCTACATCTGGGCGACACCTCGAGTTGACTTTGACTTTCCTGTTGTTGACTTTGACCTTGACTTAGTCAACGCCCTGACACGGGACGGTACACAAGCCCCCAGTCTTAAGCCGAAGACTTGTCTTCAGCGCAAAGACTAAAGCCTTGCCCCCGCCATCCACGTGCTTTCTTGATGACGTGTCATTCTCTGCTGACTCAGCAAATTTTCGAATTACTGACGCGACATTATCTGAACCACAGGGGTATTCTTAATGACCGATTGGACATTCCCTGCAATGGGGATGATTACACCTTTTGGGCTACCCTTTATCGCGCGCCACGTGGCCCATCGCGTGGCCCTCCTTTAGAGACCTTTGCGCTTCCCCTGGGCAATCGACCTTCTGACGCGTGGCTCGATCCTGCGGCCCTCAATTTGCGCCTCTTGGGTTACGAAATGTAACGTTTAAGTTACCCCAAACCCCGCGCTCACCCTACTGTTACATTCATTCGCTCTGCAACTCCGCACTGTTCATCGCCTTCGAAAACCTTTTTTCTCTGCAACTGCGATTCTCTCCTTCCTGTGCCCTTCTGCTGCCTCCATTCCAAAAGCAAAGGTATGATCTCGGATACTCACGACCTTTCCCCTTCGTCGCATTAGATTGATTTATTGGACTGCCTGGGACTGTTGTTATTCACGTATTACTGGATTTCTCCGCTTCTTCTTCCTCCTCTGATTTTTCTCGCGTGGGTGACGCTTCCTGGGGTTGTTTCCCCTTCTTGCCATGGCTAAACTTGCTAAACCCTTTTTCCTCTCTTCTTTCTCCAGCTATCTATTTTCACCATGACGCACGCGAACGCGGAGCCTGATTCTTCCCCTACGACCCCCAAGTCCAACTACAAAGCCTTCTACCCCTGGGCCTCCGATGAGCTCCTGAGTGAATGCACCAGCCTGACTTCTTTCCAGGACCTGGAAGCTCACCGGGGGGATCCCCATTTGTACAACTTTAACGCCTTCTGCCGCACACACGACGCCCACATATCCGTCCGTCTCGGCAGGTCTGGGGAACCTGTTTGTTTGGACGACAGACCTAGAAAGGGGAAACCCTTCTTCTTCATGTACCAGACCGTGTTCAAGCGCGTAGGAGTGCGTCTCCCGTTCACTCCCTTCGAACGGGAGCTTCTTACTGAAATCAACACTGCCCCCGCCCAGCTTCATCCCAACAGCTGGGCATTTGTGAGGGGCTTTCAAATTCTTTGTGGATACCTGGGCATTCCTCCTTCCGTAGATGTCTTCCTGCATTTTTTTTGAGGTGAAAAAACAGGGGAAAAGCTTCTGGGTAAGCTTTTCCGGGATCGCCGGCAGGATCCTCCTCTCCCTCTTCCAGAATTCTTACAAGAACTGGAAAGGGAAGTTCTTCAGGGTGTGCTGCGCCAAGCATGATCCCACAGCTTTGGATGGCTTCCCCCTTTACTGGACGGAACGCCCCAAATTGCTCAGGGCCAAAACCCTGGAAGAGCTATCCCCCGCCGATAGGGAGGTAAGCAAAGCCTTGGCGGGGTTGGGGATCGTCTTTGATACCTTGAAGCTGGTCGCTAGCGAGTACAATGCCCACGCCCTGACCACCTATTTTGGTAAGGGGCTCTCCCCTCATCCTTCTTGCTATGAACAGCCTGCTATCGATCGCTTGTTTCCCCATACTATTATGCTTGTTTTACACTTGTACCATGTTACTTGCATTTCACGTCTCTTCGCGTATCGTCAATTCGCATAGCTGTTTTAGTACTAATCCTTGCTGTTTGGTCTGCCTTGGTGTAGGATCGGTGATGGGCGTTTCCAAAAGAATGATGTTGGCGAAAGCACTGAAGGAGGCTCGTGCCGCCAAGGCAGGCGCCTCCTCCAGCCCTACTGCCAATCCGATTCTCCCGCCGGCTCCGACATCGCCGCCTCCAGTCACCGCTGAAGGTGCTTCTAACCCATCTCCGACGTCTCCACCTGGCTCTGACGTGCTTCCAACTCCCAACTCTCCTTCGCCTATCGCCGTTGTGCCCCTAGCTGCGGCCTCGTCACCGGCTCCAACCCCCCTTGACAAAGGAAAAAGGGTTTTGGAGATTCTGTCAGATGATGAGGAATCAGAAGGCGTGGCACCCTTCAAGAGGAGAAAATCTGCGCGGGTTCCTCTTTTGGTAGAGACGCCGCCGCAGGGAGGGAACCCCTTTATGGACAACCCTCCAAGCGCAACCTCACTCCCTCCTATGATTCTCCAAGAGGAAAGGGGCGAAGGTGCTGAATCTGCGCCGCCTCTGCCGCCGCCAGAAACCACTGCTTCCCCGGCTCCCGATGCTGCTGCCCCCGACTTCATTGCCATCCCCCCTCCAATCATGCATCTGATGAGGGGTTTCAGTGGCGGGACTATGCCGGAAGGTACCGACAGGAGGGAAGGTATGCCTTTCTATTTGGGGGCCTTCTTGGCGGTGGCTCTTGAATGGCGCTCCCAGGCCAGAAACGCTGTCTTGCAAACCCAAACCCTCCAGGCCTTGGAAACGAAAGGAACCACCCTGGAGGAGGAGATGAAGGCCCTGGGACGCCAGAACGAGGCTTATTGTTCCTCTCTGAAACAAGCACAAGAGTCCAGGGCAGAAGCTGAGAGGAAATTGGCAGAGGCCCTGGAGCTCAGGCTGACTTCTACGCTCGTGAAGTTGCTCTCCAAGTACAGGTAGCGGGTCTTCAGGAATTGGTCAAAGCAGACGCGGAAACCCAAAAGGACCTGAAGGACCGCTGCTGTGAACAAACTGCCAAGGTGGAACGGATAGAGGAGGAAATGGCCACGCAGGCCAAAGCTATGGACCTTCTCCGAGTTGACTACGACGAGCTGCAGGTCGAGGTTAGCCGGCTTCGTGTGGAGAAAGAGGCTCTGGAGAAACAGGTGGCCTCCGGAGACGCCGCCATTGAGGAGCTGGAGAAGGAGAAAAAGTCCCTTATCCAGGAGATGGCGGGCACCTTCGAGGAGAGGTTCCAAGAAGCCCTGTCCCAGGCGTCCTGCGAGAATCCCGGCGTCAACCTTTCAAACTGCAACCCCACACACCACGTAGTCGACGGGAAGGTCGTGCCCATGGATTTGAACGACTGAACTGCTGCCCCTCATCCGCCACCTTCCTCTTCAAGCTTAACTCTTCATTCTTTACCTTCGCTTTTTAATTTCATCTGCCAAAAACTTGTAATTCTTTGAACTATCCACACTCTTGTTATTGATTCGGGACACTCGCATGGTTGTCCTTATTTCTTTTTCACATACGACTCCGCCTATGCAATCTCGTTCTCATCTTTTCCCTTCATACGCTTTACTTATTTTATCTGTATCCTGCCCGTTTCTCACACTTCGTTGGGCGGTTTGGTATGATGGGGTAAGGTCGCTCGCCAACCCTTACGCCCATGGAGAGGCTCACTGAGTGGCGCCGTATCGTCCACGGGACGACTCTGATACCGAAAGGCTGTTTCTTTGATCTTTTAGCACTCGGCGCCCACGCCTAAGGAGAGGCCTGCCAAAGCAGCACCGTATCGTCCCCGGGTGTCTAAAACGCTGAGTGTTGTGGGGTTTTTGTTCCCTCCATGGTCTTTCCTGCCCATAGGTATCGGGGAACACCCTGCCAGTGACTCGCTGGCGTTTGACGGTCTCGTCTCCCTCCACAGTCTTTCCTACCTGTGGGTATCGGGGAGGCGACGCCTGCAACTACTTTGCCTTTCTCTGATTTCTTCTCCCTCCTCAGTCTTTCCTACCTGTGGGTATCGGGGAGGTAACGCTAGTCGGTATTTGGGTTGGCGACGCCCGCGACTTCTCGTCTGTCGTCGCCCTTTACGTCTTTCCTGGCAACGCCTCGGGCGTTACCTTTACTTCGACATTGACTTTAATTCTTGCCTTGGTCAACGCCTGATAACAGCGAAGAGTCCAAGGCTTTGCCTGTGCCATCCACGTGGCGCTTCTTGTACAGTTGATGGGACCTTCTGTCATTCGACTTGATCCACGTGGCGCTGCTTAAATGGTTGGTGGGGTATCTAGTCATTTCATTTTCTGACTCCTGCTGTACCCCTGGCTCATTTTCGACGGCGCATCGTACCACTGGATATTCTGCTGATACGACGTTTTCTGATTTAAACCAGTGGTGGCAGCGTCATCCTTTCACCTTCTGCCACGTGTATCAATCGCACGGTGCATCCGTTCGTGTCGTTTGGCGCTCTAGGCGCTTTATTTAACTCTTCAAACTCTGGAACTATCTTCACCATTTTCTCACTCTTCATAACCTACTTGCGTTCTTTCTTCTTGTACCCTTTCTTCTTGCACCCTTTCTTCTCTGTCGAAGGGTTGTTCTAACTGCTCCCCTCGCTCAACTCTCGCATTTCCAGCCATCTTGATCTTGTTAAAGAATGTCTTCTCACGATGCTTCCTCCAGGGTCCGTCCCAAAGACTTGTACCCTTGGGCCTCGAGTGAACTTCTTGATGAGTGTTCATGTTTGCTCTCCACTAGGGCCGTACGGGAACACAAAGGGGAGTTGTGTTCTTACGACCATCGGGCCTTTGCGAGGAGGCACGATGACGACATCGCTGTGCTCCCTTGCACTCTGGGGGAGCCAGTGTGTGGAGACGGACGAGCGAACGACGGGGTCCCTTTCTTTTACTTTTACCAGGTGGTGTTCAAGACCATCGGGGTGCGCTTACCCTTCTCTCGGTTCGAGAAGGAACTGCTGACGGAGATCAACGTGGCTCCAGCCCAGTTATATCCCAACAGCTGGGCCTTTGTCAAAGCCTTCGATATTCTCTTTGGGTTTCTGGGTTGTGCACCCTCGGTTGACCTCTTTCTTCACTTTTTTGAGGTGAAGAGACAGAGACACAACCTCTGGGTAACTCTCAGCAATGTTCCCGGAAGAGTTCTCTTCACACCCTTCCAAAGCTCGTTTACGGGGTGGAAAGGCCGGTTCTTCAATATCTGCTGTACTGATCTTGTTCCCGACGCCCTCGATGGGTTTCCGCTGCACTGGGTGAGAGAGGAAAAAACCCTCAAAGCCAAACCCCTCATGAATCTGGCTCCAAGTGATCAAATAGCTTGCCGGATTCTTGCTAAGGCGGGAGGTTTTGACTCCGCTACGGTGATCAGCTTGGAGTTCAACGCTAGGACTCTTGAGAAGTACATAAGTAAGGACCACTGCCTTAAGCAACTTCGACCTTCGTTACTTTCTGACTGTGCCTGTCTTTCTTCATGGTGTCTCTAACACATCTTTTCCCCTTGTGCAGGTTCGAAAATAAGCCAAGAAAAGAGGACACGACTTACTCGAGCGCTGCGGGCTGGGAAAGGGGCTTCGCCTTCCTCCAGTGATGACTCTGATGAGCGCTGAGAAGCGGCCTGTTTGTGTTTTTGCATTTTGTACTGAACATTGCTTGTAACAACAATTTTCCAATATCATAATTCTTTACAACGCCACTTTACTTTTCATATGCCTCATATACCGCGCGACTTCCTTTCGTCTCGTTCTGCCAACGATGCATGCTTTTACTTGGGCGACGCCAAGACCTAGGCGACGCCTTCTTCCTTGGCAACGCCATGGCCTAGGCGGCGCATCACATTACTTCTAACAAGGGAAAATAATGGATGAAAACCAAAGCACTTCTTTTTCTCAACTGGTTTTTCCATTTATTAGGGTGACCTCATTAAAAAACCCCCGAAAGGGAAAAAGAGCGTCCCCTTCAACTAGACTGTTACATGCTGCTTACATAAATCAACTGAAATAAAATTTTAAGTTGGCTGCATTCCAACTGCGCGGGATAGGGCCTCCATCTAAAGTCTCCAGGTTATACGAACCGTTGCCCTTAGCCTCAGTAACTCTGAAGGGCCCGGTCCACTTGGGAGACAGCTTATTCTCCAGCTCATAAGGGTGGGCTTTCCTCATCACCAGGTCGCCCACCTGAAACTGTCGTGGCTTTACTTTAGAGCTATATTGCCGCTCCACTCTTCTCTTCATCGCTTCAGCTTTTATTCCTTTTATTCTAGCTTCTTCCCTGGCCTCTTCTAGCAGATCCAAGTTTACCCGCCTCTCCTCATTAGATTCCTCCACCACAAAGTTTTGAAAACGCGGTGAGCTTTCGTGTATTTCTACTGGAATCATCGCGTCCGACCCGTACACCAAACTGAAAGGCGTCTCCATAGTGGAGGATTGGGGCGTGGTGTGGTATGCCCATACAATCCTTGGCACCTCTTCCGCCCATGCCCCTTTGGCCTTATCTAACCTTCTTTTTAACCCCCTCAGCAGAACTCTGTTTGCTGACTCTACTTGTCCGTTGGTCTGGGGGTGTTCAACCGACGCGAACACTTGCTTGATTCCCACTTCCGCGCACAGATTTCTTAACTGCTGACTGGCGAACTGGGTCCCATTGTCAGATATCAGGCGCCTAGGTATGCCAAAGCGACACACGATGTTTCTCCACACAAAATGTTGTACCTTATGCGCGGTGATTTGTGCCACAGGCTCTGCCTCTATCCACTTGGTGAAGTATTCGATGGCGACAATCAGATACTTCATCTGCCTGATTGCCAGTGGGAAAGGGCCCAGGATGTCAATACCCCATGTGTGGAAAGGCCACGGGCTGTATATGGACCGCAACTCTTCAGGCGGCGCCTTGTGCCAGTCGGCATGCTTTTGGCATTGCCTACACCGTTGGGCGTGCCGTGCGCAATCCTCTTTCACTGTTGGCCAGAAGAAACCTGCGCGTATTACCTTGGAGGCTAAGGATCTTCCTCCTACATGGCTTCCACAGATGCCTTCGTGTAGCTCCGCCATTATCCTGGTGCACTCATCGCCACTGACGCATGTTAGGATAGGGTGAGTGAAGCCGTGCCTGAACAACACCCCATCCACCAAGGTATATCTTACGGCGTTCCTTTTGATTTTCTTACCCTCTTCAGGGTCCACTGGAAGGGCCCCATCTGCCAGGTATCGTTTATAGGGCGTCATCCAGGTGTCTCCCGTGGACAGGACACAAACCTGCATCTGCTCTTCCTCAGACACACCCGCGTATATACTGATGCGGGGCGCCCTCTGCGTATCTTGGGTTAATGAGGAATGACTCCTCGGCCTTCCCCTTGATGCATAAATCTGGAGGACATCCACCCTGTTGTCTTCCATGAATCGACGCGGAGCTTTGAGGGTCTCCTGGATCACTGTCCTCTGTCTACCCCCCTTGCCTGAGCTGGCCAGCTTTACGAGCAGGTCAGCTCTGGCATTCTGCTCCCTCGGGACGTGTATCAACTCAAGAGCGTTGAACGCCCCTCTCAACAACTGGACGTATTTGAGATACGCCACCATCTGTGGGTCCTTCGCCTGGAACCCACCCGACACCTGCCCCGTGACCAACTGGGAGTCGCTCTTCACCAGGAGGTTCTGTGCGCCCATCTCCTTGGCCAAGAGCATTCCTGCAATCAAGGCTTCGTATTCTGCTTGGTTTTTACTTGCCTTGAAGGCAAAACGCAAGGCCTGCTCGATTAGTATGCCGTCGGGTCCTTCCAGCACTATTCCCGCACCACTCCCTTGCTGGTTTGAGGAACCATCAACCGAGAGCAGCCACTGTGAACCCGCTTCCACTTCTTGCTCACCTCCGGGCGAAAGTTCTGCTACAAAATCCGTGTACACCTGCCCCTTAATGGATCCTCTAGGCTCGTACTGTATGTCGAATTCCGACAGTTCCACAGCCCAGCGTACCATTCTTCCTGCCACATCGGGCTTCTGCAGCACCTTCTGTATGGGGAGGTTGGTCATTACCACCACCGTGAAACTGTGAAAGTAATGACGGAGCCTCCTAGCCGAGAACACTACCGCCAGCGCCGCCTTCTCCAGCGCCTGGTACCTTGTCTCGGCTCCCTGTAAGGCTTTGCTTACAAAGTAGATGGGCTTCTGACTCTGGTCCTGCTCTTGTACCAACACAGAACTGATGGCCCTATCTATTACAGTAAAATACAAACGGAGGGGCACGCCCGTTACCGGTTTGCAGAGAACCGGAGGCGTCGCCAGGTACTCCTTCAGTTTAACGAAAGCCGCTTCGCATTCCTCAGTCCATGCAAAGCGACTGTTTCTCTTGAGGCACTGGAAGTACGGGTGCCCCTTTTCCCCTCCAGCGGAAACAAACCTCGAGAGCGCCGCCATCCGCCCTGTCAACTGTTGAACCTCCTTTACCGATGTCGGACTCCGCATGGCAATAATGGCCGCACATTTGTCGGGGTTCGCCTCTATACCCCTCTCGGTGAGCAGAAAACCCAAGAATTTACCGGCCTCTACCCCAAAAACACACTTCTCGGGGTTCAACTTGAGGCGGTATTTGGATATTGTGTTGAACAATTCCTCCAAGTCTGCCATGTGCTGCATCCTGTTCTGCGACGCCACCACCATGTCGTCCACGTAGGCGTATACATTCCTCCCGAGCATTGGCGCCAGGACCTTATCCATTAACCTCTGGTACGTGGCGCCTGCATTTTTGAGTCCGAATGGCATCACCTTATAGCAATAACTGCATGTTTCAGTCATGAACGCAGTTTTGCTCTCGTCCCTGGGGTGCATCTTGATTTGGTTATAACCTGAGAAGGCGTCCAGGAAGCTTAACACTTTGCTGCCAGACGCGCTGTCCACTAGGGCGTCAATGCTGGGCAGCGGATAGGAATCCTTTGGGCACGCCTTATTCAGGTCCGTGAAGTCAACGCACATTCTCCATTTTCCGTTTGCCTTCTTCACCAAAACGACGTTGGCGAGCCACTCAGGGTACTGAATCTCCCTAAGGTGGCCAGCACTCAGCAGCTTCTGCGTTTCGTCTTTTACCACCTGTTGTCGCTCCTCATTGAATTTCCTCCTTCTCTGACGCACGGGGCGAACCGTGGCGTCCATGCTGAGGTGGTGGCACAGGAAATCGGAGTCGATGCCCGGCATGTCCGAGGCGGACCACGCGAAGGCATCCAGGTGGCGCGAAATCACTTCCGCCACCCCTTCCCGTTCTTCTGGATTTAGCGAGCTTCCTAACTTGAAAGCTTTGCCGCCAATCTCCCTTTCTAGGATGTTGGTCGCGGGTTGCTCCCTATTATCATCATCGGCGGGCGCCGCTTCTTCTACGGGCGCCGCCTCCTCCACGTGTGCTTCCTTCATTGGCACATCTGCTTCGGGCGTCGCCCTTTCTGCTATGGCCTCTTCGAGGGTCTGCCCAGCGGGCGTCGCCTCGATCATCGTTGCGTCCGTGCTCGGCGGACGTTCGTACACCATGAAAACGCCTCTCTTCGTCTTCAGGCTGTTTTCGTAGCATTTTCTTGCCTCCTCTTGGTCTGATCTGATGACTATCACCCGGCCACTGAGGTCCGGTAGCTTCATCTTCATGTTTCGGGTGGAGGATATTGCACTTAGACGGTTTAACGCCGGTCTGCCCAGCAAAATATTATAGGCAGAATTGGCGTTCACGACGAGGTACCGAATGCTCTCTGTTCGGGAGGCCTCTCCGTCTGTGAACGTAGTCCTCAACTCCAGGTACCCCCGGACCTCTATCTGGTTATCCCCGAACCCATACAAACATCCCGTATAGGGACTCAGCAGGTCGGGGGACAGCCGTAACTTATTAAAAGTCAACAGAAACATGACGTCTGCCGAGCTTCCTTGATCAACAAGCACTCGGTGGACCTTTCTTCCAGCCGTGACGACCGAGATGACAACGGGATCGTTGTCATGGGGCACCACATCTCGGAGATCCCTTCTTGTGAACACAATATCTGACTCCCAGGGCTCCCCCGAGAGCCTCTCTTCGATTGAATTTACCCCCCTCGCGTATTTCTTCCGCTGGGAGGCGGTGGGTCCTCCGCCGGAAAAACCTCCAGCAATGGTGTGGACCTCGCCAAGCACAGGCATCTCGTGTGCCGGCTCATCCGTCGGCGACGGCAGGGTGGCGGTCGTGGTGGACTCTGCAACATAATCTTTCAAAAACCCAGTCCTCACTAGCTCATCTAGCTGGTAGCCCAACGACAGGCAATTATCAATTTGGTGCCCGAAAGCCTCGTGAAATTCGCACCAAGAGTCTTTACGGGGCCCTAACACCTTGTCGGTCTTCGCCGGTCGCCTCAGCCTCTCGGCTATGTTGGGCACGGCGATCAAATCCTTCAACTCAACCACGAAGTTGTACCTCGCCGTTCTTGCTCTTTCTCTGGTGGGGCGTTCGCCTCCTGCGGGGCCCCGAGGCTGGGGCTTTCTGGCCTCGTAGGGGCGTCTCGCCTCTGGCTTCTTTCTCCCCGTCGTGGTCTCATTGACTCTGACGGGTTGAGCTCGCGCCGGTCCCCTCGGGCGTGAGGGCACGGTACTGGTGCGCTTCACACATACCTCCCCTTCCGAAGCGATATGCTCCACCGCTCTACGCCGTAATTCTGCGAAAGTCCTAGGGCGATTGCGGATAATAGATTCTCCAAAGGGGCCTGGGCATACGCCTTTCACAAATGCGTACACGATCATAGGCTCCTCTGTTGTACCAACCTTCACGACCTGGGCCCCGAAGCGATTGATATACTCCTTCAGGGCGGTCGTGGTGGACTCTGCAACATAATCTTTCAAAAACCCAGTCCTCACCAGCTCATCTAGCTGGTAGCCCAACGACAGGCAATTATCAATTTGGTGCCCGAAAGCCTCGTGAAATTCGCACCAAGAGTCTTTACGGGGCCCTAACACCTTGTCGGTCTTCGCCGGTCGCCTCAGCCTCTCGGCTATGTTGGGCACGGCGATCAAATCCTTCAACTCAACCACGAAGTTGTACCTCGCCGTTCTTGCTCTTTCTCTGGTGGGGCGTTCGCCTCCTGCGGGGCCCCGAGGCTGGGGCTTTCTGGCCTCGTAGGGGCGTCTCGCCTCTGGCTTCTTTCTCCCCGTCGTGGTCTCATTGACTCTGACGGGTTGAGCTCGCGCCGGTCCCCTCGGGCGTGAGGGCACGGTACTGGTGCGCTTCACACATACCTCCCCTTCCGAAGCGATATGCTCCACCGCCCTACGCCGTAATTCTGCGAAAGTCCTAGGGCGATTGCGGATAATAGATTCTCCAAAGGGGCCTGGGCATACGCCTTTCACAAATGCGTACACGATCATAGGCTCCTCTGTTGTACCAACCTTCACGACCTGGGCCCCGAAGCGATTGATATACTCCTTCAGGGTCTCCCCCTGATACTGCTTCACGTCAAACAGGTCGTAGGAGACCGGCGGCGGGGCCTTGTTGGCCAAATACTGTTCTCTGAATAACCGTGACAACTGGCGGAAAGATGTGATATGGCCCTCGGGGAGGCTAATGAACCAGTCCATAGCCATCCCGGTCAGGGTGCTCATGAAGAGCTTGCACTTGGCGGCATCAGAACTGCCTATCAGGACCATCTGCGTGTGGAATGCCGCGAGGTGCGTCTCTGGGTCCTCCATCCCAGTGAAGATTACCTTGGGTCCCGCGAACGTGTTCGAGATTGCTGCGTCTAGGATCTCCTGCGAGAACGGAGTGGAAAACTCCCTTGGTGGGGAGTGGTTCTCCATCTCGTCATGCCCAGGCCGCCTCCTATCGTTTCTCAGGCCCTGGCGCAACTCCTCATTCGCACGGTGGAGCTCTTCGTTGCGCTTATGCGAGGCGTCAAGATCTGCCTGCATGCGCTCCTGCTCCATCTTCGAATCCGCCATGTCCTGCTGCAACCCCCTCATTATTTCCAGGACCTGCTGCATGGATAGGTCTGCGGGGGCTGCGCGCGCTGATCTTCGTCTGGTGGGGGCCATTGTCACTCCAACCTCCTTCAGCACTACTGTAACCTGGTAGATTTTCTCGAACTTGTGATGGGACTGATGTTTTATATCGGCCCCACGGTGGGCGCCAAATGTTCCGTCCGGTTGACCGGGACGTCTTCGTGCGTGGCCTCAATCGTCAGCTAAGGACTCCTTCCCACTGAATGCCTGCAAATTTCCTGCAAAAAAGAGGACAAAAAGGCGCCCTAGCGGCCGTTTGCACTCCGACGCTCAAGTCAGCCAGCAAGAAACACCAAAAAACTGTCCACCCACGTATCTGAGCACCGCGTGTGGCACTCTGTAGGTGGTAAAAGAACTGTGTATCTGTGTGTGTGTGTTGTCTCCTTTTTGCAAAAATCTTCTCCAGTCACTTGTACGTAACCCTAAAGCACGGGCAAGCAACCAAAGAGTTTCTCCTAGGTTTGCCAAAGGTTTCCGTCCGGTTGACCGGGACGTCTTCGTGCGTGGCCTCAATCGTCAGCTAAGGACTCCTTCCCACTGAATGCCTGCAAATTTCCTGCAAAAAAGAGGACAAAGAGGCGCCCTAGCGGCCGTTTGCACTCCGACGCTCAAGTCAGCCAGCAAGAAACACCAAAAAACTGTCCACCCACGTATCTGAGCACCGCGTGTGGCACTCTGTAGGTGGTAAAAGAACTGTGTATCTGTGTGTGTGTGTTGTCTCCTTTTTGCAAAAATCTTCTCCAGTCACTTGTACGTAACCCTAAAGCACGGGCAAGCAACCAAAGAGTTTCTCCTAGGTTTGCCAAAGGTTCCAACCCTTTTTCCGACATTCCCAGCGCTATTTAAACTGCCCCCAACATTTAAAGCGCCTTAAAGCGCTTTTAAACTCAAACGTAACACGCTCATTAAAGCGCTTAATTATGAAACGTAGCGCATTTAAGACGTTGAAACGCTTGGGAGCCAAAATAGTACCTGAATGCCAAAAAGGGAAACTGTATTGAATATCTTTAATTACCTGGCACCTGACTAGAGGGTGTTTCTATTCCGGCATTGCTGTCATACACGTGGAGGGCCTCACGACGCCTTGACCCCATCTGGGGGCGTTTCTGCCCATCTGGGGACGTTTCTACGCGTGGGTCCTCCTGCTGGGAGTGCTACTGCGCTAGGGGTGGCTTTTTGGGTGCCAACTCATGCCCCCAAGTATCTAGCCACTTACTCTGAGAGCGTATCTGCCTTCCTATCGCACCCTGCACCCGGTTATCCTGGGCGTGACCTTCCTCTTGGGTCGTATCTGTCCCGAAGGCGTCTCTGGGGCGGCGGGAGTACTTCGCGAGTCAGGCTGCCCTTCACTGGTACTATTACTATGGCCTTGGAGCCACCTTTCCCTTCTTTTTATCACTTTCCCGAGATATCGGGACCTGAGGCTTTCCCACGATGTAGCTCCCTCCATGGTCTTTCCTACCCATGGGTATCGGGGAACCACACCGTGATTGCCTTGCTTTTACACTGTTTAATCTGGCGACGTCCTAACCAGGGCGACGCCTTCACCTAGGCGACGCCCTCACCAGGGCGACGCTTTCACCTAGGCGACGCCTTCACCTAGGCGACGCCTTCACCTAGGCGACGCCTTCGCTTAGGCGACGCCTTGCCTTAGCGACGTCTTGTCCTGCCTTGGCGACGCTTTCTCTTGGCGTCTCTACATCTGGGCGACACCTCGAGTTGACTTTGACTTTCCTGTTGTTGACTTTGACCTTGACTTAGTCAACGCCCTGACACGGGACGGTACAGTTAGTGGTGTAAAGCAGCGCACGAGGACTGTCAAACACCAAGCTAAGGGAATAGCCAGTCGTGATCAAGTAGAAGCGAAAGAATAAGAGAAGCAGATCGCGCTAAGCCTAAGCTGGTTAACACTTAGTCGTGCGCAAAGTGAAAGACAAAGCTCAAGATCGCGCTAAGCCTAAGCTGGTTAACACTTAGTCGTGCACGAAAGGAAAGACAAAGCTCAAGATCGCGCTAAGCCTAAGCTGGTTAACACTTAGTCGTGTGCGAAATGAAAGATAAAGCCCAAGATCGCGCTGAACCTAAGCTAGCTAACAGTTAGTCGCGCGCATAAAGATAAGTGAAGCTCAAAGAAAATACAAGGGAAGAAACTTATGCAAGAGAAGAAGCATTGAGAGTTTGTATTCACAGTCAAGTCTTATACAAATTTTGGAGTAATAAGAAAAATTGTGCAGAAGTTAAATTTACAGAGAAGAGAAAAGATTAAGGGGCAGGAGGGATGAGCTTTCCATCTACCACTTCATGATAGATGCTGAACTGCGAGAGGTCCAGGTCTGGGAGAACACATCTGATTTGCTCGAGTGCTAGCTCGAATCCATCAGTGAGGGCATCAGCACCCACGTTCATCAAGTCAGCCTTCTCCACCTCCAGTTTTTGCTTTGAGGCCTCCGCAGCATCTCTCTCAGTGGTAACGGCAGCAAGGGAGGAGGTAGCTTCAGACAGTTTGCCCACCACCTCCTCAAGTCTCTTCTCCCCAGCAGCAGTTGCTTCTTTGGTGGACTCGAGCTCCCCCACTAATTGAGAATTCAGTTGGCGTAGGGAGGAGGCCTCGGCCCGCAGCTCCACCACCGTGCAGTCCAAAGAGCTAACAGCTTGCCCCATCAAGATCTCCGTCTTGATGGTCTCTTGGACCTGCGCTAGGTACTCCCTCCTAGCTTTCTCCACCATGCCCCGCATCAACTCTACAGATTCTTGGGCAGCTTCGAAGTCACTTCGCAGTGACTCCTTGTCGTGCTCAAGATCCTTCACCCTCTTCTCCAGGGCTAGTTGCTTGCGATGCTGGGTGGAAAATTCCAGAGAGAGCACTACCTGCTTGGCCAGGTGCATATCCACCTCATCACCATTCCATTCGACAAGCTCCCGGTTGCTTATGAGCTTTCGAACCAGGGTGATGACCCTGCTGAAGTTTTCGTGGTTGGCCCCAGAAGTGCTTGGGCGCGAGCTGGACCCCCCACCTTCAGCAGTGGCGGTGGGGATTGGCAGTGGTGGTGGTGGACCCCCAGCAGGATGAGCAGGTGGACCAGGTGATTGGCCTGCTGGGGGGGAAGATGGCAGTTGAGAAGTTGGAGGCAACTGCTGGCCTGGAGAAGGAAGACTGGTGGGCTCTGAGGCAGGTTGAGCACAGGGAGGTGGGGGAGACCCTTCCTCTACTTCCACCACCTCGATCTCTCCAGGCTGGAGAGACGAAGCCCCCTCAACTGCTGGCTTCTTCCTCTGACGGTGTATAAGAGGAGAGCCAGAGCTCTCCTCTTCAGTTGAGGCAGCAGCAGCAAGTGAAGTGGAAGCCTTCACCAGCCTCTTCCTTTTCTTTCCTTGCTCGGGGCCTTCAGCTGGCGCGACCGAGAGCGGAGGGGCTGCAATGGGCTCAGTTGTAGAAGAGGAGGAGCCAGTGCCCTTGGTTCCCCGACGCTTGGCAAGCTCTAGCAAGGCCAGCCTCCTGTCTTTTCCTGACATTGAGTCTGCATAAACGAGAAAAGGAAGGGTCAGTTGGCCAAGTTATGCAAGTAAGTTCAAAAACACATAAAAGAATGCATGAAAGGGTGCAGGTATCCTAAGAAGGGGAAGAAAAGCTACCTATATACTTTTTCAGGGCCACCACATCGAACTCATCTTTGATGAGCCGAGCAGAACTGTACTTGGCCCCCAGGAGCAGCCCACACAGCTCGCGCTCGTAGGGGGCCATAGCTTCGAGGTCCGTGGATTTCTTGAATTCAACTCCAGGAACCCAGTAGAGGGGGTACCCCTCGAGCAGATTTGGACTTTGAGGGGTAGCAGATATCATGTAGAATCTGCCCTTCCAGTCTTTGAAGGATTGCTGGTATAGGCCCAGGAGCACCCGTCCAGCAACCCCATTCAGGCTAACCCAGGACCTATCCCCAGGGTTCTTTCTTTTCGAAGAAGTAGAGGAACACGTCCACGGAGGCGTTATGCCCGAAATAACTGCAGAGGATCTGAAATGCCCGGATGAAGGCCCAGGCATTTGGATGGAGTTGGCAAGGCGCGACGTTTAACTTCATCATCAGCTCCTTTTCGAAGAAGGTGAAAGGGAGGCGTAGCTTCAACCGGTTGAAGATAGCGGAGTAGACGAAGACGAAGGGCACCCCATTGGTGGCCCTGTCATCCGCGCAGATAGGCATTCCTCGAGGAGGAATGCGGATTTGGATGTTGAAATCATTCTCCCTGTCGATGGAGCAGGAAGGCTCATCGGGATTGTGGCTTAGCAGGGACGTGAGATGACCCTTGGGCAGCAGGGTGGAGGTGTCAGCGAGCAATGCCAGGGGAGCCCAGTCGTAGACCCTGGCATTGTCGTGGTAGGAGGTAGCCACAGGCGGAGGTGGAGCTGGCGCACTCGCGGAAGGCTGTGCACTAGAGGATGGGGCAATGATGCGCGCAGTTTGTTTCAAGCGAGCCATCGCGAGATAGCTGCAAATGGAGGAAAAACGAAAAAGTCAGAATGAATGGAAGAAGAGGGAATGATGAATGTTTCGGTGAAAACAGAAAGGGGAAAGGAGAAGGAGATGCCCATGTGAAAAGAGGAAGAAGAAGAAGCAGAAGCCAGAGTGAGAGCGTGAAAAAACCCTAGCGCGGGTTCGAGAGAGGGAAATAGAGAAGATGAATGCATGATAACCAGAATGATAAATGCAATCGGTAAAGATGACCAAAAAGGGGCCAGGGAGAAGAAAAACCATACCTTTGGATGATCGCAAGAGATTTGGCAGCAGAGAATTTGAGGAAAGAAAGGTGCGCAGAGGAAAAGTTCGCAGAGAGTCTGGGAGTCGAATGAAGAAGATGAAGGAACAGTAAAGGAGCGCGCCAATTTGAATAAGAGAAGCGCTAGCGACGCACAACGCTGGCCGTCGATGGGGCCACGTGTCGCGAGATTAAGAGAGGAAGTCCAAACGTTAAAGAAGCAGCACGTGAGGTGGCACGTGAGGCGGCCCCACTTGCCACGTGGACTGAGGGCTTGTGATCCGATCGGTCATCGGTAGTCGATGACGTCAGCAGCAGAGAACCGCGTGGACCACTCGCAGGGTGACACGTGGACCAGGTGGCAGAGAGGTCAGGGAGACGATCGCCAAGAGCGGTGATCGGTGGTCAGTAACCAAGTGACCACCGACAGATCAGGCGGCAGAGAGGTCGGGGGACAGATCATCCAGAATGGTGATCGGTGGTCAGTAGCCAAGTGGCCACCAACAGACCAGTTCTCAGACTAACGCCTGAGGGCAGAACGCGAGAAGCAAATAAACACTGATCAGTCATCGGGTGTATTGTCATCGGGGTCTCGTGTTACACGCAGTTAAACTGGGACTGAGGTTCCCAGCGAGAGCGTTACGCATGGATCTCGCATGAGCACACCTCAGGGAATCATGCACGAGAGTGGCCTGAGGGAACTAGTAAACCAGTCAGTGATTGGTGATTCCCTCAACCCATTACGTGCGTGGCATCGTGAAGGGTAAGCTGTATACGCAGAGAGCAACATTTGGTGAGTGTGCCTAGACCAGCCACACCCGACGTTCTCCTAAGAGTATGCGACTTACCCAGATGAGAGAAATATCCTAAGTTACTCTGCAAGGGCGTAACTTAGGCACACAAAGAGAAGCGCTAGAGCCCTTCCAGTAAGTGACACGTGTGTGGTTAGATGTGAGTTGCAGGCCTCCACGTGTCATCATCTGAGAGGGGTGCGGTCCAGACAAAAGTGCACTCCGTACCACTAAGGGTACAGACAGGCGCAGCCAAGTGCAGAGACGCGCAGACATGCACAGACTCTCACTCTCTCACTACTGATTCTGCAGGTACACTGTCTCTGAAAAGCGTAACAGGGTTCTGACACATGCCAGAAAAGCATAACAGAATTCTGTTATGCCCAGAAAACAGAGAGAGAGACATAAAGAGAGAATCCGGGAGAGATTGAGAGATACGAAAAACGGAGAGCAAGAGTTTTTCACACACACTACTAGTTTTCTCATTTGGTGGTTCTGTGGACTAACTTGATCGTCGGAGTGCAAACGGCCGCTAGAGGCGCCGTCTGTGTGTTTTGCAGGTCACGTTTGGAGATCCAAGAGAAGGTTTTGAGGGTGATTCTGTAGAAAACGCAGTCGCGTAGACGGGACAGAGTGTGCTACAGAGCGATTCCTCCACGTTCGAGTTGCCGGCATGATCGGTAATCTAGGGGAAGATAGATATAAAAGACTAAAGGAGGAATGGAAAAGTTAAAGACGAGGAGAAAAGACAAAGTTGGAGAATTCTAAACTCGCCCAACAACTCGTGCAAGCAAGATAATCTAAAGGTAAACTTGCTTAATGGAGCAAACTCGCCTAAGAAATCGTTCAGTCTCGTTTGAGGGAGTTTGACAACAAAGTTGGTTCTTTTTATCTCATGAAACTCGCTTAAGAAAGCAATACCTCGCTTGAGTGAGATGTCACTTAACCTACGGATACAGAGTGAGGATAAAGGGCATGAGGCAGAACCTAAGGATACAGAGGGAGGATAATCAGAGATCGAAAACCCTAAAGGAGGTAGCCATCAAGGAGAAACATCCTAGATCTTCTTTTATTGCTTTCAATGCTTGTAATGGCCAATATGAGTGGCTAAGTGATAGTTCCATAATTCATTAATATATCATGCAAAAAATATAGGCACTTAAGGACTTTAATTGTTAATAGAGTTATAATTTTTTTTCACATAATTTTGGATTATGAGATGAATAAGAAGGATTTTCCCAATTTTTTACTAATTTCAGGAATTTAAGGAAAAATGGAGCAAAAGGGATAAAGGAGACTAGACAAATTAAAGACAAGAAGAAAAGACAATTGGAGCAGCAAACACGCCCAACGCTCGCTTAAGCAAGTTCACTCCGATAAAGTTGGCTTTTTCTCGTAAAAATCCTTTAAGCAAGTAATATCTCGCTTAAGCGATATGCCACTTCAAGCCAAATTAGGTTAAATAGAAGGAGGAACCAAAGGAAGGAAACCCTAAAGGGGGCAACCGTCAAGGAGAAACACCCTAGATCTTTTTTTCTTGTTTTCCATATTTGTAATGGCCACCATGTGTGGCTAATTCTTTCCTTTTGGATTGGGAGTAATATGTTCAAACTATTATGTATTGAGGTGATATTTATTTATAATATTATGTTCTTGATTGATGATTGGTCTTATCATTTTATTCTCAAAGTTTGAAACTTTACTCATGATTTTGATCCTTACATTTGACTGGAAAGTACTTATAGGTATCTGACCTAAATGATAATGCTTAACATATATGAATTCTGGGAAAAGTTTTTAAAATGTTAATTGTTTTATAACATTTGTTTGTAATGATAATAAGTTTTTTATAAATATGCGAGGAATCGATGTTTAGGAGACAATCTTAATAATGTTGTATGTGAGGAATCAATATGAATAATTGATCGTTCAAGGTTTGCTTAAATAATTGATGTGGAATCTTAGTGGCTCCCTCTATTTTGCTCTCATTGTAAGATGATTGGGCATAATCTTTCTCGGTGTCGTATGTATAATGCTCAAAATCTCGTTGTTGTTGGTCCTCAATCTAAGAAAAATACTGACGACAACAAAGAGCATAGGAAAATTGTGGGGGCTCAAGTGGTTCATAAACAAACTAAACAGTATAAGAAGAAAACTTCTATTGAAGTGATTGATTCTCAAAATATGATCTTGGATAGCTTTGTTGGGAATCTGGCAACCATAGTTTCTGGTGGCCCTGAAGCTGGGAAACATCTGGGGCAATCGGATAAAACAGATAGAGGGGAGGATGTATTTGCTGACATGCCTCCCCTGGAGGATCCATCAGATCATGATAGGTCACCCGCCTAGGCAGAATTTTTCAAACACCCTTTTTGACCATGTCAACCTCTCAATCCAAATACATAAAATCTTTAAAATCTGTCTTCGAGAATCGTATATCCACATATACAAACACAACATAAGCGAAATATTTTGTTAATGAGAAATAATTGAATGAAGTTGTCCTCCGTCAAATATCATCTTTTAATCATTGAAGACGACATCCCGACTTGGAGGAGTAAAGGAGGAACCAATCTCTGTTAGATACTCTGTATCATATTTTTTGAGTTCATTATTGAATCTTGAACTCATTTAATTTACAAAGGGGTTTAGAGATGAGTTTTAATTAGTTTAATTTTTTATAAATTAAAAATAGTACAATAACAGTTAAAATACCATAATATTTAAGTTAATGATTAATGAAAAATATTATTACATATTAATGCAAGTCTGACAAATGAGTATCAAATTGGAAGCAACTATGAAAAATGACTAAAAGAAAAGAACACCCAAAATGATTAAAAGAGAAGAAGACCTAGCACCAAAAACCAAGAACGTGATGTGGAAAACAAAACATACAACATATATTAGTTTTAAAAACAAAAAAGAATAATAATTTTAAAAAGAAAAGAAAAGTAGTTTTCAAAACCGAATCTCATAAAAATTGATGCTTATTTAGTAACGGTTCAAAAAAATGATGAAATGATTGGAATGTCAAGATAAAATAATAAAATAAATATTAATATAAGGGTAAAACCAAGAAGTAAATGTATACACCAAAAGAGTAAGAGGAGAATTCTCTTTATATAGATGTCTGATCCTTATTTATTTATGAATGAAAAACTCATGTTAGAAAATCTAATGATAATTAATGTATTGTCCAGGTTAAATCAGTAAAATGACTGATATGATCTTAATCAGATATAAACCTGTTCTGAGGTAATCGAAAAATGGTTGTTACGTTTTAGCATATATCATAGATTCTTTATCTTTTAGTTACATGGAGATAGAGAAAGACTAATCAAATATTGATTGATAAAGATTTTTTATTTAGATGATTTTTATTCCTTATAAACTCATAAATTGATAAATGAAAATAAAAGATATGGTTGTTATTATTTAAATTTGTTGTGATTATGTATTCCTCGTTTCATTGTGACGGTCTAATTCATGTTTGTACCGATCAGGTCATCGGGTGTGATGACGTGGACGATAGGGGGAGGCCTTAGTCTTTTTGCTGAAACAAGTTATCAGCTCAAGACTGGGGGGGCTTGTGTACCGATCAGGTCATCGGGTGTGATGACATGGACACGAGAAAGGTGGGTGGTCAAGAAGTCAACATAGTCGCCGTTTATGGAAGTGGCGTTCTGCGGTGTACATAGTCACCGTTTATGGAAGTGGCGTTCTGCGGTGTACATAGTCGCCGTTTATGGAAGTGGCGTTCTGCGACATACATAATCGGTTGTCGCCGCTTTGTGTGTCACCGACGTGTTAGACAATGGAAGATCAGGTGGTCTGACATCGCCCAAGAGAGACATCGCCCGAGAGAGGCATCGCCCAAGAGAGGCATCGCCCAAGAGAGACATCGCCTGAGAGAGACATCGCCCGAGAGAGGCATCGCCCAAGAGAGACATCGCCCAAGAGAGAAATCGCCCGAGAGAGGCATCGCCCAAGAGAGGCATCGCCCAAGAGAGACATCGCCCAAAAGAGACATAGCCAAGCAGAGATATCGATGGTGTTACCCCCCGATGCCCATGGGTAGGAAAGACCGTGGAGGGGCCGACACCGTGAGGAAGCCTTGGACCTTGATAGCTCAGAACAGTAACAAAGAAAGGTGGCTTCAAGGCCATAAGTTCTAGTACCAGTAGGGGTAAACCTGACTCGTGAAGTATCCACACCACTGCTGGGAGACCCTGGGATAGATACGACCCATGAGAGGGCCATGACCAGGGGAGAACCACGTGCGTGGTACGAGAGAAAGGTAGATACACCCCCAGGGCAAGTGACTAGTGATTGGGACGCATGAGTTGGCACCCAGAAAGTCAACCCACGCGCCAAAAGCACTTCGAAGGAAGGAGGGCCCACACAATGGATTAACCCTAAATTGGGTTGCGGCGCTGTGAGACCCTCTGCGCAGAATAACGATCAAGTTAGAAGGGCGAATGACGATGCGCACGTGCTCATTAAAGGTTTCAGTGAAAGTTTGCCAAGGTACAACTTAATTCAGTTAAGATTTGAACGTTCCAAGGAATATTTTTATACGCTTTCAATGCGCTTTAACGCGCTTTAAACGTGACAGATGTAAAAAAAGGGACCTTGGGGCATTTGAAGAGGATGAGAGTTTTTAGACCTAATTCTCTTAGTTACACAAAGCACAAACCCTAGTTATTTTCGCTGCGCACCCACAGTGTGCACAAGGCAATTAGGGCAACCCAGGTTTAGTGATTCAGTACAGTTATTTCTGACCACCTTCAGAGCATTCCTTTACGGTGTTCCGACACGGAGGTGCGTCACCTTTGATGTTTCTCGCTAGCTGACTTGATCGTCGGAGTGCAAACAGCCGTGAGGGCGCCCCTTTGTTCACTTCTTTTCAGGTACTCACAGACGAAGCAAAACGAAGGTGCCCTAGCTCGCGAGAACAAGCCACGCGCAAAGACGATCCCGGTCAACCGGCGGGAACATTGGCGCTCACCGTGGGGCCGATATAAAACATCAGTCCCACCACGCAAGTTTTTCAGTTCCAGTTCTCAAAACCCAGATAACTTAAGAGAGTTTCCAGAAAGCCATGACCACAAGACCTGCACGCGCTAGGAGTGAAGAGATGACCATGCAACAACCCATGGGCATGATGCAAGGGCTGCAGGAAGCAATGGCAGCGTCAAAAGCGGAGCAAGAGCGCATGCAGGCAGATCTCGCAGCTTCTCAGGCGAGGAACGATGAGCTCCACCATGCCAATGAGGAGTTACGCCGAGGATGGCGCGATGTAGACGAACCCGAGGCTGCCTCCCCCCCTAGAGAATTCACAACACCATTCTCACAAGCGATCCTAGAGACAGCGATCCCCAACACGTTCACGGGGCCCAAGGTAACCTTCATAGGGATGGAGGATCCTAAGGCACACCTCACTGCGTTCCACACACAGATTATGTTGGTTGGCGGTTCTGATGCCGTAAGGTGCAAGCTCTTCATGAGCACTTTGACTGTGATGGCTATGGATTGGTTCATCAGCCTCCCAGAGGGTCACATCACGTCTTTCGCCCAGCTCTCACGACTATTCAGAGAGCAGTATTTAGCCAACAGGGCCCCAACCCCAGTTTCGTACGACCTTTTCAACGTGAAGCAATACCAAGGGGAAACTCTGAAGGAATACATAAGTCGCTTTGGAGCGCAAGTGGTAAAAATGGGTACTACAGATGAGCCCATGATCATGTACGCATTCAGAAAGGGGGTATGTCCCGGGTCTTTTAGTGAATCGCTGATCAGGAGTCAACCCGCCACATTTGCTGAAATCCGGCGACGTGTTGTGGCTCACATCGCCGCAGAGAGTGAAGTCTCTGAAAAGAGGAGAAACGTGGCTCCAGCTAAACCACGAGCTCAAACAAGGATTCAGCCGCAGTGAGTGATGGAGGCGGCGGCGGGGAAGAAGGATCAGAGGGTGTATCACCCATATGACCCAAGGAAGAACAAGGGGAAAGGGGAAGGGCGGCCAAGGGAATCTAATCGCCCTCCCAGGTATGAGTTTGTGATGGGATTGGCTGATCTTATTGCCATCCCAAACATTGCTGCCAGGCTTAAAGTGCCTGAGGAAACGTCAGATAAAGTGTTGGGGCCAAAGCCAGATACGTGGTGCGAGTTCCACAAAGGCTTTGGCCATTCCATTAACTCGTGCTTAGCCTTGGGACATCAACTCGCTGAGTTGGTGAAATGCGGGTTCTTAAAGGATTATCTGCTCGAGAAGAGAACGGGTTAATCATCAGGGTCACAACCGGCGAGCAGTAAGGGACAACAGCACGAGGTACCCATTCACGGCGAGATCCACACTATAGCTGGTGGCTTCTCGGGTGGTGGGTGCAGGGTTAAAGCATTGTAAGTAGCGATTAACTTGAACAGTTTAAAGTAGTTTCAGTTAAAGCATTTTTTCAAGGGGGCACTCTTTTTTCCCTAAGGAGGGTTTTTAATGAGGCCACCCAATAAAGAAGGTTTCGAAGTTGATCAAAGTTTTCAAGTTTTTTAAGCTTGCATGCTTATCGTTTTAAGTTTTCGGAAAGAGACTTTGTTGCCCTTGTGTAATTCAAGGCAACGGCGAATTCAGATTGCATGCACTCAGTCCAAAGTTTGAAAGCATAAAGTTTTAAACCTCATCGCCACCTGGCGATCGGAGGCACAAGTATAAAGCTTTTTAAGTTCTCATCGCCTTCCGACGAGAAAAGATCAAAAAGTCCTACTCGCCGTGAGCGAGTGTAGGCGAGAAGAGATTAAAAAGTCCTTCTTGCCTCGAGCGAGTGTAGGCGAGAAGAGATTTAAAAGACCTTACTCGCCGTGAGCGAGTGTAGGCGAGAAGAGATTAAAAAGTCCTCCTCGCCTCGAGCGAGTGTAGGCGAGAAGAGATTTAAAAGACCTTCCTCGCCTCGAGCGATTGTAGGCGAGAAGAGATTAAAAAGACCTTCCTCGCCTCGAGCGAATGTATGTGAGAAGAGATTAAAAAGACCTTCCTCGCCTCGAGCGAGTGTAGGCGAGAAAAGATTAAAGTCCTCCTCGCCTTGAGCGAGTACAGGCAAGAACAGATTACAAGACCTCTTTGCGTAAGCAAATTGAGGCAAGTTTGAAAGTCCTCAGTGCATCCAGGGGAGGAGGAGATGTAACCCCTGGGCAAGTTGAGGCATCAGGAAAAGTCCTTCTCACCCTCAAGTGAGTTTAGAGCAAGATGACAGGTATGTTCAGTATGAGTTAAAATCCGGGGGCCTAGTCCTTGAGCAGGGGTTAAGGGATTCCTTCGGGACGCCCCCTCCTCAAGTATGAACAGCTAGCCCCGGTACCAGATATCAGTGAAAGTTGAAAATCAGGGCGCCTAGTCCTTGAGCAGGGGTTAAGGGATTCCTTTGGGACGCCCCTCCTCAAGTATGAACAGCTAGCCCCGGTACTAGATATCAGTGAAAGTTGAAAATCCGGGCGCCTAGTCCTTGAGCAGGGGTTAAGGGATTCCTTCGGGACGCCCCCTCCTCAAGTATGAACAGCTAGCCCCGGTACTAGATATCAGTGAAAGTTAAAATCCGGGAGCCTAGTCCTTGAGCAGGGGTGAAAGGATTCCTTCGGGACGCCCCCTCCTCAAGTATGAACAGCTAGCCCCGGTACCAGATATCAGTACAAGTTAAGATCCGGGAGCCTAGTCCTTGAGCTGGGGTTAAAGGATTCCTTCGGGACGCCCCCTACTCAAGTATGAACAGCTAGCCCCGGTACCAGATATCAGTACAAGTTAAAAACCCGGGCGCTTAGTCCTTGAGCAGGGGTAAGGGATTCCTTCGGGACGCCCGCTCCTCAAGTATGAATAGTTGGCCCCAGAGCAGGTCTCTCCTTGAGTGTCGACACCCAGCACAGGTAAGATAAGCCCTCATCGCCCTTGAGCAACGTTGAGGCACCAGAGACGAACAGATAAGTTCTCCTCGCCTTTGAGCGATGTTGAGGCCATAGTAGAGACCAAATTCTTCTTTGCCTTTAGGCAATGACGCGATGAGCGGCGCTTTCATGGGGAAGATTGCTCGCAGAGACGAAGGCCAAGTAAGTTTCTTGGTGGAGAGGCCAAAAGAAGGGTACGCATCACGACTTAAACGGGAAGAGTAAGAGAGGAGATCACGTGCTACCTAAAGAGTTAAAGTCGAACACAATGCCAAGGAGTACCGAGGGTAACGCAAGCGATATAGCAAAGAAAGCAGAAGCAGACACAAGTATGCAAAGATAAAGCAAATAAACATTTAGGTAAGGATCAAGAGTTATAGTTACAGATAAAGTCCATGACAGATGTAAATTAAGCAAAGGGCAATCACATCATATACACATCAAAATGCCACGTGGACGATAGGGCGAGGCCTTAGTCTTTTTGCTGAAACAAGTTATCAGCTCAAGATTGGGGGCTTGTGTACCGATCAGGTCATCGGGTGTGATGACGTGGACGATAGGGCGAGGCCTTAATCTTTTTGCTGAAACAAGTTATCAGCTCAAGACTGGAGGGCTTGTGCACCGATCAGGTCATCGGGTGTGATGACGTGGACGATAGGGCGAGGCCTTAATCTTTTTGCTGAAACAAGTTATCAGCTCAAGACTGGAGGGCTTGTGCACCGATCAGGTCATCGGGTGTGATGACGTGGACGATAGGGCGAGGCCTTAGTCTTTTTGCTGAAACAAGTTATCAACTCAAGACTGGGGGGCTTGTGTACCGATCAGGTCATCGGGTGTGATGACGTGGACAAGAGAAAGGCGGGTGGTCAAGAAGTCAACATAGTCGTCGTTTATGGAAGTGGCGTTCTGCGGTGTACATAGTCGCCGTTTATGGAAGTGGCGTTCTGCGGTGTACATAGTCGCCGTTTATGCAAGTGGCGTTCTGCGGCATACATAATCGGCTGTCGTCGCTTTGTGTGTCACCGACGTAAGAAAGACATCGCCCAAGAGAGGCATCGCCCAAGAGAGACATCGCCCAAGAGAGACATCGCCCAAGAGAGACATCACCCGAGAGAGGCATCGCCCAAGACAGGCATCGCCCAAGAGAGACATCGCCCAAGAGAGACATCGCCCGAGAGAGGCATCGCCCAAGACAGACATCGCCCAAGAGAGAAATCGCCCGAGAGAGGCATCGCCCAAGAGAGGCATCGCCCAAGAGAGACATCACCCAAAAGAGACATCGCCAAGCGGAGATATCGATGGTGTTACCCCCCGATGCCCATGGGTAGGAAAGACCGTGGAGGGGGCGACACCGTGAGCAAGCCTTGGACCTTGATAGCTCAGAACAGTAACAAAGAAAGGAGGCTTTAAGGCCATAAGTTCTAGTACCAGTAGGGGGTAAACCTGACTCGTGAAGTATTCACACCACTGCTGGGAGACCCTGGTACAGATACGACCCATGAGAGGGCCATGACCAGGGGAGAACCACATGCGTGGTACGAGAGAAAGGTAGATACACCCCCGGGGCAAGTGACTAGTGATTGGGACGCATGAGTTGGCACCCAGAAAGTCCACCCACGCGCCAAAAGCACTTCGAAGGAAGGAGGGCCCACACAATGGATTAACCCTAAGTTGGTTTGCGGCGCTGTGGGACCCTCTGCGCAGAATAACGATCAAGTCAGAAGGGCGAATGACGATGCGCACGTGCTCATTAAAGGTTTCAGTGAAAGTTTGCCAAGGCACGCGTTAATTCAGTTAAGATTTGAACGTTCAAAGGAATATTTTTATACGCTTTCAATGCGCTTTAACGCGCTTTAAACGTGAGAGATGTATAAAAAAGGACCTTGGGGCATTTGAAGAGGATGAGAGTTTTTAGACCTAATTCTCATAGTTACACAGAGCACAAACCCTAGTTGTTTTCGCTGCGCACCCACAGTGTGCACAAGGCAATTAGGGCAACCCAATTTTAGTGATTCAGTACAGTTATTTCTGACCACCTTCAGAGCATTCGTTTACGGTGTTCTGACACGGAGGTGCGTCACCTTTGATGTTTCTCGCTAGCTGACTTGATCGTCGGAGTGCAAACGACCGCGAGGGTGCCCCTTTGTTCACTTCTTTTCAGGTACTCGCAGACGGAGCAAAACGAAGGTGCCCTAGCTTTCGAGGACAAGCCACACACAAAGACGATCCCGGTCAACCGGCGGGAACAATGTTATAATTTATTTCAAGCATGTTAAATAATAATTACTTTTATCATATTTTTCTATATATAATCAATATTTGATATAATTTCTTTCATTTATATAGCATAATTATAAATTAACAATAATATATTAAGTATAAAAATAACGATGTATTTTTATCACAATTTTTACAATAATCTATTATAAAAAGACTATATCTTTTATTATTATAAGAATCAAATTAAATAAATAATTATGTTTTTTTAAGACAATTAAATCACATAAATATTTATAATTTTATCATATTATTCATGAAAGAATATTATCAGTTAGGTTACCTTTCAACTTTATGTGAAATTATTTTTCAATAAATTACTATTTTAACATAATACAAATATATATATATATATAATAAAATGTTTTAATATTCTAAAATATTTCTCTAATTATTTAAAATATCACATGTCTCACTCATTAGATCTATATTTCTTGTACCGCCCTGGTAGTCGGAAGTGATGACGTGGCACCAAGCTACAGTATAGGCGTGTTGACAAGGCGCCAGATTTGCAGAAGGGAAGGAAGTCGGGGGGCTCGTGTAGTCGCCAGTTATTAAGTTGGCATGCTCCGATCTCCAGCATACCAGGATCGGCGATCGCCCAGTTGAAGATGAAGTCGCCAGATGTAAACTCAGGCGACCAAGTGATTGGAGGTCGCCAGAGCAAGCACATCGCCGAAGATGAAGGTGGTGCAGATTATGAAGGCGGCCGGCGAGACCACAGGGAAGGTGTACGAGGGCGCCCTAACTCGCCAAGTCTAGTAGAGATCGCGCTCCCAAGTTAGTTATGCACTGGGCAGTACCATGCATAAGTAACTTAGCCAAAAGAGAGTCAGAAGCAGCGCCCAAGTCAAGGAGGCTCCAGATGATGGCACGTGTACGGCTGGATGCGAGCCACGTGTCCAGGTCTGTAATTGCCAGGAGAGAGAAAGTGACCAGGTATTTAAGGGTTCCCCAACGAACTTTTGAGGTACGCACGTTCAGATTATACTCTTTACGCTTGCGAGTTCTTGAGCATACTGTGAGAGAGAACATTGCACGGCTCCTTGAGAGTTCTTGAGTGTTTTTGCTCTTAGTATTTGGTAGTTCGGTCACTGACTTGGGCGTTGGAGTGCGATCGGCCACAGCGGCGCCGCTCTGTTCTTTTGCAGGTTCTTGAGGTGGATCTTGGCGGAGGACGGAGGAAGAAGCGGTGCACACGTCGATCCAAGTTTGACGAGGCAAGTTCCAACGTTCTGGTGAAGTTTTGAGTTCTTTGGTTCGTTTGGTTTTCCGTGGAAGAAGCGGTGGTTTCTGGTGGAGTTGCAGGGGGTTTCTCAGGAGGTGGATGCACCGCATCACAGAGAAAGAGGTACGCGAGGTCTGTGATGACGGTGGATATGTTTGAGGACCACTCGCCGGAAGTGGATATTACATTCACCAAGCAAGATCTTCGGGATGTTGTGCCTCATGACAACGATCCCATAGTGATTTCGTTGATCACAGGAGGAAGAAAGGTCCACAGGGTGCTGGTGGACCAAGGAAGCTCGGCAGACGTGATATTTTGGCCGACTTTCACGCAGTTGGAGCTGCCCCTTGACTAGCTGAGGCCCTATGGAGGGTGTTTGTATGGTTTCGCTGGTGACCAGGTGGAGGTCAGGGGGTACATAGAATTGAGGACAACGTTTACAGATGTGGCGGGTTCAAGAACGGAGAAAATTAAATACCTCGTTGTAAACGCTCCTTCAGCATACAACATCCTGTTGGGAAGACCCACGCTCAACAGGATAGGTGCCGTACCGTCGACCCGGCACATGAAGGTGAAGTTGCCGTCTATGGAGTGGGTGGTGATCACCATCAAATCCGATCAGAAAGAAGCGAAGAAGTGCTATGAGAATAGCCTGAAAAACAAGAGATCGGTGAGTTACGTAACGACCACCCCGCCTCCTGGTGTGAAGCCCAGATCGACGGTAACAGAAGAGACCGCCGGAAGGGACGTGGAGATGGTGGACGTTGAGCTGGGGGAGGGGAACGCTGGTCTGGAGGAAGAAGAGGCAAGGAATCGCCCTGAGGAAGCGAGAGAGCTAGGAATCGCCAGGGCGGTGATCGCCAGAGAAACCAGACCAAAACCCGTCGAGCAGTGGCTCGAGAGAGAAATCGGGGGAAAGATCTTCAAGCTGGGAAGATCTCTGGAGATTGTGCTCCAGGACCAGATTGCTGAGGTGATAGAACGACATCTGGATGCCTTTGCATGGTCCGCTTCGGACATGCCCGGGATCGATCCCGACTTCTTGTGCCATCATCTGGCGATGGATAACCTGGTGGGACCAGTGCGACAAAGAAGAAGAAAGTTCAACGAGGAGAGGAGGCAGGCGATCAGGGACGAAACACAGAAACTCCTCGCTGCAGGCCACATCAGGGAAGTTCAGTACCCTGAATGGCTGGCAAATGTCGTGCTGGTGAAGAAGAGTAATGGGAAATGGCGCATGTGCGTCGATTTCACCGATCTGAACAAGGCTTGCCCAAAGGATTCATATCCTTTACCAAGCATAGACGCCCTGGTGGATAGTGCTGCAGGGTGTAAGTTGTTGAGCTTCCTGGATGCCTTCTCGGGGTATAATCAGATCAAGATGCATCCCATGGATGAAGAGAAGACAGCCTTCATAACCGAGAGATCGTGCTACTGCTACAAGGTGATGTCGTTTGGGCTGAAGAACGCGGGGGCCACGTACCAGAGGTTGATGGATCGAGTACATGCACCAATGCTGGGAAGGAATGTGCAAGCGTACGTCAATGACATGGTCGTGACCTCGCCAGAAAAAAGCAAGCACGTTGCAGACTTGGAGGAGTTGTTCACGACGATCGCCAAATTCAGGTTGAAGCTGAATCCAGAGAAATGCATCTTTGGCATGGAGGCTGGAAAATTCCTGGGATTTCTCTTGACTGAAAGAGGCATAGAGGCCAACCCGGATAAGTGTGTCGCCATCTTGGCGATGAGGAGCCCAGCTACGGTGAAGGAAGTTCAACAGCTAACAGGTCGGATGGCAGCCCTGTCCCGCTTCGTGTCAGCTAGCGGAGGGAAGGGTCATCCCTACTTCCAGTGCTTAAGGCGCAATAACAAGTTTGCTTGGACGAAGGAGTGCGAGGAAGCCTTCGTCAAGCTGAAGGAGTATCTGGCGAGCCCGCCGGTTTTGTGTAAACCGCTGGTGGGAACCCCTCTCAGGTTGTATTTTGCTGTAACTGAGAGGGCGGTGAGTGCGGTGCTCGCCCAGGACCAAGATCAGGTTCAAAAGCCTATTTATTTTGTTAGTAAGGTGTTGCAGGGCCCAGAAACAAGATATCAGGCCCTGGAAAAGGCTGCGCTGGCTGTGGTGTTTTCGGCGAGGAGGTTGCGCCACTATTTCCATAGCTTCACCATACTGGTTATGACTGACCTGCCCATCCAGAAAGTTTTGAAGAAGCCCGACGTTGCGGGAAGGATGGTGAAGTGGGCAGTGGAGCTGTTAGAGTTTGATATTAAGTATGAACCCCGAGGCCCGATCAAGGGGCAAATCTTTGCAGATTTCGTGGTCGAGCTCTCATCTGAGGCGACACGAGTTGAAGGGGACGACTTCCGTTGGGTGCTTTCAGTGGATGGATCGTCGAACCAGCAGGGTAGCGGTGCTGGAGTAATTTTGGAAGGACCCAACGGCGTGCTGATCGAACAATCTTTGAGATTTGCTTTCAAAGCCAGCAACAATCAAGCAGAATATGAGGCGCTGATCGCCGGGATTTTGCTGGCCAAAGAGATGGGAGCCAGGGTGTTGATGGCTAAGAGTGACTCGCTGCTAGTCACAGGGCAAGTAACAGGCGAGTTCCAGGCTAAGGATCCACAAATGGCGGCTTACCTGGAGTATGTGCAGGAATTGAAGAGTTCCTTTGCCTCCTTTGAAGTAGTGCATGTGCCCAGAGAGCAGAATGCCCGAGCTGACTTGCTAGCTAAGCTCGCCAATTCAGGCAAGGGGGGTAGGCAGAGGACGGTGATTCAAGAAACTCTGAAGACGCCGAGAGCATTTGTAGCAGATCACCTGGTTCTTCAGATAAGCAAGTCGACGGAGAAAGCAGCGAGAAGTCATAAGTCCCTGACGCAAGAAACTTTGAGATCGCCGAGAATTAGAGCATGTCGAGGAGAGAAGGTGAACATGACGCAGGTCTGCGCTATCCATGAGCCAGACACCTGGATAACACAGTACAAGCGGTGCCTGGCAGATGGCCTTCTCCCACTGGATCCGACAAAAGCTAGGAAGGTAAAGAAAAATTCTAGCAAGTACACAATGATTGATGGCGAGTTGTACAGGTTTGGGTTCACTCACCCACTCCTGGAATGTGTGTATGGTGAGAAATGCACGAGGATTATGGCAGAGCTCCATGAAGGTATATGCGGAAGCCATGTCGGGGGTCGAGCTCTGGCCGCAAGGACCCTCCGTGCAGGTTACTACTGGCCAACGATGAAAGAAGATTGCAAGAAGTATGCACAGTGTTGCAAACAATGCCAACAGCACGCCGATTGGCACAAGGCGCCTCCCGAGGAGTTGAAGTCGATTTACAGCCCTTGGCCGTTTCATACTTGGGGAATCGACATCCTGGGACCAAGCGCCTGGTGTCGGACAACGGGACTCAGTTTGCAAGTCACCTGTTGAAGAAGCTGTGCGAAGGGGTGGGAATTCAACAAGTGTTTGCATCCGTCGAGCACCCTCAGACAAATGGCCAAGTAGAGTCAGCTAATCGGGTGTTGCTGAGAGGATTGAAGAGAAGGCTCGAGAAAGCCAAGGGAAGCTGGGCTGAGGAGGTACCCCGTATAGTCTGGGCGTACCACACCACCGAACAGTCAGGAACCCATGAGACCCCGTTCAGCTTGGTCTATGGGTGTGATGCGATGATTCCAGTAGAAATTCAGGAGAGCTCGCCGAGATTCCAGAACTTCGTAGAGGAAGACTCGAATGAAGAGAGAAGGCTGAACCTGGATCTACTGGATGAGGTCAGGGAAGAGGCGAGACTGAAAGCTGAGGCGGTGAAGAGAAGGATTGAACGAAGATACAACTCGAAGGTGATGCCAAGACAGTTTAGAGAAGGCGACCTGGTGATGAGGAAAGCCCACCAGTACGAGATGGAGAATAAGTTGTCGCCTAAGTGGACGGGACCGTTCAGAATAACCGAGGCGCTCGGGAACGGCGCCTACCGTTTAGAGACATTGGAAGGAGGGGCGATTCCTCGCACTTGGAACGCCACGCACCTGAAGTTGTATTACAGTTAAGAAGCTTTGTAAGTAAAGACAAACACAAAGTTACATTACAATGTCTCTGATAAAACAGTTTGAAGGGGGCACTCTTTTTTCCCTAAGGAGGGTTTTTAATGAGGCCACCCAATAAAAGAAGAGTTTTCGAAGTTCAAAGGTGTTTTAGATTGCGTGCTTGTCGTTTTCAGAAAGTTTTGAAGAAAGACCTTGTCACTTATATGTGATTTAAGGCAAGTAAAGATATATGGCATGCTTTCTAAAAAGTTTTAAGTCCTCATCGTCTTTCGGCGATCAGAGGCACCAGTTAAAGTTTTAAGTCCTCATCGTCTTTCGGCGATCGGAGGCACCAGTTAAAGTTTTAAGTCCTCATCGTCTTTCGACGATCGGAGGCACCAATTAAAAGACCTCAACGCCCTCGCGCGTCCTGAGGCGAGATAAAGACCTCCTCGCCGTCGAGCGAGTGCAGGCGAGGAAGAGCGAAAAGTCCTCAGTGTTTCTGGGGGCGAGGAGATGTAACCCCTGGGGCAATGTAGAGGCACCAGTGAAAAGTCCTCAGTGTTTCTAGGGGCGAGGAGATGTAACCCCTGGGGCAATGTAGAGGCACCAGTGAAAAGTCCTCAGTGTTTCTGGGGGCGAGGAGATGTAACCCCTGGGGCAATGTAGAGGCACCAGTGAAAAGTCCTCAGTGTTTCTGGGGGGAGGAGATGTAACCCCCGGGGCAATGTAGAGGCACGATTTAAAGACCTTCTCGCCTATGAGCGAGTTCAGGCGAGTTAAAGACCTTCTCGCCTATGAGCGAGTTCAGGCGAGTTAAAGACCTTCTCGCCGATGAGCGAGTTCAGGCAAGATAAAATCCTTCTCGTCACGAACGAGTTCAGGTATGGTGTTAAGGGTGGAAGAAGTTTGGAAGGTGGCTAAGGTAGGTTCGAAGAGAGCGCCTAGCCACCCGGTCTTTTGCTCTGAAGTTCAGGACGGTAGAGAAGGATCCGAAAGGCGCCTCTACCCCCAGGCAAAAGAACAATGGCCAAGGTATGAAGCCAGAAAGAAGCTGATATCGCCAAGAGTCTCTGGCGACCAGAAAAAGTTCAAACAGTGGCGAGAAAGTTAAAGACCCGTTTTGATGAAGCAGATCGGGTGAAGCGATGTTTTAAGCCAGTAGTTGAGTTAAAGTTCGTTGCTTGAAGAGTGATTTTGCGCTAAGGTTAATTGCCTTAAGATTATAAGTTGTTAAAGTGATTGTTATTTGAAATCGAAGTGGTTCGAAGCAGTTAAGTATATGCTCGCGCCTACAAAATCGCTAAGTTAATTTCTTGAAGCAAATTGCGCAAGGAAAGTTAAAGCAGCTAAAGAAGTTATAAGAAGGAATACTAGGACTTTGTCATTAAAGTGAGTAATCAGATCCAGAACACATGTACAAGAAAATATGAAGTTTATTACAAATTATATACAAAGAGAAAGCGTAAAGATGGTGGATGAGGGGAAATCATCTAGTCTTCAGCGGGAACAACTTTCCCATCCACCACCTCGTTGTCAAGGGACACCATGCTAAGGTCCAGATCGGGGAACAAGCAGGCGAACTGTTCCCGTGCAGCCTCGAATCCAGCAGCCAGAATTTGGGCAGAACTCAGATTAAGTTCTTCAATCTGCTTCTTGAGTTCTTCAGTTTGTTCCTTCAGCCCCTTGTTCTGCTGCTCCAGCTCTTCAACTTGCTTCTTGAGTTTTTCGTTGGTTTCTTGAGCCTGGAGAAGGTCTTCAGCAACCTTCTTGGATTCTGCTTGCGCCTGGCCCAGTTCAGCAGCAATCTCCCCTTTTTCCTTGTTGGCTTCGGCAAGCTCAGCCATGGCGTCATCCCTCGCTTTCTCCACCTTTCCAAGGAAGACCTCCCGGTCGGCTGACCTTTGCTCCAGTTTCTTCACCTTGGCGGCGTCAGTTTTTATGAGGGCCTCCAGGTCAGCCACCTTGACGCGATAAGGCACAATCTTGCTCTCCAGCTCGATTTTCTCTTGAGCCAAGAGTTGTACCTTATGGCGGAGATCGGTAGCTTCCTTGCGCGCCACCCGGAGCTCGGAGCTCGGTGCTCATTGCGTCTTCTACTCGGGAGTGTTCAATCTCCGCGAGTGTCAGATTGCAGGACAACTTTTCCGCCTCGATTCTTATAGTGTTGTTTTTAGTTCGAAGGGCGTAGAGGTCGTCCTGGAGCTTCCTAGTGGAGCTCTCCACAGCTCTAGAGATAATGGTGGGGAAGTCTTCTGCCATCATCTTCAGTTTGGCAGAGAAAGGCTCCCACATCCTCTTAACCTCCATAGAGAGACCTGCTTGTGGAGGCACCGGGTGGGCCTGTTGTTGGCTTTCGTCGCCACCTTCTTTAGTTGGTTGCTCAGCAGGTGCTTCTTGGCGTGGTGGCGACGTCGGGGATTCGGTAATCAGAATTGGAGAGTTGTGGGCAACCTCATCCCCGATTGGTGCGATGTTGGTGGTTGAGGCATTCGAAGGAGGACCCCCTCCAGCTGATACATAAGGAGTGGAGGCGCTCGGGGGGTCCTCCATGAAGTTTGGCTCAGGGGCCTCAACCGCAGGTGGCGCAGTTGCCAATGGAATGGCTTGGACTGGTGAAACAGGAGCTGCTGGGGGTGGCGATGATGGAGGAGGAGCAGGCGTAGACGGCGGTGTTGATGTTGGAAGAGGGGGTGGGGCAGATGGTGAAGAAGGTGCCACCCTCTTCCTCTTCGTGACAAGGCCATCTTCAGTTGCCTCGTCGTCCTCCTCTTCCTCCTCATGGACTACCTGGGGGGCTTTCCTCTTGGGTTTCCTGAGGACAAGATTCTTGCGTTGGGCGGCGGGTTGGACAGCGGCAGGAGCTGCGCCCCTGGGTGGCGATCTGCCTTGAGCAGCGGCGATCTCCACCACAGAGTTTGGCACCATTTGGGAACCCGCTGCCAACCCGTGGGTTCGGGCGAGCGCCCTCAATTCAGCGAGCTTGCCCCGCCCCAACATGTTATCTGCATAGAGCGAAAATGCATGGGTTAGCTCAGAAAGGAAATAAATGCATAAGACAGTATGCGACAAAGCAGACAAATAGTGCAGAAGAATAAAACCAAAGTCTTGCGCACAACGCACAAGACGCCCAGAAACAGTTAACAGAAGTAGTATTAGAACAAGAACTTAAAATGTTCTAACCTATTCGAATTTCGAGTTGGTCCTCGAAGAACTCGAAGCAGATGAGTGTGGTGGTGAGGAAGGTGATGTTGGCGTCCGCCACACTCTTCCAGAAGAAGTAGAGATCTCTGTCCAAAGCGCCCATGCTATCAGGACTTCTGGGTCTCCTGAAGCTGCTTTTGGACTCTTTGTTCCCCTTGTTTACCCAGTACAAGGGGAAACCGTGGAGCAAGGAAGCGTCCTTGTCGTTGGGGCGTACCTGGACGAACTTGCCCTTCCAGTCTTTATAGGATTGCTGGAAGATAGAGAGGATCGACCTCCCATCAATCCCGTTCAAGCTAACCCACAGGCGATCTCCTGGGTGCTTGGCCTCAAAGAGAAATAAGAAGACATCCACAGATGCTGGCAACCCCAGATGGTCGCACATGACTTGGAACGCCCGCACAAACGCCCAGCTGTTGGGATGGAGCTGGGCGGCGGCGATGTTGAGCTCGGTGAGAAGCTCCCTCTCAAAACGAGTAAAGGGAAACCTTAGTTTCACCTTCTTGAACAAAGTTGTGTAAACGAAGCAGAAGGGCCCATCATTGTTCGCCTTGTCGTCGGTGCAAACTGGCAGGTCGGGGGGGCAAGGTAGCACCGTCATCTTCTCGTCGTGCTCCTTGTGGAATGTTTGGTGAGGCTCATCCCCCTTCGTCAACCGCAGAACTGCCCCAGCAGTGTTTACAGAAGACGTTTCCCTCAACAAGGTCGAGTTGGCCCAGGGATATAATTTTTTGAAGTCTGGTGGGGGGACGGAGGCTTGAAGCCAAGCACCCAGGAGATCGCCTGTGGGTAAGCTTGAACGGGATTGCTGGGAGGTCGATCCTCTCCATCTTCCAGCAATCCTATAAAGACTGGAAGGGCAAGTTCCTCCAGGTGCGCCCCAACGACAAGGACGCTTCCCTGCTCGACGGTTTCCCCTTGTATTAGGTCAACAAGGGGAACAAAGAGTCCAAAAGCAGCTTCAGGAGACCAAGAAGTCCTGATAGCATGGGCGCTTTGGACAGAGATCTCTGCTTCTTCTGGAAGAGTGTGGCAGATGCCAACATCACCTTCCTCACCACCACACTCATCTGCTTCGAGTTCTTCGAGGACCAACTCGAAATTCGCATAGGTTAGAACGTCTAAGTCTTTGTTCTAACATTTCCTCTGTTAGCTGTTTCTGGGCGTCTTGTGCGTTGTGCGCAAGACTTTGGTTTTATTTTTCTGCACTATTTGTCTGCTTTGCTGCATACTGTCTTATGCATTTATTTTCTTTCTGGGCTAACCCATGCATTTTCGCTCTATGCAGATAATATGTTGGGCCGGGGCAAGCTTGCTGAATTGAGGGCGCTCGCCCGAACCCACGGGTTGGCATCGGGTTCCCAAACTGTGCCAAACTCTGTGGTGGAGATCGCCGCTGCTCAAGGCAGATCGCCACCCAGGGGCCCAGCTCCTCCCGATGTCCAACCCGCCAACCAACGCAAGAAGCTTGTCCTCAGAAAACCCAAGAGGAAAGCCCCCCAGGTAGTCCATGAGGAGGAAGAGGAAGACGACGAGGCAACTGAAGATGGCCTTGTCACGAAGAGGAAGAGGGTGGCACCTTCTTCACCATCTGCACCACCCCCTCTTCCAACATCAATGCCGCCATCTACGCCTGCTCCTCCTCCATCATCGCCACCCCCACCAGCTCCTGCTTCACCAGTCCAAGCAGTCCCATTGGCGTCTGCGCCACCTGCGGTTGAGGCCCCCGAGCCAAACTTCATGGAGGACCCCCCGAGCACCTCCACTCCTTATGTATCAGCTGGAGGGGGTCCTCCTTCAAATGCCTCAACCGCCAACATCGCACCAATCGGGGATGAGATTGCCCACAACTCTCCAATTTTGATTACCGAATCCCCGACGTCGCCACCACGCCAAGAAGCACCTGCTGAGCAACCAACTAAAGAAGGTGGCGACGAAAACCAACAACAGGCCCACCCGGTGCCTCCACAAGCAGGCTTCTCTCTTGAGGTTAAGAGGATGTGGGAGCCTTTCTCTGCCAAACTGAAGATGATGGCAAAGGACTTCCCCACCATTATATCTAGGGCTGTGGAGAGCTCCACCAGGAAGCTCCAGGACGACCTCTACGCCCTTCGAACTGAGAACAGCACTATAAGGATCGAGGCGGAGAAGTTGTCCTGCAATCTAACACTCGCGGAGATTGAACACTCCCTAGTAGAAGATGCAATGAGCACCGAGCTCCGGGTGGCGCGCAAGGAGGCCACCGATCTCCGTCATAAGGTACAGCTCTTGGCTCAAGAGAAGATCGAGCTGGAGAGCAAGATTGTACCCTATCACGTCAAAGTGGCTGACCTGGGGGCCCTCATAAAAACTGATGCCGCCAAGGTGAAGAAACTGGAGCAAAGGTCAGCCGATCGGGAGGTCTTCCTTGGAAAGGTGGAGAAGGCGAGGGACGACGCCATGGCTGAGCTTGCCGAAGCCAACAAAGAAAAAGGGAAGCTCGCTGCTGAACTGGGCTAGGTGCAGGCAGAATCCAAGAAGGTTGTTGAAGACCTTCTTCAAGCTCAGGAAACCATCGAAAAACTCAAGAAGCAAGTTGAAGAGCTGGAGCAGCAGAATGAGGGGCTGAAGAAGCAAGCTGAAGAACTTAAGAAACAGATCGAAGATCTTAATCTGAGTTCTGCCCAAATTCTGGCTGCTGGATTCGAGGCTGCACGGGAACAGTTCGCCTGCTTGTTCCCCGATCTGGATCTTAGCATGGTGTCCCTTAACAACGAGGTGGTGGATGGGAAAGTTGTTCCCACTGAAGACTAATTGATTTCCCCTCATCCACCATCTTTACGCTTTCTCCTTTCACATTATTGTAATAAACTTTATATTTTCCTGTACATGTGTTCTGAATCTGATACTCACTTTAATGACAAAGTCCTTGTATTTCTTCTTATAACTTCTTTAACTGCTTTAACTTTCCTTGCACAAATTGCTTCAAAGAAATAACTTAGCGATTTCGTAAGCGCGATTATATACTTAACTGCTTCGAACCGCTTCAACTTCCAATAACAATCACTTTAACAACTTGTAATCTCAAGGCAATGAACCTGAGCGCAAAATCACTCTTTAAGCAACGAACTTTAACTCAACTACTGGCTTAAAACATCGCTTCACCCGATCTGCTTCATCAAAACGGGTTTTTAACTTTCTCGCCACTGTTTGAACTTTTCCTGGTTGCCAAAGACTCTTGGCGATATCAACTTCTTTCTAGCTTCATACCTTGGCCATTGTTCTTTTATCTGGGGATAGAGGCGCCTTTCGGATCCTTCTCTACCTCCTTGAGCTTCAGAACAAGAGACCGGGTGGCTAGGCGCTCTCTTCGAACCTACCTTAGCCACCTTCCAAACTTCTTCCACCCTTTACACCATACCTGAACTCGTTCTAGACGAGAAGGATTTTATCTTGCCTAAACTCGCTCATAGGCGAGAAGGTCTTTAACTCGCCTGAACTTGCTCATAGGCGAGAAGGTCTTTAAACTCGCCTGAACTCGCTCATAGGCGAGAAGGTCTTTAAACTCGCCTGAACTCGCTCATAGGCGAGAAGGTCTTTAAATCGTGCCTCTACATTGCCCCAGGGGTTACATCTCCTCTCCCCCAGAAACACTGAGGACTTTTCACTGGTGCCTCTACATTGCCCCAGGGGTTACATCTTCTCGCCCCCAGAAACACTGAGGACTTTTCACTCTTCCTCGCCTGCACTCGCTCGACGGCGAGGAGGTCTTTATCTCGCCTCAGGACGCGCGAGGGCGTTGAGGTCTTTTAACTGGTGCCTCCGATCGCCGAAAGACGATGAGGACTTTAACTTTAACTTGTGCCTCCGATCGCCGAAAGACGATGAGGACTTAAAACTTTTTAGAAAGCATGCAATATATCTTTACTTGCCTTAAATCACATATAAGTGACAAGGTCTTTCTTCAAAACTTTCTGAAAACAACGAGCACGCAATCTAAAACAACTTTGAACTTCGAAAACTCTTCTTTATTGGGTGGCCTCATTAAAAACCCTCCTTAGGGAAAAAAGAGTGCCCCCTTCAAACCGTTTTAACAGAGACATTGTAATGTAACTTCGTGTTTGTCTTTACTTACAAAGCTTCTTAACTGTAATACAATTTGAGGTGCGTGGCGTTCCAAGTGCGAGGAATCGCCCCTCCTTCCAATGTCTCTGAGCGGTAGGCGCCGTTCCCGAGTGCCTCGGTTATTCTGAACGGTCCCGTCCACTTGGGCGACAGTTTATTCTCCATCTCGTACTGGTGGGCTTTTCTCATCACCAGGTCGCCTTCTCTAAACTGTCTCGGCATCACCTTCGAGTTATATCTTCGTTCAATCCTTCTCTTCACCGCTTCAGCCTTCAATCTCGCCTCTTCCCTGACTTCATCCAGTAGATCTAGGTTCAACCTTCTCTCCTCATTCGAGTCTTCCTCTACAAAGTTCTGGAATCTCGGCGAGCTCTCCTGAATTTCTACTGGAATCATTGCATCACACCCGTAGACCAAGCTGAACGGGGTCTCATGGGTTCCTGACTGTTCGGTGGTGTGGTACGCCCATACTATACGGGGTACCTCCTCAGCCCAGCTTCCTTTGGCTTTCTCTAGCCTTCTCTTCAAACCTCTCAGCAACACCCGATTAACTGACTCTACTTGGCCATTTGTCTGAGGGTGCTCGACGGATGCAAACACTTGTTGAATTCCCACCTCTTCGCACAGCTTTTTCAACAGGTGGTTGCAAACTGAGTCCCATTGTCCGACACCAGGCGCTTGGGCACACCAAACCGGCACACAATGTTCTTCCACACGAAACCTTCGATCTTGTGTGCGGTGATCTGGGCCACTGGTTCTGCTTCGATCCACTTGGTGAAATACTCAATCGCCACCACCAAGTACTTCATCTGCCTAATCGCCAGCGGGAATGGTCCCAGGATGTCGATTCCCCAAGTATGAAACGGCCAAGGGCTGTAAATCGACCTCAACTCCTCGGGAGGCGCCTTGTGCCAATCGGCGTGCTGTTGGCATTGTTTGCAACACTGTGCATACTTCTTGCAGTCTTCTCTCATCGTTGGCCAGTAGTAACCTGCACGGAGGGTCCTTGCGGCCAGAGCTCGACCCCCAACGTGGCTTCCGCATATACCTTCATGGAGCTCTGCCATAATCCTCGTGCATTTCTCACCATATACACATTCCAGGAGTGGGTGAGTGAACCCAAACCTGTACAACTCGCCATCGATCATTGTGTACTTGCTAGAATTTTTCTTTACCTTCCTAGCCTCTGTCGGATCCAGTGGGAGAAGGCCATCTGCCAGGCACCGCTTGTACTGTGTTATCCAGGTGTCGGGCTCATGGGTAGCGCAGACCTGCGTCATGTTCACCTTCTCTCCTCGACATGCTCTAATTCTCGGCGATCTCAAAGTCTCTTGAGTCAGGGACTTATGACTTCTCGCTGCTTTCTCCGTCGACTTGCTTATCTGAAGAACCAGGTGATCTGCAACAAATGCTCTCGGCGTCTTCAGAGTTTCTTGAATCACCGTCCTCTGCCTACCCCCCTTGCCTGAATTGGCGAGCTTAGCTAGCAAGTCAGCTCGGGCATTCTGCTCTCTGGGGACATGCACCACTTCAAAGGAGGCAAAGGAACTTTTCAACTCCTGCACATACTCCAGGTAAGCCGCCATTTGTGGATCTTTAGCCTGGAACTCGCCTGTTACTTGCCCTGTGACTAGCAGCGAGTCACTCTTAGCTATCAACGCCCTCGCTCCCATCTCCTTTGCCAGCAAGATCCCGGCGATCAGCGCCTCATATTCTGCCTGATTGTTGCTGGCTTTGAAGGCAAACCTCAAAGATTGTTCGATTAGCACGCCGTTGGGTCCTTCCAAAATGACTCCAGCACCGCTACCCTGCTGGTTCGACGATCCATCCACCGAGAGTACCCAACGGAAGTCGTCCCCTTCCACTCGTGTCGCCTCAGATGAGAGCTCGACCACGAAATCTGCAAAGATTTGCCCCTTGATCGGGCCTCGGGGCTCATACTTAATATTAAACTCTGACAATTCTACTCCCCACTTCACCATCCTTCCCGCAACGTCAGGCTTCTTCAAGACCTTCTGGATGGGCAGGTCAGTCATCACCAGTATGGTGAAGCTATGGAAATAGTGGCGCAACCTCCTCGTCGAAAATACCACAGCCAGCGCAGCCTTTTCCAGGGCCTGATATCTCGTTTCGGGGCCCTGCAGCACCTTACTAACAAAATAAATAAGCTTCTGAGCCTGATCTTGATCCTGGGCGAGCACCGCAGTTACCGCCCTCTCAGTTACAGCAAAATACAACCAGAGAGGGGTTCCCACCAGCGGTTTGCACAAAACCGGCGGGCTCGTCAGATACTCCTTTAGCTTGACGAAGGCTTCCTCGCACTCCTTCGTCCAAGAAAACTTGTTATTGCGCCTTAAGCACTGAAAATAGGGATGGCCCTTTTCTCCGCTAGCTAACACGAAGCGAGACAGGGCTGCCATCCGACCTGTTAACTGTTGAACCTCCTTCACCGTAGCTGGGCTCCTCATCGCCAAGATGGCGGCACACTTATCCGGGTTGGCTTCTATTCCTCTTTCAGTCAAGAGAAATCCCAGGAATTTTCCAGCCTCCACGCCAAAGATGCATTTCTCTGGATTCAGCTTCAACCTGAACTTGGCGATCGTCGTGAACAACTCCTCCAAGTCTGCAACGTGCTTGCTTTTTTCTGGCGAGGTCACGACCATGTCATCGACGTACGCTTGCACATTCCTTCCCAGCATCGGTGCAAGTACTCGATCCATCAACCTCTGGTATGTGGCCCCAGCGTTTTTCAGCCCAAACGGCATCACCTTATAGCAGTAGCACGATCTCTCGGTCATGAAGGCAGTCTTCTCTTCATCCATGGGATGCATCTTGATCTGATTATACCCCGAGAAGGCATCCAGGAAGCTCAACAACTTACACCCTGCAGCACTATCCACCAGGGCGTCTATGCTTGGTAAAGGATATGAATCCTTTGGGCAAGCCTTGTTCAGATCAGTGAAATCGACGCACATGCGCCATTTCCCATTACTCTTCTTCACCAGCACGACATTCGCTAGCCATTCAGGGTACTGGACTTCCTTGATGTGGCCTGCAGCGAGGAGTTTCTGTGTTTCGTCCCTGATCGCCTGCCTCCTCTCCTCGTTGAACTTTCTTCTTCTTTGTCGCACTGGTCTCACCAAGTTGTCCATCGCCAGATGATGGCACAAGAAGTCGGGATCGATCCCAGGCATGTCCGTAGCGGACCATGCAAAGGCATCCAGATGTCGTTCTATCACTTCAGCAATCTGGTCCTGGAGCTCGACCTCCAGAAATCTTCCCAGCTTGAAGATCTTTCCCCCGATTTCTCTCTCGAGCCACTGCTCGACGGGTTTTGGTCTGGTTTCTCTGGCGATCACCGCCCTGGCGATTCCCAGTTCCCTCGCTTCCTCAGGGCGATTCCTTGCCTCTTCCTCCTCCAGACCAGCGTTCCCCTCCTCCAGCTCAGCGTCCACCATCTCCACGTCCCTTCCGGCGGTCTCTTTTGTTACCGTCGATCTGGGCTTCACACCAGGAGGCGGGTTGGTCGTTACGTAACTCACCGATCTCTTGTTTTTCAGGCTATTCTCATAGCACTTCTTCGCTTCTTTCTGATCGGATTTGATGGTGATCACCACCCCCTCCATGGACGGCAACTTCACCTTCATGTGCCGGGTCGACGGTATGGCACCTATCCTGTTGAGCGTGGGTCTTCCCAACAGGATGTTGTATGCTGAAGGAGCGTTTACAACAAGGTATTTGATTTTCTCCGTTCTTGAACCCGCCACATCTGTAAACGTTGTCCTCAATTCTATGTACCCCCTGACCTCCACCTGGTCACCAGCGAAACCATACAAACACCCTCCATAGGGCCTCAGCTGGTCAAGGGGCAGCTCCAACTGCGTGAAAGTCGGCCAGAACATCACGTCTGCCGAGCTTCCTTGGTCCACCAGCACCCTGTGGACCTTTCTTCCTGCTGTTATCAACGAAATTACTATGAGATCGTTGTCATGAGGTACAACATCCCGAAGATCTCGCTTGGTGAATGTAATATCCACTTCCGGCGAGTGGTCTTCAAACATATCCACCGTCATCACAGACCTCGCGTACCTCTTCCTCTGTGATGCGGTGCATCCACCTCCTGAGAAACCCCCTGCAATGGTGTGGATTTCCCCGTGCGTAGGCATCTCATGCTGCTGGGCTTCTCCACCTGCTGGTTGGGAGCTCGACGCGCCCCCCGTCCTTCTATCCAGCAAGTAGTCATTTAGGAACCCGCTCTTAACCAGATCGTCGAGCTGGTATCCTAAAGCCAAGCACGAATCCACTGTATGGCCAAAGCCCTGGTGAAACTCGCACCAAGCGTCTGGCTTGGGTCCCAGCACCTTGTCGCCCACCTTCTCTGGCGCTTTCAACCTAGCAGATATATTGGGAATGGCGATCAAGTCCGCCAATCCCATGACAAACTTGTGCTTAGGTGGGCGATTATATTCCCGGCGTGCTGGTTGCTGGCGTCCTTGGCCCCTGCCCTTGTTCTTTCTTGGATCATAAGGATGGCGAGTCCTCTGATCCCTTCTGGCCGCCGCTGTCTCCAGCATCCTCTGTGGCTGGACCCTGGTCTGGGCGCGTGGCCTAGTGGGAGCCATGCTTCCTCTCTTCTCGGCGACTTCACTCTCGTCGGCGATGTGGGCCACCGCAAGTCGCCTAACCTCAGCAAACGTGGCGGGGTGAGCCCTGATCAATGCCTCGCAGAATGGTCCCGGCAGCACGCCCTTCTTAAATGCATAGACCAGCATTTCTTCGTCTTTGGCCGGCGATCTGACCATCTGCGCCCCAAAGCGATTCAAGTAGTCCCTGAGGGACTCTCCCTGGTACTGCCTTATATCAAACAAATCGTAAGACACCCTGGGCGGTGCCTTATTCACGATGTACTGCTCGACGAAAATCTTCGAGAACTGTTGGAAATTGGTAATGTGACCGTTAGGCAGGCTCACAAACCATTCCAGCGCCGTTCCCTGGAGTGTGCTCACGAACATCTTGCAGTATACGGCGTCTGATCCCCCTGACAGCATCATCTGCGTATGGAACGTGGTGAGATGAGCCTCAGGATCCTCCACGCCTGTAAAAACAGCCTTAACAGGTACCACACTCGTAGGAATAGGCGTGTCAGTAATCGCCTGAGCGAAAGGCATAGGAAAAACACGAGGCGGCGTCGACGGCGCGACCTCTTCAGCAATAGGACGCCCTTGCTGCTCCTGAAGAGCTTGACGCAGCTCCTCAGTAACCTTGCTAAGCTCATCATTCCTGGCGCGAGAGGCGGCCAGGTCCTCATGCATTCTCGCCTGTTCTATGCGCGAGGCTTCCACAGTTGCCTGCAACGAGCGCATGATCTCTACCATCTGCGCCATGGTCATGGCGGCGGCGCCTTCAGCAGCAACGGGCGCAACTGGACTTGAACGGTTGCTTCTCATTTTTCTCATGAAAACTCAGCAAATCATAGAGAATAATGAACAACACTTCCTTCAGCGACGATCGATTCAGCGATCAATCGGTCAGACCCGCGCGAAACTCCGCAAGAAACTCAAGAACACAGAAAACCTCAACAGAAACCTGCAACTCCACCAGAAATCACCGCTTCTTCCACGGAAAACGAAACGAACCAAAGAACTCAAATCTTCACCGAACAAAACTCGCACAGTCCGTAGAGAACTTCACCTCACCGAACAAAACCTCAAACGAACGGTGGAAAACGTGAAAACACCGAGCAAAACTAGATGAACAGCGAACTACGGTTGCACCAGCACACAACCACACAGAAAACTACGAAAACCTCCAAGAACTCACGCTGCGGATGGGAACAAGTTTTACACCGCCCCACGGTGGGCGCCTGATGATCCTGCCTGTTGACCAGAACGTTGGATCTTGCCTCGTCAAACTTGGATCGACGTGTGCACCGCTTCAACCTCCGTCCTTCGTCGCGATCCACCTCAAGAACCTGCAAAAGAACAGAGCGGCGCCGCTGCGGCCGATCGCACTCCAACGCCCAAGTCAGTGACCGAACCACCAAATACTAAGAGCAAAAACACTTAAGAACTCTCAAGGAACCGTGCAATGTTCTCTCTCACAGTATGCTTAAGAACTCGCAAGCGTAAAGAATACAATCTGAACGTGCATACCTCAAAAGTTCGTTGGGGAACCCTTAAATACCTGGTCACTTTCTCTCTCCTGGCAGTTACAGACCTGGACACGTGGCTCGCATCCAGTCGTACACGTGCCATCATCTGGAGCCTCCTTGACTTGGGCGCTGCTTCTGACTCTCTTTTGGCTAAGTTACTTATGCATGGTACTGCCCAGTGCATAGCTAACTTGGAGCGCGATCTCTACTGGAATTGGCGAGTTAGGGTGCCTTCGTACACCTTCCCTGTGGTCTCGCCGGCCGCCTTCATAATCTGCACCACCTTCATCTTCGGCGATGTGCTTGCTCCGGCGATCTCTGATCACTTGGTCGCCTGGTTTACATCTGGCGACTTCATCTTCAACTGGGTGATCGCCGGTTCTGGTATGCTGGAGATCGGAGCACGCCAACTTCATAACTGGCGACTTCACGAGCCCCCCGACCTCCTTCCCTTCTGCCAACCTGGCGTCTCGTCAACATGCCTATACTGTAGCTTGGTGCCACGTCATCACTTCCGACTACCAGGGCGGTACAGTTTAATAGAGATGATTCTCCAAAAAAAATGTCGACCAAAAGTAAAAGTAAAGAATTTAAATTTGTTTAACTTAAACTTATTAATTAGCGAAGTAGAGATTGTAATTTCTTGATAATTTTAGCGTTGTTTAAATTTTACTTTTTGTCTCATTCATAATGTAGGGGATTCGTTTGTTTAGATTTTTGTTGAAAAACAGTGAAATAAAAGTTGTACCGCCCTGGTGGTCGGGTGTGATGACGTGGCATCCTGCTACAGTGTAGGCGTGTTGACAAGGCGCCAGGTTGGCAGATAGGAAGGAAGTCGGGAGGCACATGTAGTCGCCAGTTGTTAAGTTGGCGTGTTCCGATTTCCAGTTTACCAGAATAGGCGATCGCCAGGTTGAAGATGAAGTCGCCAGATGTAGACTCAGGCGACCAAGCAGTCGGAGATCGCCAGAGCAAGCACATCGCCGAAGATGAAGGAGAAACAGATTATGAAGGCGGCCGGCGAGACCACAGGGAAGGTGTATGAAGGCCCTAACTCGCCAGTTCCAGTAGAGATCGCACTCCTAAGTTTGCTATGCACTGGGCAGTACCATGCATAAGTAACTTAGCCAAAATGAGAGTAGAAGCAGCGCCAAGTCAGGGAGCCTCCAGATGATGGCACGTGTACGGTTGGATGCGGGCCACGTGTCCAAGTCTGCAACTGCCAGGAGAGAGAAAGTCACCAGGTATATAAGAGCTCTTAACAAACTTTATGAGGTACGCACGTTCAGTTCATACACTTTACGCTTGCGAGTGAGAGAGGATTTGCACGGTTCTCGTTCTTAGTATTTGGTGATACCGTCACTGACTTGGGCGTCGGAGTGCGATCGGCCGCAGCGGCGCCGTATCGTTTCTTTGCAGGTTCTTGAGATAGATCCCGAGGAGGAACGGAGGTGAGAAGCGGTGCGCACGTCGATCCTTTGACGAGGCATTCTCCAGCGCTCCGGTCAACAGGCAGGATCATCAGGCGCCCACCGTGGGGCCGTGTAAAGCTTGCTCCCATCCACAGCGTGAGTTCGTGGAAGTTTTCAAGGTTTTCGGCGTGGTTGTGTGCTGGTGCTACCGTCGTTCGTAGTTTCTTTGAGTTTCGTTCGGTGAAGTTTGCGTTTTGAACCGTTCGTTTGGAATTTTCGATCGGTGGATTCGAGTTCTTTTGTTTGCTTGGTTGATTCGCGGGGAAACGGTGGTTTTTGGTGAAGCTGTGGTTTTCTTCGAAGGTTTGCGGTGTTCTTGGGTTCTTGCGCAGTTTCTTGAGTTTTCTCCGATTGATCGCTGATTCGATCGTGGTTGAAGTGTTGTTTGCTGTGTTTCTGTGGTTCACTGAAGTTAATGAGAAAAATGAGAAGCAATCGCTCCAGTCCCGTGGCGCCTGTCGCTGCTGAAGGCGACGCCGCCATGACCATGGCGCAGATGGCAGAGATGATGCGCTCGTTGCAGGCAACTGTGGAAGCCTCGCGCGTAGAACAGGCAAGGATACATGAGGACCTGGTCGCCTCTCGCGCCAGGAACGAGGAGCTCAGCAAGGTAACTGAGGAGCTGCGTCGAGCTCTTCAGGAGCAGCAGGGACGTTCTTCTGCTGAAGAGGTGGCACCGTCTACGCCACCTCGTGTTTTCCCAATGCCTTTTGTTCAGGCGATTACCGACACGCCTATTCCCACGAGCGTGGTTCCGGTTAAAGCTGTTTTTACTGGTGTGGAGGATCCAGAGGCTCATCTGACCACGTTCCACACGCAGATGATGCTGTCGGGAGGGTCAGACGCCGTCTACTGCAAGATGTTTGTGAGTACGCTCCAGGGAACGGCGATGGAGTGGTTTGTGAGCCTGCCTAACGGCCACATAACCAATTTTCAACAATTCTCGAAAATCTTTGTCGAGCAGTACATTGTGAATAAGGCACCGCCGAGGGTGTCCTATGATCTGTTTGATATAAGGCAGTACCACGGGGAGTCCCTCAGAGACTACCTCAATCGCTTCGGAGCGCAAATGGTCAGATCGCCGGCCAAGGATGAAGAAATGCTGGTCTATGCCTTCAAGAAGGGCGTGCAGCCAGGGCCATTCTGCGAGGCCTTGATCAGGGCTCATCCAGCGACGTTTGCTGAAGTCAGGCGACTTGCGGTGGCCCACATCGCCGACGAGAGTGAAGTCGCCGAGAAGAGAGGCAGCGTGGCTCCCGCCAGACCACGCGCCCAGACCAGGATCCAGCCGCAGAGGGTGCTGGAAACGGCGGCGGCGGCCAGGAAAGACCAAAGGACTCGCTATCCTTACGATAGAAGAAATAAGGGAAGAAGCCAAGCGCGCCAACAACCAGCATGCCAACAACCAGCACGCCGGGAATACAATCGCCCGCCTAAGCACAAATTCGTCATGGGACTAGCGGACCTGATCGCTATCCCTAACATATCTGCTAGGTTGAAGGCGCCTGAGAAGGTGGGCGACAAGGTGCTGGGGTCAAAGCCGGACGCCTGGTGCGAGTTCCACCAGTGTTTTGGCCACAACTTGGACTCGTGTTTGTCTTTAGGATACCAGCTCGACGATCTGGTTAAGAGCGGGTTCCTAAATGACTATCTGCTGGACAGGAGGACGGGGGGAGCATCGAGTTCCCAGCCAGCAGGTGGAGAAGCCCAGCAACACGAGATGCCAATCCACGGGGAGATCCACACCATTGCAGGGGGTTTCTCAGGTGGTGGATGCACCGCATCGCAGAGGAAAAAGTATGCGCGATCGGTGATGGCAGTGGACATGTTTGAAGATCACTCGCCGGAGGTGGACATTACGTTCACAAAGCAGGATCTTCGGGACGTTGTGCCTCATGACAACGATCCCATAGTTATTTCGTTGATAACAGCAGGGAGGAAGGTCCACCGAGTTCTGGTGGACCAAGGAAGCTCGGCAGACGTGATGTTCTGGCCGACTTTCACGCAGCTGGAATTGCCCCTTGACCAGCTAAGGCCCTATGGAGGGTGCTTATACGGGTTCGCTAGTGACCAGGTGGAGGTCAGGGGGTACATTGAGCTGAGAACCACGTTTACAGATGAGGCTGGGTCGAGGACGGAGAAAATCAAGTACCTCATCATAAACGCCCCTTCAGCATATAACATCCTGTTGGGAAGGCCCACTCTTAACAGGATAGGCGCCATTCCGTCGACACGGCACATGAAGGTGAAGTTGCCGTCCATGGAAGGGGTGGTGATCACAATCAAGTCTGATCAGAAAGAAGCGAAAAGGTGCTACGAGAATAGCCTGAAAAACAAAAGATCAGTGAGTTATGTGACAACCACCCCACCTCCCGGTGTGAAGCCCAGACCGCCGGTAACAGAGGAGGCCGCTGGAAGGGATGTAGAGATGATAGACGCTGGGCTAGGGGAGAGGAATGCTGGCCTGGAAGAGGAAGAGGCGCGGAATCGCCCCGAGGAAGCAAGGGAACAGGGAATCGCCAGGGCGGTGATCGCCAGAGAATCCAGGCCCAAACCTGTCGAGCAGTGGCTCGAGAAGGAGATCGGAGGGAAAGTTTTCAAGCTCGGAAGATCTCTGGAGGTCGATCTTCAGGACCAGATCGCCAAGGTGATTGAGCGGCATCTGGACGCGTTTGCTTGGTCCGCTTCGGACATGCCCGGGATCGATCCCGATTTCTTGTGCCATCATCTGGCGATGGACAACATGGTGAGACCGGTGCGACAAAGGAGAAGGAAATTCAATGAATAGAGGAGGCAGGCGATCAGGGACGAAACACAGAAACTCCTCGCTGCAGGCCACATCAGGGAAGTCCAGTACCCTGAATGGTTGGCAAATGTCGTACTGGTGAAGAAGAGTAACGGGAAATGGCGCATGTGCGTCGACTTCACCGATCTGAACAAAGCTTGCCCAAAGGATTCGTATCCTTTACCAAGCATTGATGCCCTGGTTGATAGTGCTGCAGGGTGCAAGCTGCTGAGTTTCCTGGATGCCTTCTCGGGCTATAATCAGATCAAGATGCATCCCATGGATGAAGAAAAAACAGCCTTCATGACGGAGAGGTCGTGCTACTGCTATAAGGTGATGCCGTTTGGGCTGAAGAACGCGGGGGCCACGTACCAGAGGTTGATGGATCGAGTACTTGCACCGATGCTGGGAAGGAACGTGCAAGCCTACGTCGATGACATGGTCGTGACCTCGCAGGAGAAAAGCAAGCACGTTGCAGACTTGGAAGAATTGTTCACGACGATCGCCAAGTTCAAGTTAAAACTCAACCCGGAGAAATGCATTTTCGGCGTGGAGGCTGGAAAGTTCTTGGGTTTTCTCTTGACTGAAAGGGGGATAGAAGCCAACCCAGACAAGTGCGCCGCCATCTTGGCGATGAGAAGCCCGGCTACAGTGAAAGAAGTCCAGCAGCTGACAGGTCGGATGGCGGCCCTATCTCGCTTCGTGTCAGCTAGCGGAGAAAAGGGGCATCCCTATTTCCAATGTCTGCGGCGCAATAACAAGTTCGCTTGGACGAAAGAATGCGAGGAAGCTTTCGTCAAGCTAAAAGAGTATCTGGCGAGCCCGCCGGTTCTGTGCAAACCGCTGGCGGGAATCCCTCTCAGGTTGTATTTCGCTGTGACTGAGAGGGCGGTGAGTGTGGTGCTCGCCCAGGATCAAGATCAGGCTCAAAAGCCTATTTATTTTGTGAGCAAAGTGTTGCAGGGCCCAGAAACGAGATATCAGGCCCTGGAGAAGGCTGCGCTGGCTGTGGTGTTTTCGGCGAGGAGGTTGCGCCACTACTTCCACAGTTTCACAATACTGGTGATGACTGACCTGCCCATCCAGAAGGTCTTGAAGAAACCTGACGTTGCGGGAAGAATGGTGAAGTGGGCAGTGGAGTTGTCAGAGTTTGACATTAAATATGAGCCCCGAGGCCCGATCAAGGGGCAAATCTTTGCGGATTTTGTGGTCGAGCTCTCATCAGAGGCGACGCGGGTTGAAGGAGACGGTTTCCGTTGGGTACTCTCGGTGGATGGATCGTCGAACCAGCAGGGTAGCGATGCTGGAGTCATATTGGAAGGGCCCAACGGCGTGCTGATTGAGCAATCCTTGAGGTTTGCCTTTAAAGCCAGCAACAATCAAGCAGAGTATGAGGCGCTGATCGCCGGGATTTTGCTGGCCAAGGAAATGGGAGCTAGGGTGCTGATGGCTAAGAGTGACTCGCTGCTAGTCACAGGGCAAGTAACAGGCGAGTTCCAGGCTAAGGATCCACAAATGGCGGCTTACTTGGCGTATGTGCAGGAATTGAAGAGTTCCTTTGCCTCTTTTGAAGTAGTGCATGTGCCCCGAGAGCAGAATGCCCGAGCTGACTTACTTGCTAAGCTCGCCAGCTCAGGCAAGGGGGGTAGGCAGAGGACGGTGATTCAAGAAACTCTGAAGACGCCGAGGGCATTTGTAGCAGATCACCTGGTCCTTCAGATAAGCAGGTCGACAGAGAGAGCAGCGAGAAGCCATAAGTCTTTGACGCAAGAAACCCTGAGATCGCCGAGAGTTAGAGCATGTCGAGGAGAGAAGGTGGACGTGATGCAGGTCTGCGCCGCCCATGAGCCAGACACTTGGATAACACAGTACAAGCGGTGCTTGGCAGATGGCCTCCTCCCGCTAGATCCAACAGAAGCTAGGAAGGTAAAGAAAAATTCCAGCAAGTATACATTGATTGATGGCGATCTGTACAGGTTTGGGTTCACTCACCCACTCCTGGAATGTATACACGGCGAGAAAGAGAAAAAGTCCTCCGTGTTTCTGGGAGCGAGAAGATGTAACTCCTGGGGCAACGTAAAGGCAAGTTAAAGACCTCCTCGCCGTCGAGCGGGTGCAGGCGAGAAAGGTCCTCAGTGCATCCAGGGGGGAGGAGATGTACACCCTGGGCAAGTTGAGGCACCGGATAAAGTCCTTATCGCCGTTGTGCGAGCTAAGGCCAGTTAAAGACCTCCTCGCCGTCGAGCGAGTGCAGGCGAGAGAAAGAAAAGGTCCTCAGTGCATCCAGGGGGGAGGAGATGTACACCCTGGGCAAGTTGAGGCACCAAATAAAGTCCTTCTCGCCGTTGAGCGAGTTCAGGCGAGTCAAAAGACCTTCTCGCCGTTGAGCGAGTTCAGGCGAGTTAAAGACCTTCTCGCTTATGTGCGAGCATAGGCAAGATAAAATCCTTCTCGTCTTGAACGAGTTCAGGTATGGCGAAGAGGGTGGAAGAAGTTTGAAAGGTGGCTAAGGTAGGTTCGAATAGAACACCTAGTCAGCCGGTCTTTCGCTCTGAAGTTCGGGGGGGGCAAAGGAAGATCCCAAAGGGCGTTTCTGCCCCAGATAAAGAAACGATTGCCAAAGCATGAGGCTAGGAAAAGCTGGTGTTACCAAGAGGTCTTGGCGATTGGGAAAAGTTCAAACACGGCGAGAAGGTTGAAAGACTTGTTTTACAAAGCAGGTCGAGTGGGACGTTGTTTGAGCCAATGATTGAGTTACAGTTCGTTGCTTGGAAGCTATTCTTATGATCAGGTTAGTGCCTCGAGAGTACAAGTTGTTTAAAGCGATTATTGCTTAAATTTGAAGTGGTTCGAAGCAGTTACAGTCAAGAGGTCGCGTTTGCAAAATCGCTAAGTTAAAATCGACAAAGTTAAACATACGAAGAAGGCTAAAGCGCTCAAAAGGAGTCAGGGGAGAGAATATCCAAGTTTTGCGATTGAAATAAGTATCCGTTCAAAACACATATGCACGAGTTTTTGTTACAAGGTATATACAAGCAAAATTATAAAGTAGCAGATGAGGTGGAATTGGTTGAGTCTTCGGCGGGAACGACCTTTCCATCTACCACTTCGTTGTCTAACGACACCATGCTGAGGTCGAGATCAGGGAATAGGCATGCGAATTGTTCCCGAGCGGCTTCGAATCCAGCAACCAGAATCTGAGCAGAGCTTAACTTAAGTTCTTCAATTTGCCCTTGAAGTTCTTCAACCTGTTTCTTGAGCTCCTTGTTCTGCTGCTTCAGCTCTTCGACCTGTTTTCGGAGTTGTTCGTTGGTCTCTTGAGCATGAAGAAGGTCGTCAGCAACCTTCTTGGATTCCGTTTGAGCTTGGGTCAACTCGGCAGCCATCTTCCCTTTTTCCTTGTTTGCCTCGGCGAGATCAGCCATGGCGTCGTCCCTCGCTTTTTCTACTTGCCCAAGTAGCTTCTCGCGATCGATTGACCTTTGCTCCAGTTTTTGTACCTTATCGGCACTAGCTTGAATGTGAGCCTCCAGGTCGCTCGCCTTGGTGCGGAGAGGCACGATTTTGCTTTCTAGCTCAACTTTCTCTTGGGCAAGATCATGAATTCTGCGGCGGAGGTCAGTGGCCTCCTGGCGCGCTAATCTGAGCTCGGTGCTCATCGCGTCTTCTACTCGGGAGTGTTCCATCTCCGCGAGCGTCAGATTGGCAGACAACTTCTCCACCTCGAGCCTCATAGTGCTATTGTCGGTCTTGAGGTTGAAGAGTTCATCTTGAAGCCTCCTGGTGGAGCTCTCCACAGCCCTCGTTATGATCGATGGGATATCCTCTGCTATGTTTTTCAGTTTAGCAGTCAGAGGTTCCCACATCCTTGTGACCTCGAGGGAAAGGTTTGCGGCTTGGAGAGGCGCCAGGGGGGCTTGTTGAGGGTTCTCGCCGCCACCTTCCTTAGCAATATTTTCAGTGGTTGCTTCCTGGCGTGGCGACGCAATCGGGGATTCGGTAATTAGGATTGGAGAGGTATGAGCGACCTCATCCCCGATTGGAACGATTCCTGCAGCTGAAGTGTTGGAAGGGGGGCCCCCTCCTGCTGACATATGTGGCGTAGAGGCGCTCGGGGGGTCCTCCAAGAAATTTGGCTCTTGGGCCTCAGCTGCAGGTGGCGCAGTGGCCAGCGGAACTGCTTGGACTGGTGATGAAGGGGCTTGTGGGGTTGGCGATGAGGGAGGAGGAGCAGGCGTTGATGGTGGTGGTGAGGTTGGAAGAGGGGGTTGAGCAGGTGGAGAAGATGGTGCCACCCTCTTCCTTTTCGTGACAAGGCCATCCTCTGTGACCTCGTCGTCCTCTTCTTCCTCCTCTTGGACGATTTGGGGGGCTTTTCGCTTAGGCCTCTTAAGGACCAGTTTCTTGCGCTGGGCGGGTTCCTTAGGCGGTGATCGCCCATGAACGATAGCCTTCTCGACCGCCGAGTTGGGCACCGTCTGGGAACCGGTCGCCAACCCGTGGTTTCGGGCGAGCGCCTTTAAGTCGGCGAGCATGTTTTTACCCAACATGGTGTGTGCATGAAACGAAAGTGCATGAGTTAGCTCAGAGAAGAAAAGGATAAGTGTATGAGGTAATGAAACAGCAAAACAGGTATATACAGAAAAGGTAAAACCAAAGTCTTGTGCGTATCGCACAAGACGCCCAGAAACAGTATCAGAAGCAATATCAAGACAAGAGTGTAGCGTCCTAACCTATTTGGAATTCCAGCTGGTCCTCAAAGAATTCGAAGGAGATCAGGGTGGGGGTCAGGAATGTTATGTTGGCATCTGCCACCCTCTTCCAGAATAGACAGAGGTCTCGGTCCAAAGCTCCCATGCTATCAGGACTTCTGGGCCTCCTGAAGCAGCTCTTGGACTCCTTTTTCCCCTTGTCCACCCAGTACAAGGGGAAGCCGTCGAGAAGGGAAGTGTCTTTATCGTTTGCGCGTACTTGGATGAACTTCCCCTTCCAGTCTTTGTACGATTGCTGGAAGATGGTAAAAATGGATCTCCCAGCAATGGCATTCCGGCTGACCCACAGGCGGTCTCCTGGGTGTTTGGCCTCAAACAGGAACAAAAACACGTCCACCGACGCGGGCAACCCCAGGTGGGCGCACGTTATTTCAAAGGCTCGAACAAACGCCCAGCTGTTGGGGTGAAGCTGGGCGGCAGCGATGTTGAGCTCGGTCAAGAGTTCCCTCTCGAATCGGGTGAGAGGGAACCTGAGTTTGACCTTCTTGAAGAAAGTGGTGTAGACAAAGCAAAAGGGCCCGTCGGCGCTTACTTTGTCATCGGCACACACTGGCAGAGCGGCGGGGCAAGGCAGCACCATCATCCTCTCGTCGTGCTCCTTGTGAAACGATTGATAGGCCTCGTCCCCCTTAGTCAACCGTAGAACTGCTCCCGCAGTGTTCACCGACGAGGTCTCCTTTAGAAGGGTTGGGTTAGCCCAGGGGTATAGAGTTTTGAAGTCTGGCAGAGGGACGGGGGCTCCTCCAGCGTTAGATGGAGTCGCCTGAGCCAGGGCAGTTTGGGAAGATGCAGGCCTCTCAGCCTGCGAAGAGGAAGCACCGCGAACTTGTGTTGAGTCGTGTGCTTGTGAAGGAGGGTTTCGCGCTGATGGAGGGGGGTTCGGGGTAATCTTGGTGCGAGTCATGGTAGCAACTGCAAAGGAAGAAGAAAGAAAAAAATAATTAGGAGGGTTACAAAGGCTGACTCGATCATAGAAGGAAGGGGAAAGACGAACGAATGTGAGTTCGTTGCGACGATCGACAAAGCCCTAAGTTACGCAGAAGGAGAAATGGAAAAACAACCCACAGCGTATGCACCAGGCAGTTACAGGATGATGCAAATCGGTGAAAATGCAAGGAAACCCAGCAGATGAAGGAAAGTAGTTACCTTTCGATGATCAGGAAAACGGTGAAGGAAGGTGGTGATCTAGGGCGTTGAAGAGCGTCGAGAGTTTTCGCAGAGGGAAGTGAGAGCGTTTGCAAGCACGAAGAAGGTGATGGAACAGTGGAGCGTAATGGGTTTAAGGGTTTTCGAAATAAGTTAGGAAGCGCTAACGGCAGATGAAGAGAGCCGTTGATGAAGCCACGTGTCGAACGATGGGTGAAGGGTTTGGTGGAGCGTCAGAGCAGCAGAAAGTACAATCGCTTGGAATTCTGCGTCAGTGCAGCGTAGATCGGCGTTAACGAAGGCTCTTTCAGTCTTTTCGCTAGACAAGTCTTCGCTTAAGACTGGGGGGCTTGTGTACCGCCCTGGTGGTCGGGTGTGATGACGTGGCATCCTGCTACAGTGTAGCGTGTTGACAAGGCGCCAGGTTGGCAGATAGGAAGGAAGTCGGGAGGCACATGTAGTCGCCAGTTGTTAAGTTGGCGTGTTCCGATTTCCAGTTTACCAGAATAGGCGATCGCCAGGTTGAAGATGAAGTCGCCAGATGTAGACTCAGGCGACCAAGCAGTCAGAGATCGCCAGAGCAAGCACATCGCCGAAGATGAAGGAGAAACAGATTATGAAGGCGGCCGGCGAGACCACAGGGAAGGTGTATGAAGGCCCTAACTCGCCAGTTCCAGTAGAGATCGCACTCCTAAGTTTGCTATGCACTGGGCAGTACCATGCATAAGTAACTTAGCCAAAATGAGAGTAGAAGCAGCGCCAAGTCAGGGAGCCTCCAGATGATGGCACGTGTACGGTTGGATGCGGGCCACGTGTCCAAGTCTGCAACTGCCAGGAGAGAGAAAGTCACCAGGTATATAAGAGCTCTTAACAAACTTTCTGAGGTACGCACGTTCAGTTCATACACTTTACGCTTGTGAGTGAGAGAGGATTTGCACGGTTCTCGTTCTTAGTATTTGGTGATACCGTCACTGACTTGGGCGTCGGAGTGCGATCGGCCGCAGCGACGCCGTATCGTTTCTTTGCAGGTTCTTGAGATAGATCCCGAGGAGGAACGGAGGTGAGAAGCGGTGCGCACGTCGATCCTTTGACGAGGCATTCTCCAGCGCTCCGGTCAACAGGCAGGATCAAAATTATTATCGTGCTCACAGGAAATAGTGTGACATATTATATTTCATTATATTCAAATTGTTGAATATTCACAACCATTGATAATGATATTTGAGATTGATAGCCAACTAAATAAAAATTGTGAAGACAAAATATATAGAATGATAGAAATTGAGAAAACTTTCAACAATAGTGATCCTGCCTGTTGACCAAAACGCTGGAGCCTTGCCTCGTCAAACCTGGAGACTTCTGCGCCGTGTTAGCCTCCGTCCTTCACCGCGATCCACCTCAAGAACCTGCAAAAGACAGAACGGCGCCGCTGCGGCCGATCACGCTCCGACGCCCAAGTCAGCGACTAAACCACCAAATACTAAGAGAAAACTCAAGAACTCTAAGGAACCGTGCAAAGTTCTCTCTCAGCGTACTCAAAACTCGCAAGCGTAAAGAAGTAATCTGAACGTGCGTACCTCAGAAGTTCGTTAGAATCTCTTATATACCTGTGCACTTTCTCTCTCCTAACGGTTACATATCTGGACACGTGGCTCGCATCCAGCTGTACACGTGTCACCATCTGGAGCTTCCTTGACTTGGGCGCCACTTCTTACTCTTCAGGTTTTTGGCTAGGTTACTTATGCATGACACAACTTAGTGCATAGTTGCCTTGGAGCGTGATCTCTTCTGGGTGGCGAGTTCGGGTGCCTTCGGGTCTCCCGACCTCATCCTCTGGCTAGCTAGGAAATGACTATCTGACTTCATCTTTGGTGATGTCCTTGTTTCGGCGATCTCTAATCACTTGGCCGCCTGGCTCCACATCTGGCGACTTTATCTCGAACCCGGTGACCGCCGGTTTATGTACGCTAGAGATCGGAGCACGCCAACTTAAGGACTGGCGACTACACGAGCCCCCCGACTTCCTTCCCTTCTGCCAGCCATGGGCCCTACTCGGCACGTCTGCATAATAGCTAAAGTCAAACATACGGTGGGATCTCGGTGTGTTGACCGCTTTGAGCATCGTCATGTATGGGAGTCGCTAGGTGATCCTGCCGGCAACTTGAACGTGGGTGAATCGCTTCGTAACACTTTCTGCCCTGTCTTCGCGACTGTGTCTCCTGAAGAATCACCTTCTGAACTCTCTCTCTCAGATGTCTTCGAAATGTGACCTGCAAAATACACAGACGGCGCCTCTAGCGGCCGTTTGCACTCCGACGATCAAGTTAGTTCAACAGAACCACCAGAATACTGGAAACTTAGTAAAAAACGTGTGTATCAGAAAAACATGCACTCTGTTTTTTCCTCTCTCCTTTTTTCTTCTTCCTTTGTTTTTTTTTTCCACTCTCCCTCTGATTCTGTCTTTTATCCCTCTTTCCCTGCTTCTGGGCATAACAGAATTCTGTTATGCTTTTCTGGCATGTGTCAGAACCCTGTCGTGCTTTTCAGAGAAAGCGTACCTTCAGAATCAGCAATGGGGAGCGTGAGAGTCTGCGCATGTCTGCGCTTGGCTGCGCCTGTCTGTACCTTTAGCAGTACGGAGTGCTCTTTTGTCTGGACCGCACCCCTCTCAGATGGTGACACGTGGAGGCCTGCAACTCACATCTAACCACACACGTGTCACTTACTGGAAGGGCTCTAGCGCCTCTCTTTGTCTGCCTAAGCTACACCCTTGCGGAGTAACTTGGGATGCTTCTCTTATCTGGGCAAATTGCATACTCTTAGGAGAACGTCGGGTGTGGCTGGTCTAGGCGCACTCACCAAACGTTACTCTCTGCGTAGGCGACTTACCCTTCAGGATGACACGCACGTAATGGGTTGAGGGAATCACCAATCACCGACTGGCTTACTGGTTCCCTCAGGCCACTCTCGTGCATGATTCCTTGAGGTGTGCTCATGCGAGGTCCATGCGTAACGCTCTCGCTGGGAACCTTAGTCCCAGTTTAACTGCGTGTAACACGAGACCCCGATGACAATACACCCGATGACTGATCAGTGTTTATTCGCTACTCGCGCTCTGCCTCCAGGCGCGAGTCTGGGAACTGGTCTGCTGGTGGTCACTTGGCTACTGACCACCGATCACCATTCTGGGTGATCTGTCCCCCGACCTCTCTGCCGCCTGATCTGTCGGTGGTAACTTGGTTACTGACCACCGATCACCTCTCTTGGCGATCGTCCCCCTACCTCTCTGCCACCTGGTCCACGTGTCACCCTGTGAGTGGTCCACGTGGTTCTCTGATGCTGATGTCATCGACTACCGATGACCGATCGGATCACTAGGTTTAAGCGTCTCCCACCTTAAAGGCGTGACTCTTTGTCCTAAGAGCGCGCTTTGGCCCCGATGGTGCCACCCCTCGATACTCGCGGGTAGGGAAGACCGTGGAGGGGGCGGCACGATAAGAGGCCATGGTACGGGCGAGGAGGCCTCGGGCCCCGGTACCTCAGAACAGTAATAAAGGTGGCTTCAAGGCCATATTCCCAGTACCAGTAGGGAGTAACCTGACTCGTGAAGTACTTATGCATGAGGTGTAGGACGTGGCTACCCGCGCCACCTTTGGAGAATCCCTAGGATAGATACGACCCGGGAGAGGGCCTCGCACCAGGGGTAATCCGCTTGCATTGTACGAGAGGCTGGGGCGCATGAGTTGGCACCTAGGTAGTCACCCCTTGCGCTGGATGCACTTTGAGGAAGGAAGACTTACGCGCTGGGATTTCCCTAAGTTGGGTTACAGCGTCGTAAGGCCTTCCACGTGGAATTGCGCTTAAGTCAGAGAAGCCACGTGGCAGTAGCACTGAAACCCAAGGTATATAAGCCTTTCTGGAAGCTTAGTAAGGTACGTTTTCATGTTCTAATCATTTGCACACTTACACATTGTACGCACGAGTGATTTGAGCACCAGAGAGAAGTTTGTTAGAATACAGTTACGCGCCTTCAGAACATCACAGTTACGGTGCTCCAATACGGAGGTGCATAGTGTTTTCTTCCTACTGACTTGATCGTCGGAGTGCAAACGGCCGTGAGGGTGCCCTTTGTTCTCTCAGTTTTAGGTACTCACGGCAATGTAGGGTGAAGATCTGGAACCAAGACGAAGGTGTCCTTCATACGCGAGTCGCAACTACGCACGAAGCACACTCTGGTCTACCGGCAGGAACATAAAACTATTGATCAGTTCCAACCGTTTGTTCACCAATTTTCTTGAGTTTCTACCGTCTGTTCGCGATTCCGCTCGTTTTCACCGAAGGATTTTCAAGAACCACCGTTACAGTTCGAAGTTCTTCAAGAAACTGCAAGAAATGAGGACAACAAGGCAAAGTTCGACGCGCGCTGAGAGTGACGACATGACCATGCAGCAGGTCATAGAGATGATGCAGGGCCTTCAGGAGGTGATGGCCGCATCAAAGGCAGAGCAAGAGCGCATGCAGGCAGACCTCGCGGCGTCGCAAGCGAGGAATGAAGAGTTATGTCTCACGAACGAGGAGTTGCGCCGGGGGTTGCGCAACCACCCTGGGATTCATGAAGCGGAGGATCGTGAATGTGTCACGCCACCTAGGGAGTTCTCCACACCGTTCTCGCAGTCGATCATGGAGGCGGTGATCCCTCACACGTTCGTAGGTCCCAAGGTGACATTCACGGGGATGGAAGACCCCGATGCACACCTCACTGCGTTCCACACACAGATGATGCTAGTAAGCGGCTTCGACGCCGTGAGGTGCAAGCTCTTCATGAGCACGTTAACAGGCATGGCCATGGATTGGTTCATCAGCCTCCCAGACGACCACATCACCTCTGTTGAACCAAGTGGTGTTCAAGCTTTGAAGAATCCAAATCCTTTGAAGGATGTTGAAGCCTCTGTTGTGCTTGATGTTGCTGTGCTGGTTTAAGCTTTGTTCTGGGGTAGTTTATATGTTGTAATCCACCCTGTGATTAAATCTAAAGCATTAGCATTCTCAATCTTTGTGAAAACAAAATGATTTCAAACTAAGTAAAAACAACCGATTGTTTTGTCGAAACAACCGATTGTTTATACTTAGGAGTTTTGAGAAAAAGTTTGAAAACTCTTAAGTACCAAAACAACCGATTGATTCGAGGAAACAACCGATTGTTTGTTTTGGGACCATAACAGAATAACTGTTTTCTTTGACTGAGCTTTAAATGATTTAACTGTTTACGCTCCAGTCATTAAATGCTTTGACCAATCTTTTAATGCAATTTAAGAGTTTGTTAAGATTTGATAACAAACTACATCTTTGAATATATTCAGAAAAACAGATTTAAGAATTAAGAATCTTTGACAGTTTTTCTAAGAGAGTTTTTCAAAGTGTTGAGATTGCTAAGCGTTTGTGATTGATCAAAGTGCTGGAATAGGATTCTGCTTGTATTGATTTCAGATTATCTTCTGTAACAAGTGTAATCCTTGTACTCTGTTGAACAATTCGTTTCTGTGTTTGCTGAGATTGGCTGTGTGTTCTTGAGGTGTTCAAGATCAGCAATCTTAGTGTTGGCCAAGGAGAGTGTGTTTCTTAAGGTGTTCAAGGTCATTTTCTTGGTTGTTGTGTAAGTAATCAAGTGGTGATTGCTTAGTGGATATCCTCAGGGTTTGTGAGAAGACTGGATGTAGCTCTGGTTTGGAGTGAACCAGTATAAACAACTGTGTACAATCTCCCTATCTCTAACTCTTTAAATTCAGTTTATTTGTTGTTTGCTGGTATAAACAACCGATTGTTTCTAGGAAACAACCGATTGTTTCTAGGAAACAACCGATTGTTTCTAGGAAACAACCGATTGTTTCTAGGAAACAACCGATTGTTTTTCTGGTACTATAGCTTTTGCTTGCTGTTTTGGCTAACTGAATTGCTGAATCAATTGGTTTCTGATATAAATTCATTCTAGTTTTGAAAATTTTGCGAAAACCCTTTTTAAACAATTCACCCCCCTCTAGTTTAAAGCCATCTTTTTTAACAACCTCCTTCGCGCAGCTCGAGCAGCTGTTCTGGGAGCAGTACATTGCGAATCGGGCTCCCCCACCGGTGTCGTACGATCTATTCGACGTGAAGCAGTATCAAGGCGAAACCTTGAAAGAATACATCAATCGCTTCGGGGCGCAGGTGGTGACGGTTGGCACCATGGAGAAGCCGATGATTGTCTACGCGTTCAGGAAGGGGATGTGCCCTGGACCATTCTGTGAGTCAATCATCCAAAGCCGCCCCCGAACCTTTGCAGAAATAAGGCGTCGCGCGGTGGAGCACATCGCCACAGAGGGCGAGGTGTGCGAGAAACGCACAAGCATTGCACCTGCACGCCCAAGAGCGACATCGCGTGCACAGCCCACTAGGGTGAACGAGGTCGCGACCGGAAGGAAAGGTCAAGAGAGTAAGCGCCCATACGAGGCGAGGAGGCCCCAGACGAGGGGGCGAATAGAGGGGAATAGGTCGGCGAGGGAGGGAAATAGGCCTTTGAGGCATAATTTTGTGGTAGAGTTGAAAGATGTAATCGTCATGCCTAACATAGCAGATAGGCTGAGGCCCCCAGTGAAGATTGATAAAGTGTTGGGACCTCACAAGGATGCGTGGTGCGAGTTCCACCAAGTGTTTAGGCATCACATCAACAACTACTTGGCGTTGGGCCATCAGTTGGACGAGTTGTTAAAAAGTGTGTTCCTGAAGGACTATCTGGTCGGGTCTTCTACAACCGCGGCCCTGACAGTACCAGAAGAGGATCAGGCACACAAGATGTCGATCCATGGAGAAGTGCACACCATCTCTGGTGGCTTCTCAGGAGGAGGATGCGCTGCCTCTCAACGCAAGAGGTACGTGCGATCGGTTAATTCAGTAGTTGAGGAAGGACTGGATGACCCGTGGGAGTCAGACCTGGTGTTTACGAAGGTTGACCTACGCGACGTCGTCCCCCATGATAATGACCCCGTGGTCATTTCGGTTGTCACCGTTGGGAGAAGGGTACACCGAGTCCTCGTGGACCAGGGCAGCTCCGCCGACGTCATGTTCTGGTCCACATTCAACAAGCTGCAGTTGTCCCCTGACCTGCTGGGGCCATACACGGGATGTTTGTATGGGTTCGCAGAGGACCAAGTGGAGGTACGTGGCTACCTGGAGCTGAGGACGACATTTACAAATGGAACGGCGTCACGTACCGAGAGCATCCGATACCTAGTCGTGAACGCCAATTCAGCCTACAACATTTTGTTGGGAAGGCCTGCGTTGAATAGGCAAAGGGCAGTGGCTTCCACACGCCACATGAAGATGAAGTTGCCAAATCTTAGTGGTCGGGTGATCGTGATCAAGTCAGATCAGGAGGAGGCCCGGATTGTTATGAGAATAGCCTAAAAACAAAAATGGGAGTATTTATGGTGGTGGAGCGACCGCTCAGCACAGATACGCCTATGGAGGTGGAGCCTTTGGAGGAGGCGACGCCTGTCGAGTCCGTGCCCGCGGGGGAAGCGCCCAAGGAGGCCGCACCCTTAGAAGGATCACATGGGGAGGCCTCGCCCATGGAAGAAGTACCCGGGGAGGCCTCGCCCATGGAGGGAGTATCTGTGGAGGCCTCGCCCACAGAGGAGGTGCCCGACGAGGCGACGCCTAGAAGAGAATGTCGCGGAGGTGAGTCTCGCGCTGAGAGCGCTCGGGACAGGCGACCCGAGCCGGTAGAAAATGTGGTCGAGAGGCAGATTGGGGGGAAGATCTTCAAGCTGGGGCGACTGCTGAGTCAAGAAGAGCAGGACGAGGTGGCGGCGGTAATTTAGCGCCACCTGGACGCATTCGCATGGTCCGCCTCAGACATGTCGGGCATCGACCCAGATTTTTTGTGCCACCATCTCACCATGGACCCCAAGGTCCATCCTGTACGACAGAGGAGGAGGAAGTTCAACGAGGAGAGGCGCCTCATCATGCAGGAAGAAACGAAGAAGCTGTTGAGCGTCAGACACATCAGGGAAATCTAGTACCCTGAGTGGCTGGCCAATGTCGTCTTAGTGAAGAAGGCGAATGGGAAGTGGAGAATGTGCGTCGACTTCACATACCTGAATAAGGGATGCCCCAAAGATTCGTATCCACTGCCCAGCATCGACGCGTTGGTGGACAGCACATCGGGCTGCAAGATGCTGAGCTTCTTGGATGCATTCTCGGGGTACAATCAGATCAAGATGCATCCACGTGATGAGAGTAAAACATCATTCATGACTGAGACGTGTAGCTACTGCTACAGGGTCATGCCGTTCAGACTGAAGAATGCAGGCGCCACCTACCAGAGACTGATGGATAAGATCCTCGCACCTATGCTGGGTAGAAACGTGCAGGCCTATGTTGATGACATGGTGGTGACCTCCCAGGAAAGAGGGCGACACCCAGCGGACCTGGGAGAACTGTTCGCGACAATAGCTAAGTACCGCCTCAAGCTGAACCCGGAGAAGTGCGTTTTGTTGAACCAAGTACCGATTGTTTTGTCGAAACAACCGATTGTTTATACTTAGATGTTTTTAGAAAAGATTGAAAACTATTTTTCAAATGGTTAAGCTATTAAAACCAAAACAACCGATTGATTCGAGGAAACAACCGATTGTTTGTTTTGGTACCATAACAGAAAAACTTTTTTATCTTTGGCTGAGCTTTAAATGCTTTGAATGATTTAATTGCTTACGCTCCAGTCTTTAAATTCTTTGACCAATCATTAAATGCATTGAATAAGTTTGTTAATATTTGAAAACAAACAATATCTTTGAATAAATTCAGAAAAACAGATTTGAGTAACAAGTTTTTTTTAATACAGATTTTGAGTTTTTCAAAGAGCTGAGATTGCTTAGAGTTTGTGATTGATCAAAGTGTGTGGAATAGGATTTTGACTTGTATTGATTTCAGATTATCTTCTGTAACAAGTTTAATCCTTGTACTCTGTTAAACAAGTTTCGTTTGTGTGTTTGCTGAGATTTGCTGTGTGTTCTTGAGGGGATCAAGATCATAAATCTTAGTGTTGGTGTGTTGGCCAAGAGAAGTGTGTGTCTTGAGGGGATCAAGGTCACCTTCTTGGTTATGGTGTAAGTGATCAAGGTGTGATTGCTTAGTGGATTTCCTCAGAGGTTCTCTGAGAAGACTGGATGTAGCTCTGGGTTTGGAGTGAACCAGTATAAACATCTGTGTACATTTTCTCTATCCCTAACTCTTTAAATTCACTTTTGATTTTATTACTAGTATAAACAACCGATTGTTTCTGCGAAACAACCGATTGTTTTGCTGGTGCAGTGCTTTAAGCTTTGTGTTTTTGAAAAACTGATTTCTAAATCAAGGTATTCTCGAAGTATTTTCATTCAAGGCTTAAAAGCTTACGAAAACTCTCTTTAAACAATTCACACCCCTCTAGTTTAAAGCCATATATTCTAACAATTGGCATCAAAGCTTGGTTCTTGAAAATTATTCAAGTTGATCCAAAAATCTTTTTTCTATGGCTGGAAAACAATCTTTTGAGGAAGGTGCTTCAATCTACAAACCACCTTTATTCTGTGGATTGAATTACAAATACTGGGAAGCCATAATGAAAATCTTTGTGGAATCTATTGATCAAGGAATTTGGGATTCAATTGAGAATGGTCCTTACATTCCAAAGTTTAAAAAGAATGGTTCTTTCATTGCAAAATCTTGGTCTCAATGGACCAATGATGAATGTAAGATGGCCAAGCTTGATTGTACTGCTCAAAACATAATAGCTTCTGCACTAGATACTAATGAATTTTTCAGGATATCAAAATGCAAAACTACTAAAGAGATGTGGAACACACTCAAGGCTGCTCATGAACACAATGAACTAAAGGAGGCAATGACAAAGAGTCAAGCAAGAAGAAAAAGAAGGCAAAACAAGAAAAGCCTCAACCTTTGCTTCATGGCCAGAAAGGAGGATGACTAAAGTAGTGTAAGTTCATCAAACTCCTCAAACTCTGAAAATTATGGTCAATTACTTCAAGCCTTTCAAGAAACGCATGAAGAAGCCAACTGATTGGCTCTCTTGAACAATCGGTTAAAAGAAAATAACACCTGGCTTAAAAACAGGGTAAAGACACTGGAAGAGGAATTAGAAAATTCAAAAACAGATTTTGAAAATCTTGAAATCATCTACAAAAACTCCTTTTGCAACTGTGATGCTCTAGTTTGTGAAAATTGCGAAAATCTTGAAAAGCAGGTCCACTATCTTGTTAAAACTGTGGATAAACTTTCTAAAGGCCAATCCAACTTTGAGAATGTATTAGCATCTCAAAACTGTGTTTTTGGAAAAGCTGGATTGGGTTTTAATCCACAAAACAAACAAGATAGATTTTCAAAATCATTTTCGAAAATGCCAGAAAAACAACCGATTGGACCATCGAAACAACTGATTGTTACATGGTTCTATTGCATGAAAAGAGGCCATTCTGTGAGGTTCTGTAAGATCAGAAAATATGTTGTTCCTAAAGGTCTTATGAAGTGGATTCCTAAGGGTAATAAAGGTTTAATTGATTTGTGTAAACCAAATGGACCCACATTTTAAGGGGACCAAATCTTTGTACTTAAAAATCTTTTTTTTAGGGAATCTTGGAGGAGAGCAAGCAACTGTGGTACTTGGACAGTGGAGGCTCCAAGCACATGACAGGGGACAAATCAAAGTTCCTGAGCATCTCCTTTAAGCAAGAGGGTCATGTCACCTATGGGGACAACAATAAAGGAAGGATTCTTGGGAGAGGATCCATAGGAGACAAAGACATCTTGGTCATCCATGATGCGCTTTATGTAGAAGGCCTAAAGCATAATCTGCTGAGCATTAGCCAATTATGTGACAAGGGATATCTAGTGATGTTCAAGTCAAACACATGTGAAATCTGTCTACCCAACACCAAAGAGGTAATGTTGGTAGGTAAGAGAGTTAATAATGTGTATCTTCTATATATCTTTTCACCATGTTCAATTGGATGTCTTCTATCCAAGCAAGATGAATCTTGGCTTTGGCATAGAAGAATTGCTCATATTCACATGAACCACTTGAACAAGTTAATTTCAAGGGATCTTGTGATTGGGCTACCAAAACTCAAGTTTGAGAGGGATCACATTTGTGAAGCATGCCAAAAAGGGAAACAAGTGAAAAGTTCTTTCAAAATTAAAAATGTTGTTTCATCTTTGAAACCTCTTGAACTTCTTCACATGGATCTCTTTGGACCCTCAAGAACTCTGAGTCTTGGTGGAAATTATTATGCTTTTGTTATTGTTGATGACTATTCTAGGTACACTTGGACTCTTTTCATGGAATCAAAGAGTGATGGCTTTTCTGCATTCAAGAAGTTAGCAAGAAGGTTGCAGAATACAAAGAACAGCAACATAGGTTCTATTAGAAGTGATCATGGAGGAGAATTTCAAAATGAGAAGTTCAGCAAATTCTGTGAGAAGATGGGAATTCTGCACAACTTCTCTACTCCAAGAACACCACAACAGAATGGAGTGGTAGAAAGGAAGAACAGGTCTCTTGAAGAGCTAGCAAGGACAATGCTTAGTGAGTCAACTCTTCCTAAGTACTTTTGGGCAGATGCAGTGAGCACCTCATGTTATGTGATGAATAGGGTGCTTATTAGGCCCATTTTGAAGAAAACTCCATAAGAACTCTTCAATGGAAGGAAGCCTAACATCAACCATCTCAGGGTTTTTGGCTGCAGCTATTTCGTCCTCAACAATGGAAAAGAAAACTTGGGAAAGTTTGATCAGAAAGCGGATCTTGGCATCTTCAGAGGGTATTCATTCACAAGTCATGCATATAGAGTCTACAACAAGAGGTTGATGACTGTAGGAAGAATCAGTTCACGTTGTCTTTGATGAGGTATATCACAGAATCAATCAAATCCCAAAGACCAGTGCTGAAGAAGATGAACAGAGCATCAGTTTGGAGAAGCTGGAAATCTGTGCAGAAAAACAACCGGATGATTCGTAGAAACAACCGGTTGATTCGTAGAAACAACCGGTTGATTCGTAGAAACAACCGATTGAAATTCTGCAACAGAGTGAGCTGCCCAAGGAGTGGAGGATTCCTAGAGATCTGTCAGTGGATAACATCATAGGGCAGATAAAGCAACGTGTCTCCACACGTAGCTCCATCTCAAACTTTTGCAGGCACACAACTTTTATCTCTCAAATTGAACCAAAGTCAATTGAGGAAGCTCTCAAGGATGAGAAGTCCGTTGAAGCTATGCATGAAGAGTTGAATCAGTTTGCAAGGAATGAGGTATGGTTTCTTGTCCCTAGAACTGATGAAATGAATATTATTGGTTTGAAATGGGTTTTCATAAACAAGCTAGATGAAGATGGTGTGATCACAAGGAACAAAGCAAGGCTAGTTGTCAAGGGCTACAATCAAGAGGAGGGTATAGACTATGGTGAAACCTTTGCTCCTGTTGCTAGATTGGAGTCTGTGAGGCTGCTACTGGCTTTTACGTGTATGAGTGGTTTCAAACTCTTCCAAATGGATGTCAAAAGTTCCTTCTTAAACGGCTACATCAATGAGGAAGTGTATGTAGATCAACCACCAGGCTTTGAAGATCATAAGTATCCCAACCATGTCTTCAAGTTGAAGAAAGCTTTGTATGGACTGAAGCAAGCTCCAAGACAGTGGTATGAGAGGCTTAGCAATTTTCTGCTATCTCATGGTTATGAAAGGGGAATGGTAGACAAGACTCTCTTCATCAAAAAGTCAAATACAGAAATAATTCTAGTGCAAATCTATGTAGATGACATCATCTTTGGTGCTACACAAGATAGTTTGTGTGAAGAATTTGTGGCTACAACAAAAGGTGAGTTTGAAATGTCTATGATGGGAGAACTGTCTTTCTTTCTTGGATTGCAGGTTAAGCAAACAAAGGATGGGATCTTTCTATGTCAATCAAAATATTGCAAGGAGATTCTCAAGAAATTTGAAATGGAGAGTTGCAAAGAAGCAAACACTCCATTGTCATCAAGTTGTTATATGGATGTTGATGCTGCTGGAAAGAGTGTAGATCAAACAAAATACAGAGGATTGATTGGCTCTTTGCTTTATCTAACAGCTAGTAGACCGGACATCATGTTTGCAGTGTGTCTATGTGCAAGATGTCAAGCAAATCCTAAAGAGTCACACTTCATAGCTGCAAAAAGAATTCTGAAATATCTCAAAAGAACATCATCTGTTGGTTTATGGTATCCTTCTCACTCTCCAATTCATTTAATTGGTTATTCAGATTCTGACTTTGCAGGTTGCAAGCTAGATAGAAAGAGCACAAGTGGCACTTGCCACCTTCTTGGCTCAAGTCTAACCTCATGGCATAGCAAGAAGCAAGCATGTGTTGCTCTCTCTACTGCTGAGGCTGAATATATTGTTGCTGGGAGCTGTTGTGCACAGATTATGTGGCTCAAACAACAACTTGCAGACTTTGGATTACAAATTAGCAAGGTCCCTTTGATGTGTGATAACACAAGTGCCATCAATCTTACCAAAAATCAGATTCAGCACTCGAGGACCAAACATATTGAGATAAGACACCATTTCATCAGGGATCATGTAAACAATGGGAACTGTGAAGTGAAGTTTGTGGAGACCAAACTGCAGTTAGCTGACATCTTCACGAAACCATTACCAAAAGAGAGGTTTTTCTTCCTAAGAAATGAGTTAGGTATCCTTGATCTTAATAATCTCTTATAAATCTGTTTTAATACATGCTAAAAGTCTATTTGTGAAGACAAATAGGGGGAGAATTAATTGGTTCTTGTATATCTTTATCTGAAACTGTATAAACTGTGAAAATCTCTGATTTAAAGTTGTTTTCTGCTGCTGCTGATAGAAACAACCGATTGTTTCGTGTAAACAACTGATTGTTAGTCATGTTTTATGCTTTGAATATATAAAAATATGACCTGCTGCTGTAAGAAGCATTGGATAATATAAATGCTACTTTTGCAGGTACTGCTTCAGATTCAATCAGATCAAACACAAGCACCAGAGATTTGTCTTCATCAAATAAGGGGAGATTGTTGAACCAAGTGGTGTTCAAGCTTTGAAGAATCCAAACCCTTTGAAGGATGTTGAAGCCTTGGCTGTGCTTGCTGCTGCTGTGTTGTTTTAGTTAGAATCTGGGGTAGATTGTGTTTCTAATCCACCTCTTGATTGAATCCAAAGCATAGGCATTCTCAATCTTTTTGAAAGAAAAATGTTTTTCAAAATAAGTTAGAAATAACCGATTGTTTTGTCAAAACAACCGATTGTTTATACTTAGATGTTTTTAGAAAAAGATTGAAAACTATTTTTCAAATGGTTAAGCTATTAAAACCAAAACAACCGGTTGATTTGAGGAAACAACCGATTGTTTGTTTTGGTACCATAACAGAAAAACTTTTTTATCTTTGACTGAGCTTTAAATGCTTTAAATGATTTAACTGCTTACGCTCCAGTCTTTAAATGCTTTGACCAATCTTTAAATGCAATGAATAAGTTTTTTAAGATTTGATAACAAACAATATCTTTGAATAAATTCAGAAAAACAAATTTGAGTAATAAGTTTTTTTTTAATACAGATTTTGACTTTTTCAAAGAGCTGAGATTGCTTAGAGTTTGTGATTGATCAAAGTCTGTGGAATAGGATTTTGACTTGTATTGATTTCATATTATCTTCTGTAACAAGTGTAATCCTTGTACTCTGTTAAACAAGTTTCGTTTGTGTGTTTGCTGTGATTTGTTGTGTGTTCTTGAGGGGATCAAGATCAGAAATCTTAGTGTTGGTGTGTTGGCCAAGAGAAGTGTGTGTCTTGAGGGGATCAAAGTCACTTTCTTGGTTGTGGTGTAAGTGATCAAGGTGTGATTGCTTAGTGGATTTCCTCAGAGGTTCTCTGAGAAGACTGGATGTAGCTCTGGGTTTGGAGTGAACCAGTATAAACATTTGTGTACATTTTCTCTATCCCTAACTCTTTAAATTCAGTTTTGATTTTATTACTGGTATAAACAACCGATTGTTTCTACGAAACAACTGATTGTTTTGCTGGTGCAGTGCTTTAAGCTTTGTGTTTTTGAAAAAACTGATTTCTAAATCAAGGTATTCTCGAAGTATTTTCATTCAAGGCTTAAAAGATTACGAAAAATCTCTTTAAACAATTCACCCCCACCCCCCATCTAGTTTAAAGCCATATATTCTAACACGTTTTTGGGGTCGAGGCGGGGAAGTTCTTAGGTTTCATGCTCACCGAGCCGGGGATAGAGGCGAACCCCGACAAGTGTGCGGCGATCCTAGCGATGAGGAGTCCTGCCTCGGTGAAAGAAGTGCAGCAGCTGACGGGGTGCATGGCGGCCTTGTCGAGGTTAGTTTCTGCTGGTGGAGATAAAGGTCACCCATACTTTCAGTGCCTGAAAAGGAACAGCCGCTTCGTGTGGACAGAGGAGTGCGAGACAACTTTCCTCAGGCTAAAGGAGTACCTGGCGACACCTCCCGTGCTATGCAAGCCGCGGGCCGGCAAACCCCCTGTTTGTATTTCACAGTGACGGAGTGGGCCATCAGCTCTGTGCTGGTTCAATAGCAGGATCAGACTCAGAAGCCCATATACTTCGTCAGTAAAGTCTTGTAGGGGCCGGAGACGAGGTATCAATCGTTGGAGAAGGCGACACTGACAGTGGTGTTCTCAACTAGGAGGCTTCGCCATTACTTCCAAAGCTTCACGGTGGTGGTGATGACAGACCTCCCTATCCATAAGGTATTGCAGAAGCCAGACGTCGCAGGAAGGATGGTTCGCTGGGCGGTACAACTGTCTGAGTTCTATATTCAGTACGAGCCCAGGGGATCCATCAAAGGGCAGGTATACGCTGACTTTTTGGCAGAGCTCTCACTAGGAAGCACACAGCAAGAGATGGAGTTAGGCTCGCAATGGATGCTTTCGGTGGATGGGTCCTCCAACCAGCAAGGAAGTGGAGCCGGTGTGGTCTTGGAGGGGCCAAAGGGTTTGCTGATTGAGCAGGACCTGAGGTTTGCATTCAAGGCCAGCAACAACCAAGCAGAATACGAAGCCCTCATAGCTGGGATGCTCCTGGCCAAGGAGATGGGTGCGTGGAGTCTGATGGCGAAGAGCGACTCCCAGTTGGTCACGGGGCAGGTAGCTGGGGAGTACCAAGCGAAGGATCCGCAGATGGCGGCGTATCTGAAGTACGTCCAGTTGCTGAAGGGGGCGTTCGTGCCAAAGTTGACCTGCTCGCCAAACTGGCCAGCTCAGGCAAGGGGGGAAGGTAGAGGACGGTCATCCAGGAGACACTCAAGGCGCCACGAACGTTTGTGGCAGATAATAGGGTGGATGTCCTTCATATCAGCATGACTAGGGGAAAGCCGAAGAGCCATCAGTCTTTGATTTAGGACACGGCGAGGGTCCCCAGCGTCAGTATATATCCGGCCTCGCCCGAAGAGGAGGGTCGTATGCAGGTGTGCGTTTTAGAAGAGGGGGACACATGGATGACGCCCTACAGGCGCTACATCGCGGATGGGATCCTCCTTGCGGAGCCTGGAGAGGGCAAGAGGATAAATAGAAATTCCACGAGGTACACTCTCATCGATGGAGCACTATTCAAGCATAGGTTCACGCACCCGATTCTAACACGTGTGAGCGGCGACGAGTGCATAAGGATAATGTCGGAGCTCCACGAAGGGATCTGTGGAAGCCATGTAGGGGGGAGGTCGTTGGCATCCAAGGTGATCCGTGCAGGGTTCTACTGGCCGACAGTAAGGGAGGATTGCGTGAGGTATGCCTAGCGATGCAAGCAGTGCCAAATGCACGCTGACTGGCACAAGGCACCTCCAAAAGAGTTGAGGTCGATTTATAGCCCGTGGCCTTTCCATACATGGGGAATCGACATTCTGGGGCCCTTCCCTTTGGCGATAAGGTAGATGAAGTACTTGATAGTCGCCATCGAGTACTTCACGAAGTGGATAGAAGCAGAGCCGGTGGCGCACATCACCGTACACAAGGTACAACACTTCGTGTGGAAAAATATTGTGTATCGCTTCGGTGTACCGAGGCGCCTCGTTTCAGATAATGGTACCCAGTTTGCCAGCCTGCAAATGGGTAAGTTGTGCTCAGAAGTAGGCATCAAGCAGGTGTTTGCATCTGTCGAACAACCCCAGACAAACGGACAGGTGGAGTCCGCGAACAAAATTTTGTTGAGGGGGTTGAAGAGGAGGCTTGAGAAAGCCAAGGGAGCGTGGGCAGAAGAAGTACCAAGGATCGTGTGGGCTTACTACACCACGCCCCAGTCTTCCACCATGGAGACGCCGTTCAGCCTGGTGTACGGGTCGGACGCCATGATCCTAGTGGAAATTCATGAGAGCTCGCCCCGTTTCCAAAGCTTTGTGGCAGAGGAGTCCAATGAGGAGAGGAGGGTGAACCTAGACCTATTGGACGAGGCCAGGGAAGAGGTGAGGATAAAGGTTGAGGCTGTGAAGAGAAGGGTGGAGCATCAGTACAACTCCAAGGTGAAGCCGCGGCAGTTCCAAGTAGCTAACCTGGTCATGCGAAAGGCTCATCCATATGAGTTGGAGAACAAGCTATCTCCCAAGTGGACCGGGCCCTTTAGAGTAAACGAGGCTAAGGGGAATGGTTCGTACAAGCTTAAGACTTTGGAAGGAGGCCCCATTCCACACACCTAGAACGCAGCCAATTTAAAGTTTTACTTTAGTTAAAGAACATTATGTAGTACACAGTTTTAAAGGGGACACTCTTTTTCCCTTTTGAGGGTTTTCTAATGAGGTCACCCAAGTAAAAGAATGAGTTCAAGTATACATTGTCTCAATTTCCTTTTTTTGCAATGTAAAGAAACGCTAAAAGAAAAGGGCGCGGTTCATTAAGAAACGAACCCGCCACCATGGTGTGTAGACACCTCAGCAGGAGGGACGCGAATATCTCCTCTGGGCGTGGACACCAAGCGCGCGAACCAGCTTGGACATGTAGACACCCCAAAGGGGGTGACGGGAGCGCACTCCTCGGGCATGGGCGTCAAGTTTGAAAGGTACGCATAGCATATCTAAAATCCAGGCGTTCAGTCCCTAGGCAGGGGTTAACGGATTCCTTCGGGACGCCCCCTCCCCAGGTAAGAACGGCTAGCCCCGGTATCTAGTGTCTAGACACTTCGCAAGGAAGTGGCGGGGGGCGCCTCCTTCAAGTGTGGGCATCAGGCAGTGAGGAAGTTCGGAGCAGTGGAGAGTCAGGCGACTTGGTGCAGATACACGCCATATAGGAGAAGCGCCATCCTTCGAGAAACCTTCTCCTTAGGCGTAATCACCAAGGTCCCTGGACATCTTGGTGTTTAGACACACCGGGGACGACACGACACTACTTTCAGCATGCCTCTCCCAGGCGTGGGCACCAAGAACACTGATCGCCTTGGTGTTTTTGGACACTCCGAGGACGAAACGGCGCTGCTTACGGGCAGGCCTCTCCTCGGGCATGGGCACCAAGTGCGCAGAGATAAGGGCTAGTTGCCTTGGTGTTTAGACACCCGGAGGACGATACAGCGCTGCTTTTAGCAGACCTCTCCTCGGGCGTGGGCATCAAAGCGCAACTTTGTCCCAAGTGTTTAGACACGCTGAGGACGAAACGACCTTGCGTTCAGCAGGTCGCTCCTCGAGTGTGGACACCCAGTGCAGGTAAGCAGGCTTCAGCCAAGATAAGTCCTCCTTCGCCCTCGAGCGACATTGAGGCCAGGGAAGAGATGAGTCCTCTTTCATCTTAAGCGATGACAAGGCCATTAACACCTTCGGTGGTAGGCGCTTCGGGGCCACGGAGGATAACCAAAGATCAAGCCAAAGTTCATTACGAGTCAAAGAAGCAGAAGGAATTCGAAGAACAATAGGAAGGCATAGATCAAAGCAAGGAGAGTCGATGGTAAATGCGAAGATAAAGCACAAACACAATTATCAAAGCAGTAAGAGAGGAGAAGAGTACACAAGAATGTGAAGTTAAAATGGTCATTTATATTCAAATATGGCGATACAAGTGGTCACAGAGTTACAGAGCTACAGAATTACAGTAAGTAGGCTAATCCTCAAGAGCTTCTACAGGCACGATTTTGCCTTCTACGACTTCATTAAGGGGGCTGCAGCCAGAGACGTCGATTCCCGGGTTTGCGCAAGCCGCTTGGGCAAGAGCCTCGGTGAACCCATCGGCTAAAGCGCCCGCGGCGTCATCGACCAGCTCTTGCTCCGCCTTCTTGAAGTGCTCAGCTTGGGAGGCCAACTCTTGCTCTTTGGCCGCTAAAGCTTTGACCGACTCCGCCCGCAGCTTTACAAATTCAGCTTCAAGCAGGTCGAAGGCCTTAGCCTTAGCATCAAACGCTGCCTCCGCCGTGCCTAGTTTCACCTCTCGGTCAACGCATTGATTCTCGAGCTTCTTCATCTTGACCTTGGAGGTTTTGGCAGTGTCTTTCAGATCTGTAATTTCCACACGAATAGGAAAAACTTGCCCAAGGAGTTAGGTGTAGGTTTGCCCAGCTCCGTGCAGTCTCTTGCTGGCGGCGTCTTTCGCTTTCTGAGCCTCCTTCAAGGAGTCCTTGTAGGCTTCCTCTTGGCGGGCCCAATGACGCTCCAGAGTCTGCTTTTCTTCCTTCAGGGAGGCACACTCTTTTCAAGAGCCTGAAGGACAGAGAGCTCACTGGCCTTGGCTTTAGCCTGATCACGCCATGTGGTGGCGCAAGCAAGGAATGCCCCAAGGTAGTAGGCCATGCTCTCCTTCCTGGCCTCTTAAGATGGCCCCCCTGGCATCGCCTTGCGCAGGTAGCCTCTTAGCAGCTCTTGGACTGGTTGGGGAAGATCTGGGGCCGATGCAGGGGTAGGTGTGGGCTCAGACTCGACCCCACCCTCCAAAGCTAATTGTTGGGGCGGTGAAGTAGCGCTTGGAGGGTGCTCCCTTAAGGACTCTGCACCATGATTTGAAGAAGAGGTGGAGGTGACAACCTTGGTAGTCCTCCTCCTCTTGAAGACTTGCCCATCTGCGGAGTCTCATCATCTTCGGAGGGAACCACCACCACCCCTTTGCCCTTGTCCAGGGGGGCTGGTGTGGTTGCAGTCTCAACCATGGTAAGGGGCACTGCCGTGATGGGTGGTGGAGAGGTAGGAGGGTGAGTGGCATTGGGAGAGGGAAGATTTTGGTGAGGTGTGGTGTTGGGAAGGTTTTGGGAGAGGGATGTTGGAGAAATGGGGGGAGCAGGTTCAGAGGCTGGGTGTGTGGAGTCCCCAGCTCCCTTGGACGCAGCTTTGCCCTTGGCTGTCAAAGCTTTGATAAGTCTCAACCTTTTGTTCTTGTCCATTTTTGAATCTACACCAAGAAAGCAAACAGAGCAGAGGTTAGGCACAGGCCAAGCTACAACACGAAGCAAACAGATAATTCATATGCAAGCAAGAGTGAAAACTAGCAGAAGCAGAAATCAAAGAGGATAAGTGGGGAGTAGTTCCCATACTAATGTATTTAGTGAGGGCCTCGGAGTCGTATTCACGAGCTATCAATTCAGCAGTGTCAAGGACCCCCACGCTAGCCAAAATCTGGAAAACCTCTCGATCAGTCGAGGGTAGTTCATCCAAAGTTTTGGGTTTAGTCAGCTTCACTTCCTTCACCCAGTATAAAGGGAAGCTATCCAGAGTAGTGTGGTCGTGCTCAGTGCAACTCACCCTGAAGAACTTGCCCCTCCATCCCTTGTAGGATTGCTGGAACAGAGATAGAAGGACCCTCCCGGCGATGCCGCTGAAGCTGACCTAGAGGCTCTTCCCTTGCTTCTTAACCTCGAAGAAGTGGAGGAAGATATCCACGGAGGGGGTTTGACCGAAGTACCCGCATAAGATTCCGAACGCCTTGACAAACGCCCACCTATTGGAGTGTAGTTGGGCAGGGGCGACGTTGATCTCAGTTAAGAGCTCCCTCTCGAACCCATAGAAGGGCAAACGCATTCCTATGCGTTTGAACACCGTTTGGTAGAAGAAGAAGAAGGGCACCCCGTCGTTCGACCTCTCGTCCACACAGACAGGTTCACCTGGGGTGCAGGGGCGCACAGATATGTACGTGTCATGCCTCCTAACGAAGGCGCTGAATTGGTAAACACTGGGGTCGCCTACATGGTCCCTCCAATCCTTTAGGGAGGTTAGACTTGAGCACTCAGCGAGCAACTCATCAGGGGCCCAGGGGTACAGGGCTTTGTAGTTGACCCCTGGAGGAGGAGGGTTGGCAGTCGTTTTAGTACGCGCCATAAAGGAAACTGAAGAATGAAGAAGAGTAAAGGTTCAGCAAATGAGGGTTAAGACGAAAAAGAGGAAGAAACCCCAGAAAAACCCTACCCACGCGAGAGGTTAAGAAAGGGGAGGAACGAAGAAATGAGAAGGAAAAGCGTGAATGCGAGAAAAATAAACAGACCCAGGCAGTTATATCAATACAAACAATCAAGAGAAAGAGCCATCAAAGAAGAAAAACCATACCTTTGAATGATCGGGTTGACGAAAGTTTGGGGTGTGAAGAGAGAATCAGAGAGAGCTTCGAGAAGAGGGTGAAGAGTGTGAAGGAATGGGAAAAGTGATGAAACAGTAACTGAAGCGCACGATTTTAGAAGGATATAATGTAAACTTGAGGAGCGCAAGAGACGTTAAGTGGTAGCCGTGCGATTGGGCCACGTGTCAAGAGATTAAAGCGTGACTTAAAGAGTCACGTCACCAGCGCAGAGAGTGTCACGTCACCAGCGCAGAGAATGTCACGTCATCAGAATGCCACGTGGACTGTAGGGCGAGGCCTTAGCCATTTCGCTGAAAACAATTATCAGCTCAAGACTGGGGGGCTTGTATACCGACCCGTCCTCGGGCGTTGACCAAAGTCAAACATACGGTGGGACCCACCAAGGGGCTCCAAGGAGGAAAGTTAGTGTGTTGACCGCTTTGAGCATCGTCATGTATGGGCGTCGCCATGTATGGGCGTTGCCAGGTTTAAGCGTCTCCCACCTTAAAGGCGTGACTCGTTGTCTTAAGAGCGCGCTTTGGCCTCGATGGTGCCACCCCCCGATACCCGCGGGTAGGGAAGACCGTGGAGGGAGCGGCACGATAAGAGGCCACGGTACGGGCGAGGAGGCCTCGGTACGGGCGAGGAGGCCTCGGGCCTCGGTACCTCAAAACAGTAATAAAGAGAAGGGAAAGGTGGCTTCAAGGCCATATTCCCAGTACCATTAGGGAGTAACCTGACTCGTGAAGTACTCATGCATGAGGTGTAGGACGTGGCTACCCGCGCCACCTTTGGAGAATCCCTAGGACAGATACGACACGGGAGAGGGCCTCGCCCCAAGGGTAATCCGCGTGCATGGTACGAGAGGAAGGCTGATACACACCCAAGGCGAGTGACTAGAGGCTGGGGCGCATGAGTTGGCACCCAGGTAGTCACCCCTTGCGCTGGATGCACTTCGAGGAAGGAAGACTTACGCGCTGGGATTTCCCTAAGTTGGGTTATAGCGTTGTAAGGCCTTCCACGTGGAATTGCGCTTAAGTCAGAGAAGCCACGTGGCAGTAACACTGAAACCCAAGGTATATAAGCCTTTCTGGAAGCTTAGTAAGGTACGTTTTCACGTTCTAATCATTTGCACGCTTACACACTGTACACACGAGTGATTTGAGCACCAGAGAGAAGTTCGTTAGAATACAGTTACGCGCCTTCAGAACATCGCAGTTACGGTGTTCCGATGCAGAGGTGCATAGTGTTTTCTGCCTACTGACTTGATTGTCGGAGTGCAAACGGCCGCGAGGGCGCCCTTTGTTCTCTCTGTTTCAGGTACTCACGGTGGTGTAGGGTGAAGATTTGGAACCAAGACGACGGTGTCATTGATACGCGAGTCGCAGCTACGCATGAAGCACATTCTGGTCAACCGGCAAGAACATAAAATTATTTTAATTAATTTTAAAATGATCATTTCATTTCTCCATTTTTCCCATTCTGGCATTTCTTTGGAAGGTAAACAAGAAAGGGATTTGTTACAAGACTTGATAGTGGTTAGATTTCCATACATGTTTTAAAGTTAATTAAGGTGAGTGGAGTTCAATTTTTTTTTGTTAATTTTTGTATTAATATTGTGAACTTTTTTATCTATCATTTTCTATACAACATTGTAAGTATTTTATATTCAGATTTTAGAGTATATTCACTCATACTATATGTTTCTAGATAAACTTTTGCTTGTAAAACCTATATGATAGAAAATGTCATAACAAACTTATTTTATTATATTGTTTATTATCAATTAAAATTCATTGAAAATCATAAATTTATAGATATGAACAATGTATTTGTAGAACGGATCATTTAGTGTTATATCATTATTTTTTAAATAAAAAATAAATAATCAATCATCGCTTAAAAATCAAGACTTTTCCCGACAGCAGAAAGTATTTCATTTCCTCAATGAATTACAACTAAATCATTTCTTCAGATTGAAAAACTTTATCCAACATTAATAAAAACACGTAACATAATTAAGCTGCAGAAGATTACACATAAACATAATAATGATAACTAAATTAAACCGATGATCATATTGTTAGACACATATATAATATAGTGTTTGATTTCGTCCAATTATGGGAGCCTTCACCCTTTCCTTGTGGCTTAACTAAAAATGATTACAAGAGAGAGGTTCATGCTTTAATGTTGATTAGTGGCAACACCAAACGGAACCACAAGACGATGGTGCTGGACATCCATTTCTTCGAGAGGAGGGCAGTTTTTGCCCCCGGTTCGTGGGATATACGTGCAGGTAGAAGGCCCTGAGGGAGTCACAGGACCCTTGTTGTCTAGGGATAGTAGCTCATTCATGTTCAATGCCCTACCAGCTAGGTTTGGCTCAACATGAACCACAGCGAGAAGCAGAATCAGTGACAGAATAAAGTTTAGAACCTTCATTATTATGTGTTTCAAAACTGGAGAAATCAAGGAAATTGATGAAGCATATCTATATGGGTGGAGGTATTTATACTTGGAGTTGAGTCTATGAATTGTGACTCCTGGTTATTATAGTTTAAGATTTAATTTTGACTATCATGATACGTCATATTCTGATTAAAGTTTTTACTTGAAAATCATGGTTATCCCTTTCTTCTACTTTATAATTGATGTAACCTAATTGAACAGTTTGTTAAAAAGGCCTTAGATCAAATATGATAATTAAGTAAGGAGAATAAGTTTTGACTTGATTAACTCGTTGCTCTCCTTCATGTAGATCATCCGTGTACGTTTTGAATCAGAATGCAGAAGGTCAAATCGGTACTATATTTTTTTTTATCAGAAAAAAAAATAAAATAAAATAAATAAAAAAATTAAAAAAAAATAATAATAAATATATATATATATATATATATATATATAATCGGTACTATATTCTTATGAGATCACTAAACAGTTATATACAAAAAAGCATTGTATTATTTTATGAGAGTAAATTTATTTTAACAATACAATTTCATTATATGTATCTTAAAGAGAAAAGTTTGTTAAAAGAATTAGAAGGATAAATATAAAAGAGATAAATGAATGACTTAATTATATATAATGAAAAAAATGAACCCTAGATATATAATTTGTTGACATGGATAGAAAAAGTAAAAAGAAATGTGTTTCTTTGTTATTCAAAAATGTAATTCATGATTGAGAGTTCTAATTTTGTTATAGTTTTTGTAGTTGAAGGTTACTTGTATTTTGGTAGGAGCATATAGAGTGTGTAAGTGGGGTTGAAGCAACCTAAGTGGTGGCTTTTATTTGTGAAGGCAGTTTTAGTTGGTGGGGACATTCCAAACATGTACAGCGTTTTTGTGATGCATGCTCAGCGCACACGCAATCAAGCAGACGGCTGGAATGGCCATACCAGATCCTGCATATCACATATCTTCAGGTGCAACTCACCTTATCAATTTTATTTCTTAATTATTATTGAAATAGATAATTTTTTTAAAAATTACTAAATTGTGTGACATGAATTTCCATATTAATACATTAAAGTTGTATTATTTTGTCACGGACTTTTTAGTAATAAAAGCGTATTACTTTACCACGATTTATTCATTTTAAATAATTTTTTAAAATTTATCTATTTTAATAATTGATCCTGCCGGCAACTCGAACGTGGAGGAATCGCTTCGTGGCACTCTCTGCCCCGTCTACGCGACTGCGTCTTCTGCGGAATCACTCCCCGAACTTTCTCTCAGATGTCTTCAAATGTGACCTGCAAAACACACAGACGGCGCCTCTAGCGGCCGTTTGCACTCCGACAATCAAGTTAGTCCAACAGAACCACCAGAAACTGGAAACTAGTAATGTGTGTGTGAGAAAAAAACTTGCACTCTGTTTTTCGTCTATCCTTTTTGTCTCTCCTCACTCTCACTCTGATTCTCCCTTTTATCTCTCTTTCCCTGCTTCTGGGCATAACAGAATTTTGTTATGCTTTTCTGGCATGTGTCAGAACCCTGTTACGCTTTTCAGAGAAAGCGTACCTTCAGAATCAGCAATGGGGAGCGTGAGAGTCTGCGCATGTCTGCGCTTGGCTGCGCCTGTCTGTACCTTTAGCGGTACGGAGTGCTCTTTTGTCTGGACCGCACCCCTCTCAGATGATGACACGTGGAGGCCTGCAACTCACATCTAACCACACACGTGTCACTTACTGGAAGGGCTCTAGCGCCTCTCTTTGTCTGCCTAAGTTACGCCCTTGCGAAGTAACTTAGGATGCTTCTCTTATCTGGGTAAATTGCATACTCTTAGGAGAACGTCGGGTGTGGCTGGTCTAGGCACACTCACCAAACGTTACTCTCTGCGTAGGCGACTTACCCTTCAAGATGACACGCACGTAATGGGTTGAGGGAATCACCAATCACCGACTGGCTTACTAGTTCCCTCAGGCCACTCTCGTGCACGATTCCTTGAGGTGTGCTCATGCGAGGTCCATGCGTAACGCTCTCGCTGGGAACCTTAGTCCCCGTTTAACTGCGTGTAACACGAGACCCCGACGACAGTACACCCGATGACTGATCAGTGTTTATTCGCTTATCGCGCTCTGCCTCCAGGCGCGAGTCTAGGAACTGATCTGCTGGTGGTCACTTGGCTACTGACCACCGATCACCATTCTGGGTGATCTATCCCCCGACCTCTCTGCCGCCTGATCTGTCGGTGGTAACTTGGTCACTGACCACCGATCACCTCTCTTGGCGATCGTCCCCCGACCTCTCTGCCACCTGGTCCACGTGTCACCCTGCGAGTGGTCCACGTGGTTCTCTGATGCTGACGTCATCGACTACCGATGACCGATCGGATCACAAGCCCCCCAGTCTCGAGTCGAGAACTCGTTCTCAGCGAAGAGACTAAGTGGTCGTGCCTTCAGTCCACGTGGCAAGTGGGGCCGCCTCACGTGCCACCTCACGTGCTGCTTCTTTAACGTTTGGACTCCCTCTCTTAATCTCGCGACACGTGGCGCCATCAACGGCCAGCGTTGTGCGTCGCTAGCGCTTCTTTTATTCAAATTGGCGCGCCCTTCAACTGTTCCTTCATCTTCTTCATTCGACTCCCAGACTCTCTGCGAACTTCTCTTCTGCGCACCCATCTTTCTTCAAATTCTCTGCTTCCCAATCTCTTGCGATCATTCAAAGGTATGGTTTTTCTTTTCCCTGGCCCCTTTTTGGTCATCTTTACCGATTGCATTTATCATTCTAGTTATCATGCATCCATCTTCCCTGTTTTTCTTCTTCTCAACCCGCGCTAGGGTTTTTCTCGTGTTTCCGCCTTGACTTCTGCCTCCCCTTCTTTCTCCTTTACCTGGGCATTTCTTTCTCATTTCCTCTCTCTGTTTTTCACCGAACCATTCATCACTCCCTCCCTTTCTATTTCTGACCCTTCGTTTTCCTCCATTGCAGCTATCTCTCGATGGCTCGCTTGAAGCAGACCGCTCGTGTCATTGCCTCTTCTTCTGGTGCACAGCCCTCCGCGAGTGCACCAGCTTCGCCACCGCCTGTTGTCACCTCATTCCATGACAACGCCAAGGTCTATGACTGGGCCCCTCTGGCGTTGCTATCTGAAACGTCCATCTTGCTACCTCAGGACCATCTTAACTCACTCCTGAGCCACGACCCGGACGAACCCTCGTGTTCCATAGACAGGGAAAACGACTTCCACATCCGAGTCCGCATCCCTCCCCGAGGGATGCCCATTTGCGCTGACGACAGGGCCACCAATGGGGTGCCCTTCGTTTTTGTTTACTCCGCGATCTTCAAAAGGTTGAAGCTGCGACTCCCCTTCACCTTCTTCGAGAAAGAGCTGATGATGGAGTTGAACGTCGCGCCCTGCCAACTCCACCCCAACGCCTGGGCCTTCATCCGGGCGTTTCAGATCCTGTGTAACCACTTTGGGCACAACGCCTCGGTGGAGGTGTTCCTTTACTTCTTTGAGGCGAAGAAACCAGGGGATAGGTTTTGGGTCAGCCTGAACGGGGTTGCTGGACGGGTGCTTCTGGGCCTGTACCAGCAGTCCTTCAAAGACTGGAAGGGCAGATTTTACATGATATCCGCCACCCCACAAAGTCCTCATCTGCTCGAGGGGTACCCCCTCTACTGGGTTCCCCAGGTTGAATTTAAAAAACCCAAGGATCTCGAGACCATGGCCCCCTACGAGCGCGAGCTGTGTGGGCTGCTTCTGGGGGCTAAGTTTGACTCCGCTCGCCTCATCAAGGATGAGTTTGATGTGGCTTCTCTGAAAAAATATATAGGTAGTTCTTTCTCTGCCGCCCCTTAGGACACTTATACCTCCTCATGCATGCTCTTATACGTTTCACCTTGCTTGCGTCTCTTAGCTGTCTAATTTTCCCCTTTCTTGCCTATGCAGATTCAATGTCAGGGAAAGATAGGAGGTTGGCGGTGTTAGAGCTTGCTAAACGTCGAGCGACCAAAGGGATTGGCTCCTCCTCTTCCACCACTGAGCCAATTGAAGCCCCTCCACTCACGGTCGCGCCAGCTGAAGGCCCCGAGCAAGGGAAGAAAAGGAAAAGACTGGTGAAGGCTTCTTCGCTTGTACCTGTTGCTGCTGCTGCCTCAGTGGAAGAGGAAAGCTCTGGCTCCCCCCTCATTCACCGCCAGAGGAAGAGGCCAGTGGTCGAGGGGGTCTCGTCTCTTCAGCCTGGAGAGATCGAGGTGGTGGAGGTAGAGGAAGGTTCACCACCTCCCCCTCCCTCTACTCGACCTGCCCCAGAGCCCGCATGCCCACCTTCTCCTTGCCAACAATTGCCCCCAATCTCTCAACCGCCAACTTCCCCCCCAGCAGGCCAATCACCTGGTCCATCCGCTCACCCTGCTGGGGGTGCTTCTGCTCAAAACGAGGGTGCCCCGCCTCCACTACCAATCTCCACCGCAAATGCTGAACATGGTGGGTCCGGCTCGCGCCCAAGCAACTCTAGGGCCAACCATGAGAACTTCAGCAGAGTTATCTCCATGGTGCGACAGCACATCAGCAACGGGGAGCTCGTCGACTGGAGCGGGGAGGAGATGGATGCACACCTTGCCAAGCAGGTGGTGCTCTCGCTGGAGTTCTCCACCCAGCATCGCAAGCAGAAAGCCCTGGAGAAAAGGGTGAAGGAACTTGCGCACGACAAGGAGTCGCTGCAAAGTGACCTTGAAGCCGCTCAGGGGTCTGTTGAGCTGATGCGAGGCATGGTGGAGAAGGCCAGGAAGGAGTATTTGGTGCAGGTCCAGGAGACCATCAAGATGGAGATCTTGATGGGGCAGACTGTTGGTCCTCTGGACTGCAAGGTGGTAGAGCTACAGGCTGAGAACTCTTCCTTGCGCGAACGGAATACTCAGCTGGTGGAGGAGTTACAGGCTGAGAACGCCTCCCTACGTCAACAGGATTCTCAGCGGGTGGAGATGCTCAAGTCCGCCAAAGAGGCAACTGCTGCTGCTGAAAGGAAGCTTGAGGAGGTAGTGGGCAAGCTGTCTGAAGCTGCCTCCTCCCTTGCTGCCCTCACCACGCAGAGGGATGCTGCGGAGGCTTCGAGGCAAAGTCTGGAGGCGGAGAAAGAGGACTTGATGAACGTGGGCGCTGATTCCCTCATTGATGGATTCGAGCTGGCGCTCGAGCAAGTCCGCTGCGTCCTCCCAGAACTGGACCTTTCACAATTCAGCATTCATCACTCAGTGGTAGATGGAAAACTTAGGCCTCCTACTCCCTGAATCTCTTCCCTTTTGTAAATTTGACTTCTCTGTACAAAGCTTCATTCTGTAACCTTACGTTTCTGCACCATTCAACTCATTGTAACTGACAATTGTATGAATATCTCTAGTGATATACCTTGATTTTAACTGCTCAATTTCTCTTTGTATTTTCTTTGAACTTCACTTATCTTTATGTGCGCGACTAATTGTTAGCTAGTTTAGGTTCAGCGCGATCTTGGGCTTTACCTTTCTTTTCGCACACGACTAAGTGTTAACCAGCTTAGGCTTAGCGCGATCTTGAGCTTCGTCTTTTACTTTGCGCACGACTAAGTGTTAACCAGCTTAGGCTTAGCGCGATCTGCTTCTCTTACTCTTTGCGCATGACTAAGTGTTAACCAGCTTAGGCTTAGCGCGATCTGCTTCTCTTACTCTTTTGCTTCTGCTTGATCACGACTGGCTATTCCCTCAGCTTGGTGTTTAACAGTCCTCGTGCGCTGCTTTGCACTACTAGCCAATTACCGACAACTCATCAGTGATCGCTCTTTAGTCTTTACTTAGCTTTCTCTGTCGCTCTAGCGCTAAGTGCATAAAGGACTTTGACATCGATCGCTCAAAGTGATGCCTCGTCTTGGGGAAAGAAAAGTGTTTCTCGCTAACCCCTTTTACTTTCCCCAAGGTCATCACCCTTTGGCGGGTTGAGTCGCTCATTCCCTGTCTCACTCCTGGGGTGAGAAAGGTTTCTGACTAAGAGTCTTACTGGGCCAATATTGGTGTATGCCAAGTGGGTAAGGACGTTTTGTCAAAACCTTTCCTTTCCCCCCCTTGGTCTTACTAGCACCCCTGGCTTTTCAAACCTTTAACTGTTTGCGCTCACACCTGGGGTGAGGGAGACTTAGATCGGTGCCAGTACTTGCGCCTAGGGCAAGTAGGGCCTAACCAATCACCTGCACTTGCACCTGGGGCAAGGAGGATTTTAACTTTAATACTTGAGCACGCTTTATATGCTGGAATTTTTTCTTTAATTGGGCGGCCTCGTTAAAAACCCTCCTTAGGGAAAAGAGTGCCCCCTTGTCTGTTCAACTGTTTCCACCACATACAAACATGCATCTTTTAGCGCGAGAACGCCTATTACTGTACAACTTTAACTGAAATAAAATTTTAAATGGGTGGCGTTCCATGTTCTGGGGAGTGCTCCTCCTTCCAAAGTCTCTAGGCGATAGGCTCCGTTCTCTAATGTCTCCACCACTCTGTATGGGCCTGTCCACTTTCGGGATAACTTGTTCTGCATGTCATTTTGATGCGCCTTTCTCATCACCAGATCACCTTCCTGGAAACGCCTGGGCCTCACTTTAGAGTTGTGCCTCCGCTCTACTCTTCTCTTCACAGCTTCGGCACTGACTCTGGCCTCTTCCCGCACTTCGTCTAGCAGATCCAGATTCACCTTACGCTCTTCATTGGACTCTTCAGCAACGAAGTTCGAGAATCTGGGGGAGCTCTCCTGTATTTCCACAGGAATCATGGCGTCTGTCCCATAGACAAGGCTGAAGGGTGTCTCATGGGTGCTGGACTGTAGGGTGGTGTGATAAGACCATACAATTCTGGGGACCTCCTCTGCCCAGCCTCCTTTGGCCTTGTCTAGTCTTCGCTTCAGCCCCCTGAGCAGCACTCGATTTGCTGACTCCACCTGTCCATTTGTTTGTGGGTGCTCCACTGAAGCGAAAACCTGTTGTATCTTTAACTCTTCACACATCTTCCTCAGCTGATGACTTGTGAACTGGGTGCCATTGTCGGAAACCAGCCTCTTGGGTATTCCGAACCGGCAGACAATGTTCTTCCAGACGAAGTGTTCGACTTTCTGTGCGGTGATGTGTGCAACTGGCTCTGCCTCCACCCACTTAGTGAAATATTCGATGGCCACAATGAGGAACTTCATCTGCCTTGTCGCCAGGGGAAAAGGTCCTAGGATGTCAATCCCCCATGTATGGAATGGCCACGAGCTATGGATGGACCTCAACTCCTCAGGGGGTGCCTTGTGCCAATCTGCATGCAGCTGACATTGTTTGCATTGCTGAGCAAACCTTATGCAATCTTCCTTCAGCTTTGGCCAGTAGTACCCCGCGCGGAGTACTCTACTTGCCAAAGCACGACCACCTACATGGCTTCCGCACACCCCCTCGTGCAGCTCAGACATGAGTCTGGTGCATTGCTCGCCGTGTACACAGATCTGCACAGGGTGAGAAAATCCAAATCTAAATAGGCTTCCATCTATGAGAGTAAACTTACTTGAACCCCTCTTTATTCTTTTTGCCTCTGCCAGATCGAGCGGGAGTACACCATTTTCTAAGTATAGCTGGTATGGCGTCATCCAGGTGTCGGGTTCCTTCTCCGCATGAACCTCCATCGACTCATCGGTCTTTGAGGGTCGCGATCTCACCCTCGGTGCTCTTAGCGTTTCTTGGGTCAACGACCGATGACCGATCGTCAGACGCTCCATTGACTTGCATACGTGAAGCACCTGGTTGTCTGATACGAACGCGCGCGGCACCTTCAGGGTCTCCTGAATGACGGTTCTCTGCTTCCCCCCCTTGCCTGAGCTGGCCAGCTTGGCAAGCAGGTCTGCTCGGGCATTCTGCTATCTTGGCACGTGCACTAACTCAAACTCGGCGAAGGACGTCTTCAGGAGCTGCACATACTCCAGGTAGGCTGCCATCTGGGGGTCCTTTGCTTGGAACTCCCCGGTAACCTGCCCGGTGACTAGTAACGAATCGCTCTTGGCCAGCAGATTTCTTGCTCCCATTTCTCTTGCTAAAAACATTCCTGCGATCAGGGCCTCATACTCCGCCTGATTGTTGCTAGCTTTGAAGGCGAAGCGGAGGGACTGCTCGATCAGTACCCCATTTGGTCCTTCCAGGATGACTCCCGCGCCGCTTCCCTGCTGATTAGAGGAGTCATCCACCGATAACACCCATCGGAAATTTAGCCCTTCTGCAGGTGTCGCGATGGATGATAGCTCGACTACGAAGTCCGCGAACACCCTTGATCGGTCCTCGGGGCTCGTACTGAATATCAAATTCCGACAATTCTACTGCCCATTTGACCATCCTGCCTGCTACATCAGGTTTCTTCAATACGTTTTGGATAGGCAGATCAGTCATCACGACCACTGTGAAGCTGTGGAAGTAATGCCTGAGTCTTCTGGCTGAAAACACCACCGCCAGAGCAGCCTTCTCGAGGGCCTGGTACCTTGTTTTAGGGCCTTGCAGCACCTTACTCACGAAGTAAACAGGCCTCTGGGCCTGGTCCTGCTCTTGCACCAGGACTGAACTGACTGCCCTCTCCGTAACCGCAAAGTATAGACGAAGAGGGATGCCTACCTGGGGCTTTCGCAGGACTGGTGGGCTCGCCAGGTACCCCTTTAGCTTGACGAAAGCCTCCTCGCACTCCTGTGTCCAGAGAAATCTGCTGTTGCGTTTGAGACACTGGAAGTATGGGTGACCTTTCTCCCCACCAGCGGACATAAATCGGGACAGTGCTGCCAAGCGACCGGTGAGCTGCTGCACCTCCTTCACCGTCGTTGGGCTCCTCATTGCCACGATCGCCGCACACTTCTCCGGGTTAGCTTCGATTCCTCGCTCTGTCAAGAGGAAACGCAAGAACTTCCCAGCCTCCACACCGAATATGCATTTCTCAGGGTTGAGCTTCAGCCTATACTTGGCAATGGTGGTGAATAGCTCTTCCAGATCAGCTGCATGATGCTTCTTCTCTTGGGACGTAACCACCATGTCATCTACATAGGCGTGTACGTTCCTTCCCAGCATGGGCGAGAGCACCCTATCCATGAGCCGCTGGTAGGTAGCCCCCGCATTCTTCAACCCAAATGGCATGACCTTGTAGCAATAGCAAGACCGTTCCGTCATAAACGCGGTCTTGCATTCGTCCATTGGGTGCATCCTGATCTGGTTATACCCTGAGAAAGCGTCCAAGAAGCTGAGTAGCTTTCCCCCCGAGGCGCTATCAACTAGAGCATCTATACTGGGTAGGGGGTAAGAATCCTTGGGGCACGCCTTGTTGAGGTCAGTGAAGTCCACGCACATTCTCCACTTGCCGCTTGCCTTCTGCACCAGTACCACATTCGCTAGCCACTCGGGGTACTGGATTTCTCTGATATGCCCTGCGACAAGGAGCTTCTGCGCTTCGTCGGGGATCACCTTCCTCTTCTCCTCATTGAATTTCCTTCTTCTCTGTCGCACCGGTCGAACCATGGGGTCCATCGATAGACGATGGCAGAGGAAATCGGGGTCGATTCCTGGCATGTCGGATGCTGACCATGCAAAGGCATTCATGTGCTTCTCAATCACACCCATGATCAGCCTTCGCTCTTCTTCAATGAGGGATCCCCCCAACTTGAATTTTCTTCCCCTGATGTCCACTTCGACCCATCCTTCAGCTGGGTGGGGCCTTCTCTCACTGGCAATGACCGCTCTCGCGATCCCTGACCCGCGAGGAGTGATCGTGCCTTCCTCTTCTTCTTCAACTTGGGCTACCTGGGAGCCTCCCACCGCAGCGTTCTCCATCCTCTGAGCGCCTTGTGTCTCCCTGACCGCCAATCGCTCTTCGCGCACGCCTGGTGGTGGTTTTGTGGTGACATGGCACACACTTCTTTTTTGCTTCAAGCTGTTCTCATAACAGCGTCTTGCCTCAGCCTGATCCGACTTGATGGTTATCACGGTCCCTTCCATCGACGGCAGCTTCAACTTCATATGCCTTGTCGATGGTATTGCGCCCAGTCTATTGAGCGTTGGCCTCCCCAACAGGACATTGTACGCAGAAGGGGCGTTCACCACCAGGTACTTTATCTTTTCAGTGCGGGCTGTCGTTCCGTCAGTGAACGTTGTTCTCAGCTCGATGTATCCCCGCACTTCTACCTGATCCCCTGCAAAACCGTAGAGACAACCAGTATACGGTCTTAACTGATCAGGGGACAACTGTAGCTTGTTGAATGTTGGCCAGAACATGACATCCGCCGAGCTTCCTTGATCTACGAGTACTCTATGCACCCGTCTTCCTGCTGTGATGAGAGAAATGACCATAGGGTCGTTGTCGTGCGGGACAACGTCCCGTAGGTCAGCTTTCCTGAAGATAATGTCCACCTCAGGGTAATGACTCTCATTCACTGCATCTACCGCCATCACCGATCGAGTGCATCTCCTTCTTTGTGAAGCTGTGCATCCCCCACCAGAGAAGCCTCCAGCGATCGTCTGCACTTCCCCATGCACAGGGATCCTGACGCGCGATCACCCTGCGGCTCACGCAGGTAATCTGCTAGAAAACCAGACTTCACCAACTCTGCCAGTTGGTGTCCCAGCGCCAAACAGGAATGAAGTGTATGGCCAAAGGCCTGATGAAACTCACACCATTCATTCTTCTTCCTTCCGAGTACCTTATCTGTCTTCTCTGGTACTCGTAGTCTTGCTGCTACGGCAGGAAGGGCGATGAGATCCGCCAATCCCACCATGAAGTTGTATCTCGAGGGTGCGTTATTCTCCCTTGCACGCCCCTTGCTCTGGTCTTTGCCTGGTGCATAGGGACGAGGTTTTTCCCGCACCTTCTTCCCCTCTTTGGCCTCATGCACCCTTGCTTGCTGTGGTTTTCCTTGCCCTCCACGCGGTCTGGGTGGTGCAGCACTTCCCCTCTTCTCAGAAACCTCTGTTTCTGCCACTATGTGCGCCACCGCACGTCGTCGGATCTCTGCAAAGGTGCTGGGATGGCTCCTGATGAGAGACTCGCTGAAAGGGCCAGGCAGCACTCCCTTCTTAAACGCGTGCACAAGCATATCTTCATCTTTGCTGGGTAGTCTAACCACTTGTGCCCCAAAGCGGTTGAGGTAGTCCTTCAGCGACTCCCCCTGGTATTGGCGCACGTCGAACAGGTCGTAGGACACCACTGCAGGTGCCTTGTTGACGATGTATTGTTCAGTGAAGAGCTTCGAGAACTGAGAGAAAGACGTGATATGCCCTTCTGGTAAACTCACGAACCACTCCATGGCGATTCCGCTCAATGTGCTCATGAACATCTTGCAGTACACAGCGTCTGAGCCCCCAGACAACATCATCTGGGTGTGGAATGCCGTCAGATGCGCCTCCGGGTCTTCTACCCCCTTGAACGACGCTTTTACCCCCACCAGGTTGGGAGGCACCATGGTTCCCATGATCTCAGGGGAGAATGGCATGGGAAATGCCCTTGGAGGTGAGGGCTGCCTAGACACCCTTTCGTCAACAACGTGCTCCCTCTGCGCCTGCAGCGTCCTTCTCAACTCTTCGTTGACACGATTCAGCTCGTCGTTCCTGCTTTGCGACGCAGCCAACTCCGTCTGCATCCTTTCTTGTTCAACTTTCGACGCTGCAGCGTTATCCTGCAGCGTGCGCACCATTTCCAGGACCTGCGCCATTGTCACAGCTCCTTCGTCAGCGGATGGCGCAGGTGATGGTTGTCTGTTTCTAGGCATCTTCTCTATCAAAGAAACTGATAAAACTCTGGTGAGCTTTAAAACTGTGGTATATATGGGACAACGATTCACTCGGGCCCCACGGTGGGCGCCAAATGATCCTGACGGCAACTCGAACGTGGAGGAATCGCTTCATGGCACTCTCTGCCCCGTCTACGCGACTGCGTCTTCTGCGGAATCACACCCCGAACTTTCTCTCAGATGTCTTCAAATGTGACCTGCAAAACACACAGACGGCGCCTCTAGCGGCCGTTTGCACTCCGACAATCAAGTTAGTCCAACAGAACCACCAGAAACTGGAAACTAGTAATGTGTGTGTGAGAAAAAACTTGCACTCTGTTTTTCGTCTATCTTTTTTCTCTCTCCTCACTCTCACTCTGATTCTCCCTTTTATCTCTCTTTCCCTGCTTCTGGGCATAACAGAATTCTGTTATGCTTTTCTGGCATGTGTCAGAACCCTGTTACGCTTTTCAGAGAAAGCGTACCTTCAGAATCAGCAATGGGGAGCGTGAGAGTCTGCGCATGTCTGCGCTTGGCTGCGCCTGTCTGTACCTTTAGCGGTACGGAGTGCTCTTTTGTCTGGACCGCACCCCTCTCAGATGATGACACGTGGAGGCCTGCAACTCACATCTAACCACACACGTGTCACTTACTGGAAGGGCTCTAGCGCCTCTCTTTGTCTGCCTAAGTTACGCCCTTGCGGAGTAACTTAGGATGCTTCTCTTATCTGGGTAAATTGCATACTCTTAGGAGAACGTCGGGTGTGGCTGGTCTAGGCACACTCACCAAACGTTACTCTCTGCGTAGGCGACTTACCCTTCAGGATGACACGCACGTAATGGGTTGAGGGAATCACCAATCACCGACTGGCTTACTAGTTCCCTCAGGCCACTCTCGTGCACGATTCCTTGAGGTGTGCTCATGCGAGGTCCATGCGTAACGCTCTCGCTGGGAACCTTAGTCCCCGTTTAACTGCGTGTAACACGAGACCCCGACGACAGTACACCCGATGACTGATCAGTGTTTATTCGCTTATCGCGCTCTGCCTCCAGGCGCGAGTCTAGGAACTGATCTGCTGGTGGTCACTTGGCTACTGACCACCGATCACCATTCTGGGTGATCTATCCCCCGACCTCTCTGCCGCCTGATCTGTCGATGGTAACTTGGTTACTGACCATCGATCACCTCTCTTGGCGATCGTCCCCCGACCTCTCTGCCACCTGGTCCACGTGTCACCCTACGAGTGGTCCACGTGGTTCTCTGATGCTGACGTCATCGACTACCGATGACCGATCGGATCAATAATTAAAAGATAAAATTTTATTATATTGATAAAAAAATCTGTTCCTTATTAATGTAGATTTTCCTAAAAAATATATACAAGAGGTTATAGATTTAACCTCGTTTGCTTTTTTATATTTTTTATGGATAAAGAATAAAATTAAACTAAGAGATATTTAGAGGTATCTTAACTTTTATAAAAAACCAAATTTTACATAAAAAAACAAACAGAGGCAACCAAAAAAAAATAAAAATAAATAAGTGTAATTGGGTTGCTTGGTTGCTCCAAAATTATGCACTAAAAATCTGCATAAATCCCTTATGACACCAAAGCAAAGGTTGACCGAATGCTTAGCTCTATAAGTTCCTTGATCAGGGACTTTTCCACGCAAGTAGCTTGCTGGTCTAAATGTTGAACTGCTGCTTCCTTCACATAACTCCAAAAGTACTTCATTTTCCTACAACAAGCCCACCAAAACCAGAGAAGAGACAACATAAGGGTATCTGCACATAACTAGAGCAAAACAGCACTCCTATTACTGTTCCTGCCAATTGACTCGATTGCCTTCGTACTTCTACGACGATCACACGCCCAATTCTCTCTGCCTTCGTTTGTGCTTTCTTTCGATCAAACACCCTGAACATGCAAAGACAAAGAGGCGCCCTATAGGCCGTTTGCACTCCGACGCTAAAGTTAATACTAGGGCCAAGAAACAGTAGGGTGTGTAATCGTTCTTCTCTCAAGAACTATGTGTAAAAGCTGTGTAAAACTCGCGTACCTTATGAGGTTTATTACTACCCTTTATATAGTCTAGGGTTTCCACTGTTTTCGCTACTCGCATTTAGGGTTTCTGAGGGTATGCCTTAGCGCCGCTATCACCCAATCTTAGGGCAATCTAGCGCGTAAGGCTCCCTTACTGGAGTGCAACCTCTGACGGAATGACCTCCTGGATACCAACTTGTACACCTAATCTCTGGGGTCATCCGTCCTGGGGGTGCCCTAGCTGTTCACGTGCCATGCATGCAGCCTACCCCTGGAACGCAACCCTAATGGGCCTTAACGTATCCAGTGGTTCTTTACTTGTGTTGCGCCGGAATGCGCCATTCATGCCACACGCATAGACCCCTCGTGATCTAGGCTTCCCCCTACTGATAACTGGTGTCTTGTCTGGGATCCACCCCTCGTGGTCCAGCTTCGTTTTTTGAGTCGCCGATGTCCAATGTCACATCAGCACATCCCGGTGATCGACGTCTGACCACTCATCGGCACCTTGGGCGTGCCGTCTACGAGGCATTGGCCCATGCTGCTTGTGGGGTCCAGCTTACGTGGCCCACCACTACTAGCAGTCAACGACGTCCGAGGACTGGTCGGTACAACTACTATAGTTTACTCTGGATTCCTCAAGGGAGCATGCCTCAGCTACAGAGAAACCACCACCTTCACCATTGAGAGGTTGGCTCCCCTTTAGAGTATAAACCTGCAAAAACTCCCTTAGCATAACCATCCCACCAACACTCTAAGCATAACAGCAATATAGAGGTTGTTGTTTTTGTCACTATAATCCACTTCAGACAGTAGCTTTTGTGCCTGTAAGTAGGAGCTCCCCTGGCTGTCTCCAAGACTACAAATTCTCCTGCACTTTAGACAGCAACCTCGTCAGATTATTTTTTTTTATCAGCAATAAATTAATAGAATAAATAGAGACACATAAGGGGTGTCCCAACCCTTTTACAAGACCACTCTGCAGTTAAGCGAACAACAGTACAAAACAGAGTTACAGTTTGAATCTCTTAACACTACAGGGCTTAAGCTGGAAAGCTGTCTACTTCTGCCTTCTTCGCTCATGACTTGATTACTGCTGCAATCTTGCAAAGCACTAAGCTATCAGCTTGCAGCAGCCGCACACTGCCCAGGATGGCCACTTCCAGTTTAAGCCAACTCCCCCAACTCAAACAGCTACGTCAATAAACATTCTTTTTCACTACTTCAGAACCCAGGTTCACATTTGAGACAACACCAAGGCATTTATAACAGTACACAACACAAATCCTAATAGGTCCCTGCGCAGCATCTAGTCTGAATAGGTCCTCATTCATAGGTGTTGGCCATGCAATTGGTTTATCACCTTTTGCCAATTAATTTCTTTTCCAGTATGAAGTCTCCAGCCACTTACAGTAAGGATGACAGATACAATTGCAGTAACTGTTACCCCAATTACAGCCCCTACAGCCATGCTACCTAGATCCGTCTTACTTGGATCCTCTCAGTTAGTTGTGTTTACTCGAGTGACAAGTGTAGCTGATATAAGAGGGCCATATACTGCTCTATATGGGTATCAATTGTTCCTTTTCCAGCCCAAAAAAGACGAACCACTAATTGTAATTCCACACTTAAAAGCCGAACCATGTGGTGCCAAAAGCCAACCGTGCACACCTCTCAGACATCAAATCCCTTTTAGGGTCTTTGAATCTGCAGTGGCATCCTAGCAAGTGTAACAAACAGCTAAGCATTGGACCCTCTAACACCAGTCCACCTCACACCTGGAATGAGTCATTATCCCTGCAGGTTGCAGTAAAACCACTACTGCAGCATATTGCCTGAGATCCTATGCCAAGGTATTCTCTCCCTGCATCCAGCATTTCACCTACTCTGTCAACCCCCACGAGCATCCAATGCTTTACATATTCATAATGTGGTCCAAGACACTCCTTCCTTCGAATGAAAGCCTGCTCCAAAACTGCATTCAGCCAGCTTTTCCCCTTCCCCTTATACCTTCGCTACATAATACATGTCTTCAGCCTTACTCCTTTGGAACTGGTGATGCACACCAGAGGATTCACCATCCATTCAGCAAAAGAATAATTGAAATGTTGTGCCTTATTTTTCAGCCATAACCACGATTTGAGTTGGGCATTGTGAAACACTTCTTCCGCATAAGCTACTCCTTGATTGAACACCACTAAGTTTCTATGCTCCCATAGGCACCGTACTATGGCTGCCCACACACCTTTCCAAACCTCATTTTGTATATTACTGCTCTGTATTAAATGGAAACTCATAAAGTGGGCCATAATGTCATTATGTTGGACAAACACTAATCCAATCCATCTGAAGCATAAAGCCCATACACGTAGTGCAATCTTACATTCCAAGAACAGATGCTGACATGATTCCTCCTTTATCTGACATATCGGACACACTAGTGTGCTTAACACAACTCCTCTCCTTCCCAAAGACACCCTAGATGACATTTTGCCCAACAAAACCCTCCATGTTGTGGTTAACACGTTAGGGAACGCCTTAGCCTTCCATAAATACTTAAAGGCATCATAGTGTGGTCCCCTATCAATTTCATCAAGGCAAACATAAGCAGAACTCACATTATAACATCCAGATTCATCACATGACCATACCTGTATATCCTTTACATCCTTAATGATGATGGCTCTAGTTAAGAGTATACCGAGCTCCTCTTCCATCGGGATTTCCCACTCAAATCTTGCATGCCTCCATCTTAAACACCACCTCCACCTCGCGTCGTCCCACATACCTACCTCATCCACCTTCTGACCTTGGTTCAACGACACAAAATACAGTCTAGGGAACAATGTCTTTAAGTTGACATTTCCGATCCATACATCCTCCCAAAACCTTGCTTTATCACCCCTTCCTACTTTCCACCCCACAGCTTCTTGAAACCACCCATCTCCGTCGCCCTCCCCACAGACCTTCCCAAGGTCTTTCCACCACCAAGATTGTAGTCTCATAGATGTATGATTACCACCGTGTTTCAGATCATACTTAGAGTCCAGGCATTCTTTCCATTTTCCTTTCTCACTCGAAATACACCGCCATCTCCACTTGGATAGAAGTGCTACATTAAACTTCAGAATGTCTCTTATACCTAGACCACCTTCCTCTCTCGGTTTACATATGATTTTCCAGCTTACCCATGATATCGGTATCTTCTCCTTGCCCCATCCCCAAAGGAACCTTCTTTGGATGCTTATGATACTTTTGCACACCGAGTCCGGTGCTTTGAAGAGAGACAAATGGTAGAGCGGAATAGTCGTGATAACAGATTTTATTAAACAAATTCTACCAGCCATAGACAAAAATCGCCCTTTCCATACACTAAGCCTTAATTTCAGCTTGTTCAGAACCGGCTCCCAAAACTTCTTCTTCCTTGGATTACCCCCCACTTCTAATCCCAAGTACGTAAACGGGATTCCCATTTGATCACAATTCAAATTCTTTGCGTGACACTCCAAATCTCGTTGGAGAACATTGATACCAGTTATCTTCGACTTATGGAAATTGATCTTCAGGCTAGATGCCAGCTCAAATCCCCTAAGGATAGCCTTGAGAGTGACTATATTGGCATAAGAATTCTCACATAGGAACAAGGTGTCATCTACAAATTGGAGAAGACTCAATTCAACCTCCTTTCATCCGATCTTAAGGCCCTTTAATAAATCAACCTTCACAGCTTGCCTTACTAGCCCTGCCATGCCTTCAGCAACCACTAAAAAGAGAAATGGAGCTAAAGGGTCACCCTGCCTTAGCCCCCTTGAAAGTTTAAATTCTTCCGTGGGACTCCCATTTACGAGTACTGACACCGTGGCACTTTCCAGACACCCCTGAACCCACATAATCCACCTCTTATGAAACCCCAACCTCTGTAGCATATCATAAAGGAACTCCCATCTTACTGAATCATACGCTTTTTCAAAGTCCACTTTTAAACACAGATCGCTCCTCCCTCCCCTCTTTAGGTCCTCCACCGTTTCATTGGCCAGGAGGACACTGTCAAGAATTCCTCTGTTCTTTAAGAAAGCCGACTGACTTTCATCGATAACAGCCGATAGCACTTTCTTAATCCTTTCCGCCATCACCTTTGCTATATTCTTATACACAGCACCCACTAGAGATATTGGCCTATATTGCTCAAGAGTGGACGGATCCCTTACTTTAGGAATCAAAGCTATGAATGAGGCGTTACAGCCCTTCGGTATACACCCATTCTCATGAAAAAGACACACCGCAACCACAATGTCTTCTTTAATGAAATCCCAACTTTTCTTAAGGAAATTAAAATTGAACCCATCAGGGCCTGGACTCTTTGTGCCTTCGCACTGCCACACTGCATTCCTTATTTCTTCCTCAGTAAAACTAGCTATCAAACTCGCATTGTCTTCCTCTGAGAGGGATTTAAACTCAACCCCATCAAGATGTACTCCAAAATCTTTTGTTGCTTTAAACCTCTTCTCAAAGATCTTCTTCGCTTCCAGACGAACTGTACTAGGTTCCTCACACCATTGATCCCCTACCTCCACACCTTTTACTTCATTTCTGAGACGTCTCCACCTCAGAGTTGAGTAGTAGAACTTAGTGCATGAGTCCCCATACTTAAGCCAGTTTACTCTAGCCTTTTGACACATAACAGACTCTAGCTTCTTGTCAATATCCCTCAGACAACCAATCAACTCACACCTCTTGGCCCTATCACTTTCCGTAAGGTTACTGAGACAGTCTTGGTTATCAAAATTCGCAATTGCCTGCAAAATCTCCCTCTTCTTGGAATGAATATTACGAAAGACATCCCTATTCCATGCTTTTAGATCACCCTTCATCCGCTTCAACTTCTCTTTACACTTAACGAATTCACACCCCTGGACATCGTAAGAGGACCATTTTTCCTTTAGCATCTCACTAAAACCTTTTTCCAACATCCAGGCATCGATTGTTCGGAAAGGCTTAGGCCCCCAATCTTTAGCCATAGATTTGACCACAATAGCACAATGGTCAGATACTTCCCTTCGTTGAACATACTGTTTGCTCATAGGCCAATGATCCAACCACTCTTCCGTAACAAGCACCCTATCCAGTCTGCTTTTCGCCGAGCCATTAGATTTGAACCATGTGAATTTTTTACCCACAATAGGTATATCAAGCAACAGGTTTGTATCAATGAACCTGTTAAACCCATCCATCTCACTTGATTGGTCAACCCTATCCTTACTTCCTTTCCTTTCACCTCGTCTTCTAATGGCATTAAAATCACCACACATACACCATACCATATCCTGTGAAGATGCTTTAATATTAGACAACTCCTCCCATAGTAACCTCTTATCACTCAGGTTACATGCAACATACACATTTACCACTACACATCTTATGTTGGTTTTTGAATAATAACCAAACACCACAATGAACCCCTTTCCCATTACATGACTATCGTAACTGAAGGCCTCTTTATGCCACATTGACAGAATGCTACCACTTCCGTTATCACCTTCGTAATGTAACCACTCAATATTGTTATTCCCCCACAAAGAAAAGCACTTAGCATTAGAAAACACTTTCGATTTAGTTTCTTGAATACAGACAAATTCTGCTCCTTCACTCCCTATGATACGTCTCAAATAACTTGTTTTGATGCTCCCCCCGATACCTCTGATATTGAAATTCACAATTAACATTAATCACCTTTTACATCACCCTTCTTATTGCAGTTCACCACCTCTTCATTGCTTCCAATCTCACATATTCATTAATGACTTCATCTTCATCTCCTCGACATGCTATCTCAAACCGCTTTCCAGATTCCCACAGATTGATAGGATCATCCGCAGCACGATAGGAGCACCAACGGGAGTTGCAAAGATTGATGTCCTTATCAGAAATTGAGTCCATCGATACACCGTCCCCACGAACCAAGTTTGCACCAGCCTTCTGAAGTCTCGCACTAATCCTTGTTGACCGTCTCGGGTTGGGTAACAAATCCCCTAGCTCAGACAAAATTTTCTTCTTTCTCCTTCGTAAAGGGGAATTAGACATACTTCTCGCCTTTAGTCCCCCCTCTCCTGTAGATTTTGTAGCGGATGCACATAACCATGTATCTCCTTCTGTTCCGTCATCTTCTTGAGTTCCTTCCTCTTACTCCACACCTTTCCCTTTCTTCATGATTTTCGGTGATCCATTCTCAAGCATGGCTGCTCTTGTTCCGTCCGGTTGACCGGGACGTCTTCGTGCGCGACCTCAACCGTCAGCTAGGGACTCCTTCCCACTGGTTATCTGTGGATTCCTGCAAAAAACAGGACAAAGAGGCGCCCTAACGGCCGTGTGCACTCCGACGCTCAAGTCAGCCAGCAAGAAACACCAAAAACTGTCCACCTACGTGTCTGAGCACCGCGTATGGCACTCTGAAGGTGGTAAAAGAACTGTGTATATGTGTGTGTTATCTCTTTCAGGCAAAAATATTCCCCAGTCACTTGTACGTAACCTTGAAGCACGAGCAAGCAACTAGAGAGTTCTCTGGTAAATTTGCCGAAAGTTCCAACCCTTTTTCCAACATTCTCCGCGCTATTTAAACTACCCAAGCATTTAAAGCGCCTTAAAGCGCTTTTAATCACAAACGTAACGCACTCATTAAAGCGTTTAATTAGAAAACGTAGCGTATTTAAGACGTTGAAACGCTCGGGAGCCATTATAGTACTTGAATGCTCGAAAGGGAAACTGTATTGAGAAATGACTCTTAGTTACCTGGCACCTGACTAAAGGGTGTTTCCATTCTGACATGGCTGTTGTACACGTGGAGGGCCTCACGACGCCGTGACCCCATCTAGGGGCGTTTCTGCCCATCTGGGGACGTTTCTACGTGTGAGTCCTCCTGCTGAGAGTGCTACTGCGCTAGGGGTGACTTTTTGGGTGCCAACTCATGCCCCCAAGTATCTAGTCACTTACTTTGAGAGCGTATCTGCCTTCCTTTGGTACTCTGCACCCGGTTGCCCTGGGCGTGACTTTCCTCTTGAGTCGTATCTGCCCCACGGGCGTCTCTGGGGCGGCAGGAGCACTTCACGAGTCAGGCTGCCCTTCACTGGTACTATTACTATGGCCTTGAAGCCACCTTTTCCTTCTCTTTATCGCTGCCCCGTGCTATTGGGACCTGAGGCCTTCCCACGGCGTCGCTCCCTCCATGGTCTTTCCTACCCATGGGTATCGGGGAACCACACCGTGATTGCCTTACTTTAGCACTGCTTGATCTGGCGACGCCCTGGTTGGGCGACCTCTTCAACTAGGCGACGCCTTGCCTTGGCGACGCTTCCTCTCGGCGATGCTGGCACTTGGCGTCTCACCACCTAGGCGACGCCTTATGTTGACTTTGACTCTCCAGTCGTTGACTTTGACCTTGACTTAGTCAACGCCCGGATACGGGACGGTACACAAGCCCCCCAGTCTTAAGCTGAAGACTTGTCTTCAGCGTAAAGACTAAAACCTCGCCCCCGCCGTCCACATGCCATTCTGAGGACGTGTCATTCCCTGCTGACTCGACAGTTCTCGAATTGTTGACGTGACGCTCTCTGAACCCTAGGAGCGCCCTTACTGATTGATTTGACCTCCCCTGAAACGATGATGATAACATCTTTTGGGCTACCCTTAATCGCGCGCCACGTGGCCCATCGCGCGGCCATCCTCCAGAGACCTTTGCGTTTCCCTTGGGCAATTGATCCTCTGACGCGTGGCATAATCCCACGGCCCTCAGTTAGCGCCTCTTGATTTGCGAATTGTAACGTTTAAGTTACTCCAAACCCCGCGCTCTCCCTACTGTTACATTCATTCTCTTCTGCATCTTCGCACTGTTCATCGCCTTCGAAAACCTTTTCTCTCTGCCACTGCGATTCTCTCCTTCCTGCGCCCTTCTACTGCCTCCATTCCAATAGCAAAGGTACGATCTCGGGTACTCACGACCTTTCCCCTTCGTCGCATAGATTGATTTATTGAACTGCCTGGGACTGTTGTTTATTCACGTATTACTGCGTCTCTCCACCTCTTCTTCCTCCTCTGATTTTTCTCGCGTGGGTGACATTTCCTGGGGCTTTTTTCCCTTTCTTGCCATGGCTACACTTGCTAAACCCTTTTTCCTCTCTTCTTTCTTCAGCTCTTTATCTACACCATGACGCGCGCGAACGCGGAGCCTGATTTTTCCCCTACGACCCCCAAGTCCAACTACAAAGCCTTCTACCCCTGGGCCTCCGACGAGCTCCTGAGTGAATGCACCAGCCTGACTTCCTTCCAGGACCTGGAAGCTCACCCGGGGGATCCCCATTTGTACAATTTTAACGCCTTCTGCCGCACACACGACGCCCACATATCCGTCCGCCCTGGCAGGCCTGGGGAACCTGTTTGTTTGGACGACAGACCTAGAAAGGGGAAACCCTTCTTCTTCATGTACCAGACCGTGTTCAAGCGCGTAGGAGTGCGTCTCCCGTTCACTCCCTTCGAACGGGAGCTTCTTACTGAAATCAACACTGCCCCCGCCCAGCTTCATCCCAACAGCTGGGCATTCGTGAGGGGCTTTCAAATTCTTTGTGGATACCTGGGCATTCCTCCTTCTGTAGATATCTTCCTGCATTTCTTTGAGGTGAAAAAGCAGGGGAAAAGCTTCTGGGTAAGCTTTTCCGGGATCGCAGGCAGGATTCTCCTCTCCCTCTTCCAGAATTCTTATAAGAATTGGAAAGGGAAGTTCTTCAGGGTGTGCTGCGCCAAGCACGATCCCACAGCTTTGGATGTCTTCCCCCTTTACTGGACGGAGCGCCCTAAGTTGCTCAGGGCCAAAACCCTAGAAGAGCTATCTCCCGCCGATAGGGAGGTAAGCAAAGCCTTGGCGGGGTTGGGGATCGTCTTTGATACCTTGAAGCTGGTCGCTAGCGAGTACAATGCTCACGCCCTGACCACCTATTTTGGTAAGGGGCTCTCCCCTCATCTTTCTTGCTGTGAATAGCCTGCTATCGAGTGTTTGCTCCCCCATACTATTATGCTCGTTTTACGCTGTACAATGTTACTTGCATTTCACGTCTCTTCGTGTACTGTGAATTCGCATAGCCGCTTTAGTACTAATCCTTGCTGTTTGGCCTGTCTTGATGTAGGATCGGTGATGGGCGCTTCTAAGAGAATGATGTTGGCGAAAGCACTGAAGGAGGCACGCGCCGCCAAGGCGGGCGCCTCCTCCACCCCTGCTGCCAATCTGGTTCCCCCACCGATTCTGTCACCGCCACCTCTAGTCACTGCTGAAGCTCCCTCTAGCCCATCTCCGTCATCTCCACCTGGCTCCAAAGCGCTTCCAACTCCCAACTCTCCTCCGCCTATCGCCGCCGTTCCCCTAGCTGTTGCCTCGTCACCGGCTCCAACCCCTCTTGACAAAGGGAAAAGGGTTTTGGAGATTCTATCAGATGATGAGGACTCAGAATGCGTGGCACCCTTCAGAAGAAGAAAATCCGCGCGGGTTCCTCTTCTGGTAGAGACGTCGCCGCAGGGAGGGAACCCCTTCATGGACAACCCTCCAAGTGCAACCTCACTCCCTCCCATGACACTCCAAGAGGAAAGGGGCGAAGGCGCCGAATCTGCCCCGCCTCCGCCGCCGCCAGAAACCATTGCATCCCCGGCTCCCGACGCTGCCGCCCCCGATTTCATCGCCATCCCTCCTCCAATCATGCATCTGATGAGGGGTTTCAGTGGCGGGACTATGCCAGAGGGTACCGACAGGAGGGAAGGCATGCCTTTCTACTTGGGGGCCTTCTTGGCGGTGGCTCTTGAATGGCGCTCCCAGGCCAGAAACGCGGTCTTGCAAGCTCAAACTCTCCAGGCCTTGGAAACAAAGGCAACTACCCTGGAAGAGGAAATGAGGACCCTGGGACGCCAGAACGAAGCTTATCAAACTTCTCTGAAACAAATACAAGAGTCCAAAGCAGAAACTGAGAGGCAACTGGCAGAGGCATTGGAGCTCCAGGCTGGCTTCTACACTCGGGAAGTTGCTCTCCAAGTACAGGTAACGGGTCTTCAGGAATTGGTCAAAACGGATGCAGAAACACAAAAGGACCTGAAGGACCGTTGCTGCGAACAGGCTGCCAAGATGGAGCGGATGGAGGGGGAGATGGCCACCCAGACCAAAGCTATGGACCTTCTCCGAGCTGACTACGACAAACTACAGGTCGAGGTTAGCCGGCTTCGCGTGGAGAAAGAGGCTCTGGAGAAGCAGGTGACCTCTGGAGATGCCGCCATTGAGGAGCTGGAGAAGGAGAAAAAGTCTCTTATCCAGGAGATGGCGGGCACTTTCGAGGAAGGGTTCCAAGAGGCCCTGTCCCAGGCGTCCTGCGAGAATCCTGGCATCAACCTTTCGAACTGCGACCCCACACACCACGTCGTCGACGGGAAGGTCGTGCCCATGGACTTGGATGACTGAACCGCTGCCTCTCACCCGCCACCTTCCCCTTCAAGCTTAACTCCTTTATTCTTTACCTTCGTTTTTTGATTATAACTGTTTAAACTTGTAATTCTTTGAACTATCCGTACTCTTGTTACTGATTTGGGATGTTCGTATGATTGCCTTTATGTTCTTGCCACATACGATTCTGCTTATGCGATCTCATTCTCATCTTTTCCCTTCACGCACTTCAATTATTTTATCTGTGTTCTGCCCATTTCTTTCACTTCGTTGGGCGGTTTTGTATGATCGGGAAAGGTTGCACGTCAACCCTCACGCCCATGGAGAGGCTCACTTAGTGACGCCGTATCGTCCACGGGACGTCTCTGATACCGAAAGGTCCTTTCTTTGATCCTTAACACTCGGCGCCCACGCCTAAGGAGAGGCCTGCTACAGCAGCACCGTATCGTCCCCGGGTGTCTAAAACGCTGAGTGCTATGGGGGGGGCCTGTTCCCTCCATGGTCTTTCCTTCCCATAGGTATCGGGGAACGCCCTGCCAGCGATTCGCCGGCGTTTGGCGGTCTCGTCTCCCTCCACAGTCTTTCCTTCCTGTGGGTATCGGGGAGGTGATGCCTGTGACTAACTTTTCCTTTCTTTGATTTCGTCTCCCTCCACAGTCTTTCCTACCTGTGGGTATCGGGGAGGCAACGCCAGTCGGTATTTGGGTTGGCGACGCCCGCGACGTCTCGCGCTGTCGTCGCCCTTTACGTCCTTCCGGGTGACGCCTCGGGCGTTACCTTTACTTCGACATTGACTTTAATTCTTGCCCTGGTCAACGCCTGATAACAGCGAAGAGCTCAAGGTTTTGTCTGTGCCATCCGCGTGGCACCTCCTGTATGGCTGATGGGACGTTCTTTCCTTCGACTTGATCCACGTGGCGCTGCTTGTATGGTTTATGGGACATTCAGTCATTCCATTAAGTTCTGACTCCTGCTGTGCCCCTGACTCACTTTCGACGGCGGATCGTACCACTGGATATTCTGTTGATGCGACGTTTTCTGATTCAAACCAGTGGTGCCAGCGTCATCCTTTCATCTTCTGCCACGTGTATCAATCGTGCGGTGCGTCCATTCGCGTCGTTTGGCGCTCTAACCGCTTTATTTAACTCTTCAAACCCTGGGACTATCCTCATCATTTCTCACTCTTCATAACCTACTTGCATCCTTTCTTCTTGCACCCTTTCGTTTCTGACGAAGTGTCGTTCCAGCCTTCGTTTCCCTCATTCAACTCTTGCGTTTCTGACAGTCCCGATATTGTTACAGAATGTCTTCTCACGCTGCTTCCTCCAGGGTTCGTCCCAAAGATTTGTACCCTTGGGCCTCGAGTGAACTTCTTGATGAGTGTTCATGCTTGCTTTCTACCAGGGCCATAAGGGAGCACAAAGGGGATTCGTGTTCCTATGACCATCGGGCCTTCGCGAGGAGGCATGACGACGACATCGCTGTGCTCCCTTGTACTCTAGGGGAGCCAGTATGTGGAGATGAGCGGGCCAACAACGGGGTCCCTTTCTTTTACTTTTACCAGGTGGTGTTCAAGACCATCGGGGTGCGCTTACCCTTCTCCTGGTTCGAGAAGGAACTGCTGACGGAGATCAACGTTGCTCCGGCCCAGTTATACCCCAACAGCTGGGCCTTTGTCAAAGCCTTCGACGTTCTCTTCGGGTTTTTGGGTTGTGCACCCTCGGTTGACCTCTTTCTTCACTTCTTTGAGGTGAAGAGGCAGAGACACAACCTCTGGGTAACTCTCAGCAATGTACCCGGAAGAGTTCTCTTCACACCCTTTCAAAGCTCGTTCACGGGGTGGAAAGGCCGGTTCTTCAAGATCTGCCGTACTGATCTTGTTCCCGACGCTCTGGATGGGTTTCCGCTGTACTGGGTGAGAGAGGAAAAGGTCCTCAAAGCCAAACCCCTCAAGAATCTGGCTCCAAGTGATCAAATAGCTTGCCGGATTCTTGCTGAGGCGGGAGGTTTTGACTCTGCTACGGTGATCAGCCTGGAGTTCAACGCTAGGACTCTTGAGAAGTACATATGTAAGGACCACTGCCTTAGGAAACTTGGCCTTCGTTATTTTCTAACTGTGCCTGTCTTTCTTCATGGTGTCTCTAACACATCTTTTCCCCTGGTGCAGGTTCGAAAATAAGCCAAGAAAAGAGGGCACGACTTACTCGAGCGCTGCGGGCTGGAAAAGGGGCTTCGCCTTCCTCCAGTGATGACTCTGATGAGCGCTGAGAAGTGGCTTGTTCGTGTTTTTGCGTGATTTGTAGCGTTTGCTCCGTTTGTACTGCTCCTATTGTATTGAATATTGCTTGTAACAACAGCTTTTCAATGTCACACTTGATTTTTGTAACGCTACTTCACTTCGCATATGCTTCATGTACTGCGCGCTTTCCTTTCGTCTCGTTCTTCCAACGATGCATGTCTTCACTTGGGCGACGCCTGCTCAGGGCAACGCCCTTATCTAGGTGGCGCCTTCTTTCTGGGCGACGCCATGGCCTAGGCGACGCCTTCTTTCTGGGCGACGCCATGGCCTAGGCGGCGCATCACGTAATCTTCAAACAAGGAAAGATAAAGGCTGAAAACCAAGGCACTTCTTTTTCTCAAACTGGTTTTTCCTTTTATTAGGGTGACCTCATTAAAAAACCCCCGAGAGGGAAAAAGAGCGTCCCCTTCAACTAAATCGTTACATACTGCTTACATAAGTCAACTGAAATAAAATTTTAAGTTGGCTGCATTCCAACTGCGTGGGATGGGCCCTCCATCTAAAGTCTCCAGGTTGTACGAACCGTTGCCCTTAGCCTCAGTAACTCTGAAGGGCCCGGTCCACTTGGGAGACAGCTTATTCTCCAACTCGTATGGGTGAGCTTTCCTCATCACTAGGTCGCCAACCTGAAACTGTCGCGGCTTTACCTTAGAGCTATATTGCCGCTCTACTCTTCTCTTCGTCGCTTCAGCTTTTATTCTGGCCTCTTCCCTGGCTTCTTCTAGCAGATCCAGGTTTACCCGCCTCTCTTCATTGGATTCCTCCACCACAAAGTTTTGAAAGCGCGGTGAGCTTTCGTGTATTTCTACTGGAATCATCGCGTCCGACCCGTACACCAAACTGAAGGGCGTCTCCATAGTAGAGGATTGGGGCGTGGTGTGATATGCCCATACAATCCTTGGCACCTCTTCCGCCCACGCCCCTTTGGCTTTCTCTAACCTCCTTTTTAACCCCCTCAGCAGAACTCTGTTTGCCGACTCTACTTGTCCATTGGTCTGGGGGTGTTCAACCGACGCGAACACTTGTTTGATTCCTACTTCAGCACACAGATTTCTCAACTGCTGACTGGCAAACTGGGTTCCATTGTCAGATATCAGGCGCCTAGGTGCGCCAAAGCGACACACAATGTTTCTCCACACGAAATGCTGTACCTTATGCGCAGTGATCTGTGCCACGGGCTCTGCCTCTATCCACTTAGTGAAGTATTCGATGGCGACGATCAGATACTTCATCTGCCTGATTGCCAGTGGGAAAGGGCCCAGGATGTCAATTCCCCATGTATGGAAAGGCCACGGGCTGTATATGGACCGCAACTCTTCTGGCGGCGCCTTGTGCCAGTCGGCGTGCTTTTGGCATTGCCTACACCGCTGGGCGTGCCGAGCGCAATCCTCTTTCACTATTGGCCAGAAGAAACCTGCGCGTATTACCTTGGAGGCTAAGGATCTTCCTCCTACATGGCTTCCGCAGATGCCTTCGTGTAGCTCCGCCATTATCCTGGTGCACTCATCGCCACTGACGCATGTTAGGATAGGGTGAGTGAAGCCGTGCCTGAACAGCACCCCATCCACCAAAGTATATCTTGCGGCATTTCTTTTGACTTTTTTACCCTCTTCAGGGTCCACTGGAAGAGCCCCATCCGCCAGGTATCGTTTATAGGGCGTCATCCAGGTGTCTCCCTTGGTCAAAACACAGACCTGCATCTGCTCTTCCTCAGGAACACCCGCGTATATGCTGATGCGGGGTGCCCTCTGCGTATCTTGGGTCAAAGAGGAATGACTCCTCGGCCTTCCCTTTGATGTATAAACCTGGAGGACATCCACCCTGTTGTCTTCCACGAATCGACGCGGAGCTTTGAGAGTCTCCTGGATCACTGTCCTCTGTCTACCCCCCTTGCCTGAGCTGGCCAACTTTGCGAGTAGGTCAGCTCTGGCATTCTGCTCCCTCGGGACATGTATCAGCTCAAGAGCGTTGAACGCCCCCTTCAATAACTGGACGTATCTCAGATACGCCGCCATCTGTGGGTCCTTCGCCTGGAATTCACCCGACACCTGCCCCGTAATCAACTGAGAGTCGCTCTTCACCAGGAGGTTCTGTGCGCCCATCTCCTTGGCCAAGAGCATTCCTGCTATCAGGGCTTCATATTCTGCCAGATTGTTACTTGCCTTGAAGGCAAAACGCAAGGCCTGCTCGATCAGTATGCCGTCGGGTCCTTCCAACACTATTCCCGCTCCGCTCCCTTGTTGGTTTGAAGAGCCATCAACCGAGAGCAGCCACTGCGAACTCGCTTCCACCTCTTGCTCACCTCCGGGCGAAAGTTCTGCTACAAAATCCGCGTACACCTGCCCTTTGATGGATCCTCTAGGCTCGTACTGGATGTCGAATTCTGACAGTTCCACTGCCCAGCGTACCATTCTTCCTGCCACATCAGGTTTCTGCAGCACTTTCTGTATAGGGAGGTTGGTCATCACCACCACCGTAAAGCTGTGGAAGTAATGACGGAGCCTCCTAGCAGAGAACACTACCGCCAGCGCCGCCTTCTCTAGTGCTTGGTACCTCGTCTCAGCCCCCTGTAAGGCCTTGCTTACGAAGTAGATGGGCTTCTGACTCTGGTCCTGCTCTTGGACCAACACTGAACTGATGGCCCGCTCCGTTACAGTAAAATACAAACGGAGGGGCACGCCCGTTACCGGCTTGCAGAGAACCGGTGGCGTCGCCAGGTACTCCTTCAACTTAATGAAAGCCGCTTCGCATTCATCAGTCCATGCAAAGCGACTATTTCTCTTGAGGCACTGGAAGTACGGGTGCCCCTTTTCTCCTCCGGCGGAAACAAACCTCGAGAGCGCCGCCATCCGCCCTGTCAACTGTTGCACCTCCTTTACTGATGTCGGGCTCCGCATGGCGATGATAGCCGCACATTTGTCGGGGTTCGCCTCTATCCCCCTCTCGGTGAGCAAAAAACCCAAGAACTTACCGGCCTCTACCCCGAAAACACACTTCTCGGGGTTCAACTTGAGGCGGTATTTGGATATTGTGTTGAACAACTCCTCCAGGTCTGCCATGTGCTGCACCCTATTCTGCGACGCCACCACCATGTCGTCTACATAAGCGTACACATTCCTCCCAAGCATTGGCGCCAGGACCTTGTCCATTAGCCTCTGGTACGTGGCGCCCGCATTTTTCAGACCGAAGGGCATCACCTTATAGCAGTAACTGCACGTCTCCGTCATGAATGCAGTCTTGCTCTCGTCTCTTGGGTGCATCTTGATTTGGTTGTACCCTGAGAAGGCGTCCAGGAAACTTAACACCTTGCTGCCGGACGCGCTGTCTACCAAGGCGTCGATGCTGGGCAACGGATACGAATCCTTTGGGCACGCCTTGTTCAGGTTCGTGAAGTCAACGCACATTCTCCACTTTCCGTTCGCCTTTTTCACCAAGACGACGTTGGCGAGCCACTCAGGGTACTGAATCTCCCTAATGTGGCCAGCACTCAGCAGCTTCTGCGTTTCGTCTTTCACCACCTGTTGTCGTTCCTCATTGAACTTCCTCCTTCTCTGACGCACGGGGCGGACCGTGGCGTCCATGCTGAGGTGGTGACACAGGAAATCGGGGTCAATGCCTGGCATATCCGAGGCGAACCATGCGAAGGCATCCAGGTGGCGTGAAATCACTTCTGCCACCTCTTCCTGTTCTTCTGGGCTTAGCGAACTTCCTAACTTGAAAGTTTTGCCGCCAATCTCCCTTTCTATGGCGTTAGCTGCAGGCTGCTCCCTGCTATCATCTTCGACGGGCGCCGCCTCTTCGACGGGCGCCGCCTCTTCTACGGGCGCCGCGTCGTCAGGGCCTTCCTCCATTGGCACATCTGCTTCGGGCATCGCCCTCTCCGCTATGGCCTCTTCAGGCGTCAGCCCAGCGGGCGTCGCCTCAATCATCGTCGCGTCCGCGCTCGGCGGACGTTCATACACCATGAATACGCCTCTCTTCGTTTTCAGGCTATTTTCATAGCATTTCCTCGCCTCCTCCTGGTCTGACCTGATGACTATCACCCGGCCACTGAGGTCCGGCAGCTTCATCTTCATGTGACAGGTGGAGGACACCGCGCTCAGACGGTTTAACGCCGGTCTGCCCAGCAAAATATTGTAGGCAGAATTAGCGTTCACGACGAGGTACCGGATGCTCTCGGTACGGGAGGCCTCTCCGTCTGTGAACGTAGTCCTCAACTCCAGGTACCCCCGGACTTCTACCTGGTTATCCCCGAACCCATACAAACATCCCGTATAGGGGCTCAGCAGATCGGGGGACAACCGTAACTTATTAAAGGTCGACAGAAACATGACGTCTGCCGAACTTCCTTGATCAACAAGCACTCTGTGGACCTTCCTTCCAGCTGTGACGACTGAGATGACAACGGGGTCGTTGTCGTGGGGTACCACATCTCGGAGGTCTCTTCTTGTGAACACAATATCTGACTCCCAAGGCTCCCCCGAGAGCCTCTCTTCGATTGAATTCACCCCCCTCGCGTATTTCTTCCGCTGGGAGGCGGTGGGTCCTCCGCCGGAAAAACCTCCAGCAATGGTGTGGACCTCGCCAAGCACAGGCATCTCGTGTGCTGGCTCATCTGCCGGCGGCGGCAAGGTGGCGGTCGTTGTGGAATCTGCGACATAATCTTTCAAAAACCCAGTCCTCACCAGCTCATCCAGCTGGTAGCCCAGTGACAAGCAATTATCAATTTGGTGCCCGAAAGCCTCGTGGAATTCGCACCAAGAGTCTTTACGGGGCCCCAACACCTTGTCGGTCTTCGCCGGTCGCCTCAGCCTCTCAGCTATGTTGGGCACGGCGATCAAATCCTTCCACTCAACCACGAAGTTGTACCTCGCCGGTCTTGCTCTTTCTATGGCGGGGCATTCGCCTCCTGCTGGGCCCCGGGGCTGGGGCTTTCTGGCCTCGTAGGGGCGTCTCGCCTCTGGTTTCTTTCTCCCCGTCGTGGTCTCATTGACTCTGACGGGTTGAACTCGCGCCGGTCCCCTCGGGCGTGAGGGCACGGCGCTGGTGCGCTTCACACATACCTCCCCTTCCGAAGCAATATGCTCTACCGCCCTGCGCCGTAATTCAGCGAAAGTCCTAGGGCGATTGCGGATAATGGATTCTCCGAAGGGGCCGGGGCATACGCCTTTCACAAATGCGTACACGATCATAGGCTCCTCTGTTGTACCAACCTTTACGACCTGGGCCCCGAAGCGATTGATATACTCCTTCAGGGTCTCCCCCTGATACTGCTTCAGGTCAAACAGATCATAGGAGACCGGCGGCGGGGCCTTGTTGGCTAAGTACTGTTCTCTGAATAACCGCGACAATTGGCGGAAAGATGTGATATGGCCCTCTGGGAGGCTAATGAATCAGTCCATAGCCATCCCGGTCAGGGTGCTCATGAAGAGCTTGCACTTGGCAGCATCAGAACCGCCTATCAGGACCATCTGCGTGTGAAATGCAGCCAGGTGCGTCTCTGGGTCCTCCATCCCGGTGAAGATCACCTTGGGTCCCGCGAACGTGTTCGGGATCGCTGCGTCTAGGATCTCCTGTGAGAAAGGAGTGGAAAACTCCCTTGGTGGGGAATGGTTCTCCATCTCGTCATGCCCAGGCCGCCTCCTATCGTTTCTCAGGCCCTGGCGCAACTCCTCATTCACACGGTGGAGCTCTTCGTTGCGCTCATGCGAGGCGTCAAGGTCTGCTTGCATGCGTTCCTGCTCCATTTTCGAATCCGCCATGTCCTGCTGCAGCCCCCTCATTATTTCCAGGACCTGCTGCATGGATAGGTCTGCTGGGGCTGCGCGTGCTGATCTTCGTCTGGTGGGGGCCATTGTCACTCCAACCTCCTTCAGCGCTACTGTAACCTGGTGGATTTTCTCGAACTTGTGATGGGACTGATGTTTAATATCGGCCCCACGGTGGGCGCCAAATGTTTCGTCCGGTTGACCGGGACGTCTTCGTGCGCGACCTCAACCGTCAGCTAGGGACTCCTTCCCACTGGTTATCTGTGGATTCCTGCAAAAAAGAGGACAAAGGGGCGCCCTAGCGGCCGTGTGCACTCCGACGCTCAAGTCAGCCAGCAAGAAACACCAAAAACTGTCCACCTACGTGTCTGAGCACCACGTATGGCACTCTGAAGGTGGTAAAAGAACTGTGTATATGTGTGTGTTATCTCTTTCAGGCAAAAATATTCCCCAGTCACTTGTACGTAACCTTGAAGCACGAGCAAGCAACTAGAGAGTTCTCTGGTAAATTTGCCGAAAGTTCCAACCCTTTTTCCAACATTCTCCGCGCTATTTAAACTACCCAAGCATTTAAAGCGCCTTAAAGCGCTTTTAATCACAAACGTAACGCACTCATTAAAGCGTTTAATTAGAAAACGTAGCGTATTTAAGACGTTGAAACGCTCGGGAGCCATTATAGTACCTGAATGCTCGAAAGGGAAACTGTATTGAGAAATGACTCTTAGTTACCTGGCACCTGACTAAAGGGTGTTTCCATTCTGACATGGCTGTTGTACACGTGGAGGGCCTCACGACGCCGTGACCCCATCTAGGGGCGTTTCTGCCCATCTGGGGACGTTTCTACGTGTGAGTCCTCCTGCTGAGAGTGCTACTGCGCTAGGGGTGACTTTTTGGGTGCCAACTCATGCCCCCAAGTATCTAATCACTTACTTTGAGAGCGTATCTGCCTTCCTTTTGTACTCTGCACCCGGTTGCCCTGGGCGTGACTTTCCTCTTGAGTCGTATCTGCCCCACGGGCGTCTCTGGGGCGGCAGGAGCACTTCACGAGTCAGGCTGCCCTTCACTGGTACTATTACTATGGCCTTGAAGCCACCTTTTCCTTCTCTTTATCGCTGCCCCGTGCTATTGGGACCTGAGGCCTTCCCACGGCGTCGCTCCCTCCATGGTCTTTCCTACCCATGGGTATCGGGGAACCACACCGTGATTGCCTTACTTTAGCACTGCTTGATCTGGCGACGCCCTGGTTGGGCGACGTCTTCAACTAGGCGACGCCTTGCCTTGGCGACGCTTCCTCTCGGCGATGCTGGCACTTGGCGTCTCACCACCTAGGCGACGCCTTACGTTGACTTTGACTCTCCAGTCGTTGACTTTGACCTTGACTTAGGCAACGCCCGGATACGGGACGGTACAGCTCCCATTGGGCTACCTCCATAAAGATGCTGGCTTGAACCATGATTTTCCTTTCTCATCAGGCCTCTTACAAGGCTTTCCCCAGTTTTACCTATATTACCGTTGGCACCCCTACCACCACTAGCCACTTCTATTGACCATTTCACAGACCCACTCTGTTCCGCTTCTATTTGGGCTAGGATACAATGGGCCTTCATCTCCCTTGCACAGCCCAACCCTACGTTGGCTTCTTCTAAGTTATTACCACATTCTATGTCCATCACTAGTCTTGCCACCTCAGCTTTTGCAGGGGCACTCCGTAGGACGGCGCCACAGACACCTTCAGAGAGGTAGAAGTCAACATCTTCAGACACCTTTTGCTCCTTCCTTGCTACATTCGCTATAGCTGTGTGACTTTTCCCCTGACATGTGATATTTTCTGCAGTGTAGCCCCTAGTGAGTGGTTTTGTCGTTAGCGGCTTTGTCGTTTGCGAACACTGTTCATCTCCTTCATTTGCCTCCCATCCTTCTTTCGCCCCGATTGACCAGTGGTTCTCCCCCTCCCACAGCCGGTGCTCCTCCAAACCATTATTGGCTGTAAAATCTGTTTCTTCTACATAGGTTTCTGAGGAGGAAACGCTGTCTAATGATTCTGAATGGGCACTTTTAAACTTATAACTATCTTCACAACACAGTGGTATCTCCTCCTCAATAAGAATATTGCATAACTGCTTATTATTTTGCACACATTTTGCTAATCTCGCACTATCAACTTTCAAAATGCGAACTTGGAGCCGTGCATATGCCAACATCTCCCACGATTCAGTCGCCTTGTCAATGGATATAAGTGAAGTCGATGGGTTCACAATTCCGATCAACTTGGCAAAGCAGTCCCTATTCCAATAAGGCAGCGGTAGACCATAACATCTTATCCATACTAATCTATGACTCGAGCCGCTACATACCGTCCAAGGCATTATGCTGGCAAAAACATTGTCAAACCATTCACCATTTAGTTTAATAATCTCCTCCATACTCTCCCCTTCTCTCGGAGTAAGCATTATAAGGTTGTCCCCCATGGCCCTCAATGTAAGCATACTCATTCCCCCTTTCACTACTTCCTCCCCCAATTTGTCATTATCCATAGCGTCTCGGAGCTTCCCAATAACACTTCTTTCCATCCACGGAAAAACAGAGAAATGGGTTATGATGCTCGGACCCTTCCATTGTTCCGAGTGTTCTCCCGTCACAGCTTCAGCATAGGATCTTCTCCCCTTCTTCTCCACCCAAGTCTCCTGGCTACTCTGTTTTCTGCTAGGCTCAGCTACGTTCTGGTATCGCATCCTTTGTTCCGATTGTTTCTCTGCGTAGATAACCCTCGAGACCTTCGTGTCCAATCTGCGTGATTCGGAGTAAGTTCTCTTATATTTTGGAGTGTTAACATAGAGTTTCCTACTCCCTATATACACCTGATCCAGCTCTTTCTCCAACTGCCCTGCATTTCTAACGCCGAAGAAGCTCACAAACCCAAACCTCCGTCCCCATTTGTTAAGTCTACATGGGATAAAAACCTCTTTCACTCTGGCCCATTTCTGGAAGATCTTGAACATATCGATTTCTCCAAGCTCACTTGGGAAATTCGAGAAGAAGAAAGTTATGTAGTCTTGTACAATACCGTTTCTTCCATGGTAGTTCAGATTATACTGATTAAAACTAGGGTTCCAATGCACATAGACAGAAGATGTTTGATCCAGTATAGGACAAAGGAACACCACCAGTGATTCTAATTCTGCCACCAACCCTCACCAAACATACTCAACCTTCCACACAAGGATTGAACAGCGTTGCAAAGAGAACTCTCCCACAGAGAATGCAACTTAAACACACATATTGCACATCTTTTAAAGCTTAAACACTTGCTACTTGGTGCTTGAGTCATGAGACAACAACTCCCATATAATCAAACCCTCCCCTCCTTGCAAAACCCGCACACATATTAATACAGTTCCTATCCATCCAGTCACACACCTCCATGTTGTTGAGCATAGGTGCTTTGATGATCCAAATCCACAATGGAGCTTGAAGACTTGTTTCGGTTTAGATTAAGTTGTTTAGTATCTTTGTAAATCAGATTCTAAATCACTACATAAGCTTGATTAATCAGTTTTAAAAGAAACAAAGAATTTGTCAAGTAAAAGAGAAAATAACCAATTGAAATGTCGAGATAACCGGTTGTTTGTTGCTTAGCTTGCTTAAGGTTTTTAAACTTCTTTTTGAATTTGTTATGTAACAACCTAACTCATTCAACCGGTTAAATCGTGGTTTCAATCGGTTAAATGAATGTTTTCATAACAACTTTTTGGATACTTGTTTTAACTAATTTCAAATCTATTTTGTCTCATTTCTATTGCCTTAAACGGCTAGATTTCAAGTGCTATAAATATAGTCTTTCTTTCAAAACGAAAACGTGATTTTTTTTACTGACTTTAAAAAGGACATTGAGATTCTATTTGGAAAGAAACTTTCCAAGAAATTGCTCTCAAGCTTTGCCGTGGTAACAAGATCTGATCCTAGGAATTCCTGCACTGTAAACCAGGTGTTTTCTATCCTAGTTTAGAGAATTGTAATTGAACTCTGTTATCTGAATAATGTGTGAAATCCTGTATAGATAGAGTGTATCTGTCTTGAGGTGTTTGTAAAGAGGGTGAATAGACTTTGTGATGTTTCAAAGTCACCTCTTTGTGTTGTAGTTCTTGTAATCTGGTTTTTTATTACTAGTGGAACTCAGAGGTTGTCTGAGATTGGATGTAGCTCAAAGTGTGAGTGAACTGGTTTAACTTCTGTTGTGTGAATTTATCTATCTCTTAACCCTCATAATTGTTTGTGTAAATTCATTTTTTGTTGCTGCTATAAACAACTAGTTAAAACGTATTTTTAACCGATTAAAATTTTGAAACAGTTTTCTGAATCATTGTTTAATTGTATTCATTAGTTGTTTATCTATGATTAATTGACAAAGATTCATTCTTAATCAAATATTTGCGAAAAGCTTTTATAAACAATTCACCCCCTCTTGTTTAGCCCTATAATTCTAACACAGGCCCCCATATAAAAAACCTTCAGAGCATTTGTTGTCTACCCCGCATAAGACCAGGTGATAGACTTACCAGCCCCAGAGAGAGAAAATCACAAACTAGCAATTCGACTATGTAATTCACTACTTTAAAAATCACACCCATTATTGCCTGATAAAGCTTTTAGAGGTCAATACGGCTTACCAGAGGTGTGCATGGTCCCATCCTAGTAAACCCACAAGCCCGTCAAACTACATCATCAGAGCAAGCTGCCATACGCCCTCTACAACACCTCCAGGAGAGCTGAACCTCACCCCCTACTGCCTTGGATGATTCAAAGTAGTTTTTTATGGATGCAGAACAGAATCTCCACTGCCCTTGCATATGACAGTAACAACTACCACAATTCCATGAACAGAAACTTGACAGGATATCACCAATAACTTTTTAACGCAAAGCTTAGGATTTAAGAGCCAGTATAAGAATGAATAGTTGAAAGCACATACCCTATATTTTCATCAAAAGCCATGATCTGAGTTGTGATTGGTGGAAAATTTCTTCCGCATCAGGTTTCCCTTGCTTAAAAATAACTAGATTTCTTTGTTCCCATATGCCCCTCACTACTGCCACCCACACAAACCTTTCCAAATGAGATTCTGCTTGGTGCTCAAGTGTACTAGATGAAAGCTTTCAAAGTGAAACTTCAAGTCCTTATGTTGGACATACAAAATACCCATCCATTTAAGGCATAAAAACCACACTTGTTGTGCTACGATGCATTCCAGGAAAAGGTGTTGAGATGTCTCTTCTGAAGTTTAGCAAAACCCACATCCAGAGGAGCCAACTACCATTCCTCTTCTACTTAAGTTGCTACGAGTTGGCATTTTATCATGCAGTGGTCAAAGTGTTGAGGAATGCTTTAACCTGCCACAACTATTTGAAAATTTCACCAAAACTGCAATTGGTGTGGTTTTCCAAACTTATAGACAGATTTTACCGAGAACTCTCTTGAAAGTTTCTCACCTCAAACCAGAATGTCTTCTTCCTCCCTATTTAGAGAACCAGAAGGATACACCTAAGCAATTCAATACAATCAAGCCTCATTTGCTTAGTGGATATATTGTTAGCTTTATTTCATTAAGAAGTGAAAAGTGAGATATTAAAAAAGAAAGAGAAGGGAATAAAGAAAAGAAACATAATAAAAAATTATTATCTTTAAAATAAGTGAAATAATTTACAAAATGAAAAATATTGAATTTATAAAGAATGTATGACTTATGATTTAATTAATGTGATAGAAAAATTAGTGTAACTTTATCTACTTAAAAAATTAGTTAAAATATTTTTGTTATAAAAATAAAATACAATACAATAATAAAAAAATATTAATCAGTTTTTTGTTATAAATGGGATAAAAACTTATAAAAAATTATTGATTATTTCATATTTGATCATTTTCATAATTTTAGAAAATAATTTGATGTAAACAAATATTTAAAAAAATATAAGTTACAGATAAAATAAGTTTTAAATGAAAATAAAAAAAATATTATAAATTTGAATAGAAGAAAAGTTATATTTCAGACCAACAAAAATAAGTTGTTCTACAAAGTATCAAAATATAAATTATTTTATTTTACTTTTTATTTATTATTTATTATTTTAATATTATACCTTAATTATTTATTTTTATTATAAAAAAGGTTAATAGAAAACTTCAGTGACAATTAGTTAGTGAGAGATCGATGTGATGTAAGAGTGACGATCGATTGAAAATATTGGAGAATTACGTTAATGAAAAAAAAATGTAAAATACAGGTGTGTTAATATAAATGAATATTCTTAATTTTATTGTTATATCAGCCATGAATATTCTTAATTGGTGACTTACATATGTTAATGTGAATAAATATATAAAATTATATACCTATAATTTCAAATACCATTTTGACTCTAATAATCTTAATTGGAAAGGGGTAGTTTGAAAAAATTGGATATTAATATCAATTCAAGCTGTCCACCCCACAGAAAATTCAAAATCAAAGCATCAAAAGTAAATATTATGGGTGGCATCTCGATTGCATCTTCCAGCATTTCCAAACTAAAATAGTTGAAAGGAAACCTTAAAAAAGAAACATAACTTTGATTTTTCACTATGTAAAAGCAATATAGATATCTTACCACACCAAATAAATATTTTTATAAAATTTATTGCATTATTTATTTTTTAGGAGTTAATTTTCTTAAAGTTACATTAATTATATATACACATTCAAAGTAGTTTAATTTAATTTTAGAATCCATTTTTTTATAATTTTGATAATTATCTATACATCTATACCTATATATAAAGGGGATTCCTTACTTTAACTGCTCTAAATTTTTTTCCTATTTTATCCTTACTTAATATTTTATTGCATTAAATTATTTTGGTTATTTGCACATTTTATAATTTCAAAAGTTAATAAAACAGTTTTTTAATTTTAAAATTTATTTATTTTTGTTATCATTTAACTGGAGAATGGAGAGATTGATTAGTTAGTTTTCTGTTTTAAAGATCTTCTTCTCTATTAAATAAAAAAATTAAAGATATTTGTTAATATTTTGTGGACCACTTTAGTAGGAGAGTGAAAATATTGGTACATTACTTTTTTGATTTAAACTGATATTCTTTTTTATTAAATAAGATATTTGTTGTGTCCATTTGAAAAGAATGAGTGAAGTAAAATTTTGAATTGATCGCGGTGGGTTGATGGACATTTACTTTAACTCTCCACAATTGTAGAATTTTAAAATTGATTTAAGAAACAGATTTTATGATTCTCTAGTACACATAATCCACCCTCGCACATTCTTTTTTACCATACTCACTTTTTTTTCTCTTTCCTTTTCACTTTCATGTAAAATCATACTTTCATTCTCACTTCTCTTCCTCTTTCTATGTTTTGATTACTCTTTGTGAAACCCTAATTTGACATTTGTTTCATGAAATTGTAATTGAAGTTTGTGACTAAAGTGAGGGAAAAGACTCAACAAAAAGAGTTGCGCGCATCATCACAACCATCGGTAATTCTCTTGGTATGCATTTCAATTTGTGAAACACTAATTTGTCTTCTGAAATTGTGGTTGGAACATGTGACTAGAGGGATAAGAAGGACTCAATAAGAGGAGACAAAGGGTATGCTTTTTGGTAACAATTTCATGGATTTAAATAAAATCATACGGAACACTAACTAAACTATATTCTCATTTCCTCATATTTTACGAAAAAGTTACTTCCAATTTGATTTTTAAGTTTTCTGTTATCACCATTTTTCTATCTTTGCTCGTCCTCTATATTTTCTTCTTTTAGGTTTTGATTTTTGAAATCATCTTAACTTTTCATAAATTTATGATTTTAGAGACCACCTTCAAAATAGGTTTGGTCATCGTGTTCTTAACTCTATGTTTTACATGCCATACTAATATTTTGTTTTTTTTTTTATTTGTTAATTGTAGAGAGTTAATATTCATATCAAAATAGGAAAAACTGAGTTTCATTGTCGCGCTCACTCCCCTAATCGCAAGGTTATAACACGAAGGAACATTGTTAAGATCGATGTGTAACCTAGATTTGGTGCGAAAGATAGGAACAATTTAAATGAGTCTCTATACAGGTCCAAGGTGAAGAAAAGAGAAGTAGATTTCATTGCATTTTCTTCTTTTGTATATAATATTTTTCATGATTAAAGTTGATTGAACAATTGAGGATGAATTTTTGGTTTATTTTTTAATGGTGTCACATGTATTGCAATTATTGTCATATATTATTGGTTGTTTATAAACCTAATGAAAAATATTGGTTTAATTCCGATAATTAATAAAATATTAAAAATCATTAAAAAAATATGAAACTCAAATTCTATTTAATTATTTTTTTTTTCATTTGAGTTTGTAGTTTTAAATAAAGTTTAACTATAACCAAATATATATATATATTTTTACCCATAATTAATAAAATATTAAAAATTATAAAAAAAATATGAAACTCAAATTTTATTTAATTATTTTCTATCTTGAGGGATGGTTTTGAATTCAAATAGCAGTTTTAAATTTTAAATTTTGAAAATTCATTCTTTCTCTTTACCACATGTAACACATCTTCTTTTAATTATTGCTCCCCACTATTTTATTAACCTAGTTTTTAACGGTATGCTCTTTAATTTCTCATTTTAATGTTATTAAGATAAATTGTTTTTGAAGAATAAAAAAATACTAAAGAAAGATAAATAAAAAATGCGGATAGACATGCACGTCAGTGTCTGTGTTCCCGCTAGTATATATAAAGGAGATTTTCCATTATAACCGTTTTTGGTGTACCCAATTTTTTTTTATGTTTTATCCTTATATTAATATTTTATTTTGGTTATTTTGTCATTTTATAATTACTTAAATTTAAAACTTAAAAAAAAGAGTTAATATTAAATTGATTTAAGAAACCGTTTTTATGATTCTTCATTTTCTCTCTCTTTTCTTTTCGCGTACCTACTTTTCACTTTCTCTCCCCTTTCCACATACCTACTTCTCACATTCTATTTTTACCCTACTTCCCACTTTTTTTTTATCATACTTTCATTCTCACTTTTCTTTCTCTTTATATGTTTTGATTAATCTTTGTGAAACCCTATTTTTACCTTTGTCTTATGAAATTGTAATTGAAGTTTGTAACTAGAGGGAGGGGAAACCATCACAACAATCGGTAATTCTCTTTATATGCGTTTCAATTTGTGAAACACTAATTTGGCATTTTCCTTCTGAAATAGTGAGTGAAACATGTGACTAGAGAGAGAGATAAGAAAGACTCAACAAGAGGAGGTTGAGGGTACATGATGAAAGTCCTCATAAGATGTTTTTCGGTAACAAATTTATGGATTTAAATAAGATCATACAGAGCATTAACTAAATTATATTCTCATTTTCTCATATTTTACAGAAAAGTTACTTCTAATTTGATTTTCTGGTTTTTTTGTCAACCATTTCTCTATATTTGCTCTTGCTCTATATTTTCTTCTTTTAGGTTTTGATTTTCAATATTACAATCATCTTAACTTTTCATAAATTTATGATTCTAAGACCACCTTCAAATTAGGTATGGTCACCAGAGAGCATTATGTAGAGAAGGTATGTCATAATGTTCTTAACCCTACTTTTTACATGCTATACTCATATTTTGTTTGTTCTTTATTTGTTAATTTGTTAATTGTAGAGAGTTAATATTCATAGCAAAATAGAGGAATAAGAGAAGAAAAAACTTCTGAAGCAACAACAAAGAGTTGGTCTTCTCCCCATTTCTTTTTTCTTTTTTCCTTAGTTTATTATTACTTATTTATAATTTTAAATCAGGAATAAGCTTGCTTAAGTTAGCAAAGCGTAAAAGAGAAAGACACTAAACTTCAAGGTAGTGTTTCACTGTCACGCTCACTCTCCCAATTGCAAGGTTCTAACACGAATGAACATTGTTAAGAGTAGTGTAACCTAGATTTGGTGCGAAAGATAAAAACAATTTAAATGAGTCTCTATACGGGTCCAAGGCGAAGAAAGAAGAAACAGATTTCATTGTATTTTTTTTCTTTTGTATATAGTATTTTTCATGATTAAAGTTGATTGAATAATTGAGGATGATTTTTGATTTATTGTTTGATCCTGCCTGTTGACCAAAACACTGGAGCTTTGCCTCGTCAAACTTGGATCGACGTATGCGCCGTGTTTGCCTCCGTCCTTCACCGCGATCCACCTCAAGAACCTGCAAAAGACGAAACGGCGCCACTGCGGCCGATCACGCTCCGACGCCCAAGTCAGCGACTGAACCACCAATTACTTAAGAGTAAAACTCAAGAACTCTAAGGAACCGTGACCAGTTCTCTCTCAGTGTACTCAAGATTCGCAAGCGTAAAGAAAACAATCTGAACGTGCGTACCTCAGAAGTTCGTTGGAAACTCTTATATACCTGGGCACTTTCTCTCTCCTGGCAGTTACACATCTGGACACGTGGCTCGCATCCAGCTGTACACGTGCCTTCATCTGGAGCATCCTTGACTTGGGCGCTACTTCTGACTCTTCTTTGGCTAAGTTACTTATGCATGATACTACTCAGTGCATAGTTGCCTTGGAGCGTGATCTCTTCTGGGTGGCGAGTTCGGGTGCCTCCGTACACACCTTCCCTGTGGTCTCGCCGACCGCCTTCATAATCTGCGCTACCTGCTTCACCGTGTATGTTCAAGCAAGCTGTCCCCCGACCTCATCCTCTGGCCAGCTGGGAAATGCCTATCTGCCTTCATCTTCGGCGATGTCCTTGTTTCGGCGATCTCTAATCACTTGGTCGCCTGGGTTCACATCTGGCGACTTCATCTTCAACTCGGTGACCGCCGGTTTAGGTATGATGGAGATCGGAGCACGCCAACTTAATAACTGGCGACTACGCGAACCCCCCGACTTCCTCCCCTTCTGCCAGGCAGGTGTCCCATCCAACACGCCTATATAATGGCTCGACGCCACGTCATTACTCCCGACTACCAGGGCGGTACATTGTTTAATGGTATCACATGTGTTGCCATGATTGTCACATATTATTGGTTGTGCATAGACCTAATGAAAAAATATTGGCTTAATTTTGATAATTAAATAAATATTAAAAATTATTAAAAAAATATGAAACTCAAATTTTATTTAATTACTTTCTCGGTTGAGTTTGTAGTTTTAAATAAATTTTAACTATTACCAAAAATATATATATATATACATATTTTCCCATAATTAATAAAATATTAAAAATTAAAATAAAACATGAAACTCAAATTCTATTTAATTATTTTCTATCTTGAGTTTGTAGTTTTAAATAAATTTAAACCATTAAAAAAAACGCATTTAGAAGAGTATTATCTGCATTTTTCAAATTTTATTCCTATTTAAAATTTAATCACAATGGTTTATTATAAGTGATCCTGCCAGTTGACCTGAGTGCAAGAGTCTTGCCACGTCAAAGGATGCTCCTCTCGATCAGCTTCGCACCACGTTAGCCTTTACACCTCATGCTCTAATTCCTCGTAAGAACCTGAAGAAAACAGAGTGGCGCCGCTGCGGCCGATCGCGCTCCGACGCTCAAGTCAGTGACCGAATCACCAAAAACTAAGAGAGAATATCTAAACTCAAGGAACCGTGCGCAGTGAATCTCAGTGTACTAGAGAGTATTCTCAAAGCGTACTGAAGTGTTCTCAAAACGTACCTCAAAAGTCTGTTAAGAGTTCCTTATATACCTGAGCACTTTCTCTCTCCTGACGGTTACACCTCTGGACACGTGGCTCGCATCCAGCTGTACACGTGTCACCATCTGGAGCCCCCTCCACTTGAGCGTCACTTCTACTCTTCAAGCTATTCGACTAAGTTACCCATGCAAGGAGTAACTTGTTGCACAGCTTCCTTGGAGCGCGACCCCTTAAGTGGCGAGTACGGGGTGTCACCATGCACACCTTCTCTATGGTCTCGCCTGCCGCTATCACGATCTGCTTCACTTGCACATCATGCATGTTCTGGGAAACTGTTCCCTTGCCCCGACCTCTGGCTAGGGAATGATCATCTGATAACCTCGTCCTCCGTACTTGTACCTCTTGAAAGCTTTAAGCAAGCCTTCCTGATCTTTCGGCGATGTGCCCCTTTCGGCGGTCTCTAACCACCTGATCTCCTAGTACTCATGTATGGCGACTATGGCGCAACTCTGGTGACCGCCGGTTTACACACACTAGAGATCGGAGAACACCAAGTCAACGATTGGCGATTACACAGACTTCCCGACGTACTTCCCTTCTGTCAGCCAGGTGTCCCGTTCGACACGCCTATATTATCGCTTGCTGCCACGTCATCACTTCCGATTACCTGATCGGTACATAAGCCCCCCAGTCTTAAGCTGAGACTTGACCAGCAAAAAGACTAAGAAGTCAAATCATCGTCGATCTATGTGGCGCTTGTACGGATCTCCGTACGTTCGTACCCTTTGCCTTTCTGACGCTCCACCAACCCCCTCTTTAATCAAACGACACGTGGCTTCATCAACGGTCGTTTTCAATTGCCGTTTGCGCTTCCTACAATGTTTGAAACCCTTAAACCCTTCGCGCTATTCACTGTTCCATCATCTTTCTTCATTCTCAAGCATTCCAAACGCTTTCTCTGCGAACCCCGAAACTCCTCATCTCTCTCAATCTTCAACTTTCTTCAGCGCTCATCCGATCATAAAAAGGTAACCCTTTTACTCCTCCTATTGATATTTACTGCATTTTAATCGGTTTGCATCATCCATTAACTGTCTGAAGCATACATTGTGGGCTGTGTCTGTTTTTTCTCGTAACCTAAGGTTTCGTCCCTGATAACGTCCATCCCAGCGAACCCTCAGTCGTTCGTTCTATCTTCTTCGTCCCCAATCGATTCATTCTCTGCTAGCTTCATTTCATCCCTCTCTCTTTCCTTTGCAGTTCCTGCGATGGCTCACACGAAGTCCATCGCTAACCCTCCTTCTTCATCGCGAAACCCTCCACCCAAAACTCGTAGGGTTGCCCCTGGGGAAAATCCTCCATCGACACGCAACCCATCACGAGCCTCTGGTGCTCCCTCTACTCAGGCTGAGAGGCCTACCTCTTCTCACGCCAACCCTACCCAGGCAACTCCACCACTCGCCGGAGGAGCCTCCCTTCCTCCGCAAGACTATAAGGAGCTCTATCCTTGGGCCACCCCAACTCTGCTAAAGAGACCT